>NC_079413.1:7461343-7618843 GCF_026213295.1 Gadus chalcogrammus
ACTGAAATAACCCCCAAAATGAGTAATAATGCAAGTCCCACAAATTGCTTGAACTATTTATTTCATTCCATTGTTTCGTTGATATGCATTATTGAAAAGTTAAGCATATGGATTTAATGCAATATCCACAAACGGTTCAAAATGGTACCATGAAATGTCTTATTTATTGTATTAACCAGTTCATTTCTCTTTTGTGAAAGTCACCAAAAGTCGAAAAAAGTTAAACGCAAGGTCACAGGCTAACAGTGGAGCCGTGTTGGGAACCGGCAGCCAAGAGCTTCCATGGAAACTTCCTACCCATGTTAAGTAGATTAGTTGGCAGTTCCTTTTCTGCCCATTCTTTTTTAAACTTGTAAAAGCACTTTGCAGTACTGGGAGACACCATTTCTAACGGCAATGGAGCTAGATTCTAAAAATATCAAAAGATGCCCAAAGCAAATACCTTTAACCCATAGTTGTGTTTTATCAAATTAAAAAATGTCAGTTTCATTGACCACAAATTGAGCAGAAATATTTTGCTTACAAATCTTTAAATAGTTTAACCACATTAAGAAAAATACATTTGTTAATCTTTTTTATTAGTGAAGCCACAAGTTTTGCACATTATCCAAACAGAATACCTGAAATGTTGATATTTCAGCCCTTTCGGGTTAAGAGAAGAGGACAACCTAACAAGCGTGAAAATTTTGGGTTAGGTGACCTATAGTTCAAAGATGTCCCTGGTCAGGTAGACTAAATAAAACTGTATTCCCAATTACTCCAGGACATTCGTGTAATTTACTTGTGAGCTCTCCCTTCAGCCTAGAGAGACATCAGTGTTGAACCACCAACTGAAAGAGGGTATTTGCCATTAGTATGAGTGACAACATTTCATGGCTATTCATTTAGTTCATTATATTTAGCCGATTTGAATAGACTTTTCTAGCAGGTGAGGCTGTCAAAGAACTAAATATGGAGCAACTACAAAAAGTAAATTTGCAGCATGACCAAATTATACAAAAAGTATAGCAACTGTTCTAGCAGATATGTTTTAGAAGTCTCTTTTGATAGGCAGGGAATAATTATCTTTGTCACCCTGGCCTGTAGTCATGCCATCAAATATGTTGGGCAAAGTACCGCTACTGATTAATCCAGTAGACTCACCAGTCAAGTCCCCCTAGTTAGAAAATGGAAGAAACCCAGTTAGTCATGTTATTTATTCTGTTACAAATGAAGACTAATACTCCACATATTGCGATCCAAGTTACTACTGCGATCCAAGTTACTACTGCAGTTACTACTGCAGTCTTGGATTTTATAGTTCTATATGAATAGATTCAATTCACTAAACTATTAATCATGCTTCAGAAGAATTAACCGTTCTTGGATGGCAGAACTACCACAAGCCTCCATTGCCACAACCTCCAGATGGCTTACGACCTACGGCAACTCCTCGACTACTGCAAGCCAACAAATTGGCTCTTGCACACCAGACACGCATTTTGCTTTATTTTAGGTTTTCAAGCATCTTAAAATACCCAAATCATCGCTCCAATACACAAGTCAGCTAATGGCCTACAAGGAAATGCTTAAGCTAGTGTTAGTGATGGCGATAGAAATGGACAAGCTTGCGTGTACAAATATGCAACTAGAATTGCAAGGTTCACAGCCCAGTTGCATAAGTGGTCACAACCGTTGGATTGTAAGCAAGGGTAAAAAAAAAAAAACTTCGCACAAACTAGTCAACATGGTCAATTGAAAGCCTGTACAAAACGACCCTGGAATAGTCAAATGCAGCTTTACTGCGGATGAATTAAGCCAAATTGCATAAACATCCAATGGTAAACAGTATACAAATGCAATCACGTCGCTAGCATCCAAACAATTCTACCAAACCTTAACCAACTAGTGAAAAATGGAACAAAACTTTAGCACACACCCAGTGATCACCTTGTCCAGGGGTGTTCCAACGTGGTTTACCAGAGGGCCTTGTGGACTTAAAGTAAGCCACACATTTGACAGAGACAGCACGGAATGACGTTAAACTAAGCTAATCTACAGGTTACTAGTGCTAGTGCAATTACATGAGCATTTTGCACAATATTTGTACTCCAATGCTACGTAAAGCAGGCTTCTTCAGAAACCCGTAGCCTGCTACAATGAAGGGCAACTAACAAATCCTGACCAAGACCGAAAGATGGCTCTGGAAGCCACTACGGCCCACGCAGCAGATTACTGCGTGGACCGGGGTGGCTTCCAGATCAACCCTTCTGTGGACCATTCATACACATGTATTCCGAGGATGTTTTGAAGACACTGGAGTCCCATGGCACTAGATTCCTTTGAAGACTAAGGTTTGGTGGTATGGGGGGGCCCAAAGGGGGCCCCCCCATAGATCTTGTCAGTCATCTAACACCTGTTAAGAAAAACACACACATCACAAGATACAAATCAGCAAAGCTAGGTTAACAAACAGCGTCGACATGCATGTCAAGGTGCAAAGAGCAGGGATACTGATGGCTTGTGTCTGAGGAGACAGCCCAAAAACATCAACAATTAATAAAGGAAAATAACTTTTACTCACTGCGGTGGTCTGTTTCGAAGTGCCATGTTGGTAGCAATATTTGTCTGGGCTGTTCAGTCAAATGCCCACAAACACGCAACAACGCATACTTTCAACCTCGATTGACACAGGCCGATGTGAAAAGTAAACCAAACCCATTGTGGTCACCTTTAATAGGGGTGCGTGACAGGTGATCTCAATTAAGAGCTAATCAGAAAGAACACGCCTGATTGGTCATGAGTGAGACGTTCAAAACGAGGACGAAGATTTAACGGAATTGTTACCATTCAAATTCAAATTTCTTTATTATTGGATAGGGTATGATATCAATGATTTGGGCTTTGAGTAGGCCTATATTTCTTAAATATATTTCTTAAATTTTTTCACCCCTTTTGAATATGAAATCTATAATCTCAGCCTCTCTATAATTTGCCCAACACATATTTTATTGTTCAAATAAAATCCCATCCTTATTTTTCCATTCATATTGAATCTTTACTGTCTTTCATTGTACAACACAATCATCTAATAATTATTCATAACGCTCTTCCATCTCCTTGGCTGCATTAAGACGAGGCTCCGGTCAGAGCAAAGACCGGGATCCACACATGATAAGGGATACATTTATTTATTAGAATAAAGTAAGTATCATTGTGAGGGACCGGCGTGGTCGCCCCACGTATCTGGGATACGGCCAACTGGGAATTTCGAGTGTGGGCAAAAATTAGGGCAATGGACTGAGGACTAAGAAAAAGTTTTAATGTCTCCAAAACATTCACAAAAAATAGAGCAACGTTTCAAATGAAAAGGAAATGACTCCATCCGTCAGCAAACATAAACTCAGGTAACATAACCAGCCAGCACCACCTTCAGCCCTAAACACCAAATGAGAAAGCCCTTAAATAGGGAAATGGCAATTGGACCAATCACGGCCGTATGGGCCAGACCATTAGTTGGGGAACATTATTTACCTAAAGCTAACAATCCAACATAACTGAACAGAAAGTATATTGTGTGAATACTAAATAAACATGATACTAAATAAACAATCACCAAATACATATATACCCACACCCTGTGCAGAACCTAAAGATATTTACAAAACAGCCGTTTCTATCAACACCCCCCTGGGCTATTCCCTGATACTCTGATCCTAAGCTCCCTTAACACACTGCCCCCTACCGGGACGGAAGACCAATTTTACACCAGCCCAATATAATATATACACCCACAATATAATAATAATAATTCCTTTAATGCGGGACAGTGAGAAGGGGGAGGATTTCACCTTCTCACAATCATGAAATCTGTAAAGGGATTAGTGTAGCGTATGGAAGATTAGAAAATGTGCGATTATATGGTTTGGACAGAAAACCAGTACCAAAATCTCAAGGACCAACCGAGCCAGAACGGAGGAAACTTACCCAGACAGACAAAACAAATACTGGGAACAACAAACCATCTTTACCATGTTGGAAATACCCAAACAAAATGCAACAAACCAAACCTGAACAGCAAACCAACATATGTGACCAACCAACTGAACTACTGACCAAACACACAATTCTTTCGACTACCCTATGTAAATGGGCAGTGGAAAGTGTGCTGTGGGGATGTTGAATAGTGTTAACATAAAACAAAACATGGAACCAATTCAAAGGTCCAAAACCTTAAGGAACCACCCTAAACAGAACCCAAGGCCACCTGCCTCTGTGCAAAGAGAGAGAGACTGGCTAAAGCCTGCGTGGCAGACCTGCACAGGTGCACCTCATCAGCTGACAAGCCTCTCAGCCCCGCCCACTGGCTACCTGTAGCAGGTAGGCAAACACAGAGGACCCAGCAGACGAAGGAGAGAGAGAGCAGTCTCAGCTGTCACATCTGTTGCCTGAAGATTCTTTGTTTGTCTCCAACAAAACCTTCCAAACAGATGAATCATTGGCTCATCCCAGGAGTGTCAAATTACTTTTGTGTGTCAAAACGGGCAGGGTGGTCGTGGACTCCTGAAAAATACTATGGTTGTTTTGTGTCTGGAATAAAATGCCTTTCACAATGCAGGATTCTGGGAATGCAGTGATGGAATCCCGATAACACCTGTTCCCTAATAAATGGGCTCAAGATTCTGAGTCTGCCTGCAAGAGGTTGTGTGTGTGTGTGTGTGTGTGTGTATGTGTGTGGGTGTGTGTGGTTGCAACCCGGTATCACGCGATTGCGTGCTCCTGCGCACGAACGTTCATCTATTGAAGCGTGTTCCAGAGCACGATAGTCCGACTTTTTGCGTGTTACACAGAACGAAATGTAAACCAATGCATTCTGAATGGGAGTGTTCTAAGACAATTATATCTTTACGGAGCTCCATAAGGGACATTAGGGACTCCCGGACAGAACCTTAGTTTGGAAGTCATGCTTAGTGACACGACAAATAGCCTACTTCCAATTGAAATACAAAATTTAGAAAATAGGCCTACGTGTCCCTGATCACATTTCAATAGATTAAATAACGTGACAGTGTCATGTATTTCCGTGAGACCATACCCGTACTTCCATGAGTATACTTAAAGGAAGTATACTATCCGCACTATCTACTACGTTATTTTTTCAGATGTGAGTGCTGTTCCAAATCGAGTACTCCATGGTGCACTAACCGGAAATTACGATCACGACTGCCGCCGTGGCTCCTCCCCCGCAATAAACATCCCGCTTTGAACGGTGAACTCTTTACGCCTAGCAGCTATAAAAACTATAAAAACTACAAAATGACTCTATTAATGCAGGCTATGTGGAAAATGCGCCGACTTTGGCTCAGCCTGGCTCCGCCTCTTCCGCTACGTAGCTAAGATGGCTGCCGTTGAGTACGGGGAGTGTCCTTCGATCGATCCACACTTCAGGATTAGCCCGTTTTGAGTACGGCATCCGGGTCCTTGAAGTATACTTCTTTTCGCCGGATCTGAATTGGAACGTATTGCGTACTCAAATTTTGGATAGTAAGTACGGACAGTACGGGTATTGGAACACGGCACAGGTTCGAGCGTGTGCATGGGTTGAATTGCGTGTGTCTCACGCCGAATGCATGACACATGAGAGCCCTGTACTTACGTGACACAAACCAGCACCGCAAACGTTCGCTCCCGCTTGAGATGACGTCTTTCTTTATAGGTTCATGGGTCTGATTCGCCGATTTCCCATGCTGATATCCCCGGAGATTCTCGGGCATCTTCGACAATTTGGCTATAGATTGTCTCATTACACGCTAAATACTATAATTATAGCCTAATTATATATAGCCTATACATATATATAGGCAATATATATAATTAGGCAATATATATATATACATAATAGCATTTGTGGTTTTGGCATAAACATAACTAGGGTGCACTGTACTATCTGCGCACACCCTTTCTGAAGCCTCTCTCTCGCTCTCTCTCTCTCTCTCTCTGTCCCTCCCTCTCTCTCTTTCTCTCTCTCGTACCGTTTAGTTAATTGTCTTAGAACACTCCCATTCAGAATGCATTGGTTTACATTTCGTTCTGTGTAACACGCAAAAAGTCGGACTATCGTGCTCTGGAACACGCTTCAATAGATTAACGTTTGTGCGCAGGAGCACGCAATCGCGTGATACCGGGTTGTGTATTCCATGTGTTCACATAGGGTAGATTATACACTGTATGTATTTCCTAACAATGACAAGCCCTTTAGTTCAGATGCCATTGAAACTGTTGAAAGAGGTGGCGCCGGGGGTGATGTGGCTGGCAGACAGCCATTACAACTCTGACCGTTTTAAAATTATCAATTTGCGTAGATGCTGCAGATGAGCTCCGTCGGTGAGTCTGGAGAGCCATGCCATCGCTGAGTGTGAAAAAATAATTGAGAGGCTGTTCAAGGGCATTTCTTTTGACAGCTGCATGCGTACGTTGAAGGAAAGTTTGTATTATGACTCCCCCTACCACCCCCAAGGTCGGGCGTAATTTCGTTTTTAAAAAGAACTACCCACGATGTTGTGCGCAGTTTCCTCGCTTATCTGTCATCTAACGTGTGGATGAGTTCTTTGCCGCCAACCCTCTGAATGTTTCAAATGCACGGTCATACGCAAAATAAAGATACAGTTAGCAGGAGAGAATCACAGCCGTAGGGAGGAGACAGACGAACGGACGATACATCCAGTTCATTCACTTCACAAACAATGGGTCGTCAACGGGGTCTTCTGCTCGGGGAGCTCTGCACCTTTTGGCGCAGGTGGGAGGTGTCAACCGTAGCAGGAAGTAGCAGGCAAGTAGAGATGTTACATGTGTTGAGGCATGAACGCCATCTGGGGTGATAACAAGACAAAGGATGACTCACAAGCAAACAATTCTCAACGCATCACGAGATACAACGGGGAGAGTTCCTGCGCACTGAGCGCATGATGCGGTCTTGGACCTGCTGCCCAAACTACTGGAGTAGACGCTAGCAATAACAAAATACGAGCAGTTAGCTTCACACACAGACACACAGACACACACACACACACACACACACACACACACACACACATACATACACACACTCACACAGTTTGGATTAGGCCCAAACCAATATTTAAGGTAATAAGAGGATATACTTACTTATATGACTAGGGTAAGGTATATCAGGTTACAAAGGTTACAAATCTCGAGAATACATTGTTCGGGTAAGAATACACGACACAACTCATAACACCTGATCATTGACTCAGATAGAAAATGACACGTTTTTTACATCATCATGTCCCCTGTTCTGTAGCATAGCAGTCTCGCTTCAGAGACAAATGTCAAAAGCTAGCTGGAATCCTATGGCATTTAAAAAAGAAAAAGAGGGGAAACTCATTTTAGGATTGGAAGGAGGGGGGGGGGGGGAACGTATGTCATGGGTGAGCAGACAGTGGAAATGTTTGTCTCTATTTTGGGTCTTATGATGTGTCAACACACAACTGTCTCACTCTCGCCCCTCCCAGCACTGTGCCCGTGTGTCATTGCATTGTGGTGTTTAATGAGCACTCTGAGATAGCGGCTGTGCTCTTCATACAACAATGGAAAAAAAAAACGAATACAGAAATACTGTGTCGTATTATGGGCGGCATTATAGGGCTGGGGGTTGGGGTGAGTTTGAACGGGTATTGGCTTAATGATGTTTCAAAGACTCAAAAGAGGCTTCACAATGTGTTTTCCAGTTGCTGATTAGCAAAAAATGCGACAGGATTTGAGGAGAATGTGGATATTGCAGCAGCGTTGAAAAAAAAAAAAGCTAAACAGAGATTTAAGGATTCTTAAGGCCTTCTGGGGGGCTACTAGATATAGAATACAAGTCCTTGTTTTTGTTTCAAAATGAGAGGAAAACATCTTCAATATTGCAATTTAAGCTGTAAATCTATCTGGAGGATGTAGCGAGAACAAACGCCGCCTTCCGCGTTTTGCATTTAGCTAGAGCACGGTAGAGAGATCTGGCTCCGGGGTGCACAGGCTGGCCCTGCATGTTATTTGAAATGTATGAGGCTCGCAGCCTATCTAGCATTAGGATAGACAAAATATGTTAATAGAAGTTGGACCTATAGTGTTAGATACACACGCCGTTAAGTCGTACGATGAAAACTAGCCAAGGCGTAACGTTAACCAAACACTCGACCTGATTCAGTCAAATGAAATGGAATATAATACCTGGGGAAGCAGCATTATATTATACATATACAAGTATAAGACAAGAAGTATCTTGTTTACACAAACCATTTCCATGAAGTACTTGCGAGAGTGGTGGTGGATTTATGGGCCCTAGGCATTTGTTAGCCTTAGGGATATATGGGCATTGTCACTGTCTACAGACTGGGAGTCGTGTAGACAGTGCTGTCAACACACAGGGAGGACGCCGTTCTTCATATGGAAACGTGCTGCTGATCTATACGCGTGATCAACACGTGTGTGTTTGTGGGCTCGGGCTGGTCAACGTACCCGGGTCACTGGCACACTTTGAACGGTACGGCATCTCTTAAATGTGTCGTTTGTTAAACTTTTGGATACCTCCTCAAGAGATGAGTGTTTCCTGGTTTTATCCAGGTTTGCTAACGGTCTATGTTGCCGGGGCTACAGTGAGTGCCTTCTACTCATGGGTTACTGTGCGCGAGGAAGAAGGTACCGAGGTTGACCCCTGTTACACGCAGTCTACCTGTAGGCTTCAAAGACGCCTAATGACACAGCCGTTCCTTAATGACATGCCTCTGAAATAGATTTGCTAGGGATAAAAGCGTTATTTGACGTTACCGAATGAAAAGAGTACTTTCTCCTCGGCTATTGCTATCATTACCCAGCGAGAGACCTTAAGTGTTTGAGAGCTCAACTCCAATGTTGGCATGTAAGTGCAAACCGGCATTTTACATCAAACCGTTTTTAATGTACCTCCAACACATTCTTTACCTTGTATGTATATACCATGGATAAACCATTGGTGGAGACATATGGGCTGTTAAAGTTCTTAAAACTTTATGAAGTTTTCATGCTATTTCATGGTGTTACTCCCAACAATACCTTTACGAGCCACTGAATGAAAGAATCAGATGACGCCCCAGTCAAAACAGCCCCGTGATAGCCTATCCCAAGCATCAGCCCAGCAAAACATCTTCTAAGCTGATTTTTGTGTATTTTTTTTTGCATGAATGTCAAAGGGTGGCATTGACATGCCACCCCTAAGAAATACCTTAATGCGCCATGTCATGAAAGCAACTAAGTGCAGCTTACCTGGGCAGATCTCACCACCACCCCGACCGACTGTTAAAGTTTGCATGACTAGAGAAAGCCTGCGGTCTCAGCGTGGCCACCACACGTACGCCGTTCACTCCATCCCATACCTCCATGAAGGGAAATACTTCAACCCTCCCTGACATGCTCAGAACACTGCATTATTGAAGATGTTCCCCCCCCCCCCAACCTCGCGCCCCCCTTCCTCCCACCACCACCACCACCACCACCACCACCACCACCACCACCTCTCCATCTCTCCAGATCATGTCTGAACATATCTATCTGGGCCAATCACAGCGTCAGGTGGAGTCCCGGTTGCCTCTTTGGAATGGTTGGCTTGACTCTTTTATATGTGGCCACGTGCTAATAAATAAAGGCGCATGCTTGTAGTTAGTCATGGCTCTGCTGCGTGCAATCCCAAGCCACCGTGAGTCACGATACCCTGAGTGGCGTGGCTGGAGGATCTCTGCTTTCCGACTGCATTAGCCTCTGTGTTGGTTGCTATCTATGTCGTATGCAAAACACATCCCTTTCCGTGAGTGGTGGCAAGAAATGAATGATGCAATGATTAAGAAGTAACATGTTTATAGTAATTATCTTGTCCTAACATTTGTTTTTTTTTATCCAACGGTCAATGTTTTGCTTGTTGTGGATGATGGAGGATGTGGTGCATTTATTCTAACGCATAATATAAGTGCAGTGAATTGATGTCTGTTTATGTAACTTGGGGTGAATATTTGATTATTAAACATGAAGGTCATTGCCAAGCGATTCGCGAGTGTCTGTCAACACATAAACCTGTTACTGCGTCACGCAGGAAACTAGGCTAACCGCTGGGGTCACGGCACCAATAGATGGCTAACAAATGATTTTCCGCGTGTATTATCAAGAGAATTTTTCCCGGACTAATGGCAATGCATGGCTGTGGATAACAATCACAGGTGCGGGTCGGACATTTGCTTACTAATATGGTTTCTATTGTTTTGGTGACACTGTTTGTATGGGTCTGAGCTCCTGTCCAGAATCCGGATCCTTTGGGCGCTCTTTCGGGACCACTGTGGTTCCTCAACGGCGTCGTAGGTGATTAACGACAAGGTCGTGCGGGAAAGGAATTAGCATAGCAGTTTGTTGTTTGTTGTACAACAACGATTGTGTCTTAGAAACAGAGACGGTGCCGAGTGAAGAAACAGCGCCTAATAGCAAAGCATTGTTGTTATTTTTTGTCTGTATTATTGTTCATCGTAGCGTTGTTCATCGTTTGCTATCGCAGTGGCTAATGACGCAACAACGGCCGCGGCAATCAAAATGTCTGTTTTCATTATCCAGCTTCTATCAATTAAAATGGAATGGGAGTAATATCTGCAAAAACGATGTTAGAAAAAGAACATAGGTCACGGCATGCTGATGCACGTTGAGAAAATAATAAGCATGTTGCACAACTCAGGCCCACGACTTGAATTTGCCAAACAATCCGTGTCAGTGGGCTGGTGGGAGGGGGCCCGCTTCTTTTCCGTGGCAGAAGAAGAAGAAGAATAAGAAGAAGAATAAGAAGAAGAATAAGAGGAATAAGAAGAAGAAGAAGAAGAAGAAGAAGAAGAAGAAGAAGAAGAAGAAGAAGAAGAAGAAGAAGAAGGAGGCCCTGTCAACCTTCATGTGTTACGTGTGTTCTGTAGCTAACATATGCCCACCGCGGAGACCCCAGGCCCTGCCGCGCTGGTTCACATGTTCAGCAAATAGAGGCAGAAAAATGCATCCGCTGATCCAGATTGATTAAAATAAATGCAGACGCCCATTCTTGTTTCTGATTGCTCTGCGAAGAGATATCACTGATTTCCGTGGATCCATGGAATGGCATGATGCTGACATGCTTTCACCTGTTTGACTTTTTTTCTGTCCATAAATATATATGTGCATGGAACTATTATATTGGAAAATCCTTGATTGACCCTGACCCCTCCTCCGTCCTACAGCTTCCCTACAGCCACTTTTGTATATATTGCATATATATATATTGCTTATATATATATATTGCATGGGCCAGAGTTTTTCTACATGTTAAGCCCTTTATTCTGGTTGGTATCTGCCTGGCAATAATGCTTTTTATTGCCCTAAGTGTGTTTTAATTAATTTATCTCCGTGGCGATCTAAGTACTCCAATCAGTCTTGAGCTATTGCATAATAAATACCGTTTTTAATCATGTTCACGAGTCGGTGCTTTCATTACTTTCAGCTTTTTTTCCTCTTCTTTAATTTGTATGCAGCCACTTACGTTGCCTTGCCCCCTGTGAGCACGCTGGGTCTCTCGCACTGGTGTGATATTCTGAGAGCTCCCTCTCGCTTTGAACATTTCAAAGAGATGCAACACGGCTGGGAGAGAAAATTGAGATCAGAACAGATGGATTAATCAATGCATTGGTATTACACAAAGAAAGACTTCATTCTCTTTTTTGGATGCCAAGGAAGGAAGAGTCACTGTAGGCAAACACATGCAGACGGCCTCCTCTGTTATCTTCAGGTTGTCTGCCTCCATTCCCAGCGTGGCCGGGAGGAAAAACACTTCACACTATTGTGTTGTTCCACCTCTCTCTCTCTCTCTCTCTCTCTCTCTCTCTCTCTCTCTCTCTCTCTCTCTCTCTCTCTCTCTCTCTCTCTCTCTCTCTCTCTCTCTCTCTCTCTCTCTCTCTCTCTCTCTCTCTCTCTCTCTCTCTCTCTCTCGCTCTCTCTCTCCCTCTCTCTCTCTCTCTCTCTCTCTCTCTCTCTCTCTCTCTCTCTCTCTCTCTGCTGTGCTCTCTCTCTCTCTCTCTCTCTGTTGTGCTCTCTCTCTCTGCTGTGCGCTCTCTCTCTCTGCCTCTCGGTCTTCCTCTCTCTCCAAAGAGATTGTTTTGGAACAAGGCGTGTGAGTTTAGTGCAAACAATCTGAAATAAGGGTCCGTGGTTGAGTTTTGTCTTGTGTACGTATGTAGCTCGGAGGAGCGGCCCCACGGGACCAGTCTTTCAAGTGCTTAGCTCCAAGCTATTGCTTAATTATGCATGTAATATATTGTTAGCGAACCTACCCCACACCCCCACTTGCCCCCAGACATGCACACACACACACACACACACACACACACACACACACACACACACACACACACACACACACACACACACACACACACACACACACACACACAGAATGCATAATACACACACTTTCTCATTAGGCTTTCTACTGATTCAAAATGGAATGCTTCTGATTTATGCCAACAATATGGTTACATATATTTATTTTTATTGCATAGGTTGCAACCTCTATGTCCAATGTGATGATCATGATCTATCTACCGGTGTGGGATTTTGCTACATAGATAAAAGCAGTCATACCTGTCTTCTTTGGATTGGAATTGAAAAAGGAAAGTCAATGCATTCAGAATAAATGCATGCATGAGCCACTGAATCGTTGCACCCAGCAAACTTAGCTATTTTACTCGATACCTTACAATATATGCCGATTTGGATAACAAAAATCTGAAAATAAAAACCCTTCAGATGATAATTGAAAGGGTCTACATTAACGAAGCCGGTTTTCAGATTTATATAAATAAATATTGTGAAATGAATTTAAGAAGATTATTTCTTCCAATTCCAATTGCACTTATTCTTTTTCTACCTTAACCAGCAACGTTAGGCCTACCAGCATGGGTTTTTGCCAATCATTTTCAATATACATTTTCTCAGATTTTTTGTTGTTGCTTCATATCATTTTATTTATCATGCACACTGTCATTCCTCGACTTCCTTCTTGAAGGATCACGGATGTTTTCTGAATCCTTAAAAATACCACCTTTAGTAGACGCATAAATAACTAGATAAATAATTAGCTAATCAGATCTAGACCTACACCGACACACATACATAACTTTGCGATTGAAGGCGCCTGACGCCCAAGACTTCAACAAGGTCTGTATATCTTCAGATGAATTCCTAAGCACAACCCTGGTCTCGACAACCTCCCAACGAGAACCAACGCTGTCAACAATCCCGACCGTGCCGCGAACCAGCGCCGCTTAATTTACGATGCCGTTCCGCGAGTGACCTCACACCGATCTTATGACACCGCGTTTATTCCTCGGTGAAGGCTGAGATTTCTATTTTATTTTAGTCCATTTTGATTTTATATTAGTTGTGGCCGTTTCCAGCAGCACTAGTGGTGATAGAGCCTCTGAAAGTTAAGCAGCTCCCAAAACAAGCCCCCGGTGCTTGGAGGGGACGCGGAGCAGCAGCTCCTTAGTACTCCCACCACGTCACCTCGGCGCTGCACAACAAGGCTGCAGAGCATGAATGCTTAATTTCTTATGGCCAGTGGGATGTTCTATCCACACATATCAACACGCACATCCCCCTCCCTTTCCCCGCCGTCCCCCTCCCTCTTCTAACACCACCACCAGTACCAGCACCAGAACCCACACACGCACACACACCCGCACCCCCCCCCCCCCCCCCCCCCCCCCCCCAAAGCCCCGGCCCGCAGATTGGATGCGCGGACACGTGGCACGGACACGTGGACGGAATAGCTAAAGCGTTGTCGGTGGTGGAGCGTGGCGTGTGGAGCGCTCCTTGTTAACCCCCAGAGCTATGCTTTTTTTAATTCTCTCTTCTTCCAAGCCGCTCATTCAAGAAAGACGTCAGACCTTGGAGATCAAGTTGTGCATAGCAATTGAAATAATAACTCCAAGGATCGCGGTTTGAGGAGCTATCTGTAAAGTTTTTAATTATCTTTCATTGTCACTGCTTTGTCTGTGCGTGTGTCTGTGTGTGTGTGAGTGCATGTGCGTGTGTGAGACAAAGAGAGAGAGAGAGAGAGAGAGAGAGAGAGAGAGAGAGAGAGAGAGAGAGAGAGAGAGAGAGAGAGAGAGAGAGAGAGAGAGACTACGTATGTGGGTCCAAGTTCACGGGCAAAGGAAAGAATAGCTGCTACTTTTATGTCCTTTTTTTAAATGTGTTTTCATTTTATAAGCACACTTTCTGTTACGAATTCTCGCTGTTGTCCTCGTCACACCCTTGACCCCCTGACTGGAGCCACGGTGCGCATTGTAAGCACAGCCCGACGGAGATCAATAACCCAGCCTTCATTAAGTAGCCTCGTCGGCAGCTTGATTGCATGAGGGATTAGAGAGTTTCTTAGCCTCTCCCCTCCGAAGCACCAGGTTGCTTATTTGAATGCACCAGCAGCCAATTTGCAAGCCGGTTACGCACACACTGCAGTTATGTGTTAAAGTTAGCTTGCCAAATGCGTTGGCTGCACATTGTTAACGAAAAATTATGAAATATATATATATAGAGAGAGAGAGCGATTTCAACAATAACATTGCGAGATCACACATTTTGTGTGCCGTGAGAATTTTGCTGACATTTTCAGTGATTCACACTTTGTTCATTTGGGAGTTTGGGTTCGACGTTGTGTTTGAAAGGAAGGAGGGTAGAGGAACAGGGCTGTCACTCACTGTTAAGGTGAGGCGTCGCTGGGATGAGCAGTGTGTTGCAAACACTACACGGGGAAGTGTTTGTATCATTTTAGGCTAGCCCGGGTGGTGTCAATCGAATATAGCATCACTACATAAAATCTGTTTCAGCATTCATGGGAAAAGAGTTACTGGTGTGTATATGTATAGGCTATACATAGTATTGTTTTCTTGAGTCACTTAGCAAAGTTATTGAAGTTTAATTGCTTATTTCAATTATTCATTTTACCGGTATTATTTTTTCAAACAATGTATATATCAAAGAAGAACAAATCTAAGTGGGCCAATTAAGAATGCATCGAGGGAAACATCTCTCAGGGTTTGAAAACCGATAGTGATTTTTGTATTTTCTTTGCATGATTTAACGCAACAAATCGGTGTGTAAAGTCTGCATCAATTTATAATTAAATTGTCACAGAGTTGTTAGGTAGGAACTGCTGAGGAAGGGGCTCCAAAGCTACCCTGAGAATATCAGGGTACTATTAAGTCCTTTAAGCAGATGTTTAATTCAAGAGCAGCTTAGAGTGAATAAAGATGCATGTCATTACTCGTGAGGCGTTGCTCAGAGCACGTCAATCCAGGATACAGGTAGGCTGTCGCCATTGGGGATCGAACCCAGAACACGGGCGCCTTCAACCCTGACCACGTTGTTTAGGGTTTATGCAGTATCAAGATACATAGCCTATAAGATAACGGCAAGGCAGTGTATTGCTCTAAACTGCCTGGCCTGTTATTGTTTTTTTTTAACCACATGGTAAGTAAGAATTTGTAAGAAATACTCAGTTAGTAAGAAATCCTTTAATAATATGTTCTGAGTAAAATGTTAATTAAATGGTAATTAAACTATGAAAAAAGAAATCAAGCATAAGAGTCAGGTGGCACAGCTGCAGTCATTTCCAGCACTTCTTTCTGAAGACTGATGTGATTGTTGTAAAAAATCCAAAAACGCTATCTAATGTCAATAGAGCTGTTATGTACATCCCACAGCTAATCCTGGTCTAACACACAGGAACAGGTTACAGCCAGAAACCTTAACCTTCTCCCTTTTATTTCAATATAAATACATGAAATAAAAGCTTGCACCATTACAAAGTAATGCATACTTACAGAAAGGTAAAGGTTGAAGAATTGGATGCAAGAGTCAAAATTATCAATGGTAAACCACAATGTAGTATTTTCTTTGTGTCCAGAGAGAAAGAGTACACACACACAGGTGTTTCCAATTACCTTTCATTGAAAGCTGGACCCCCCCCCCCACACACACACACACACGCACGCACGCACGCACGCACGCACGCACGCACGCACGCACGCACGCACGCACACACACACACACACACACACACACACACACACACACACACACACACACTCACACACAGTTTATTCTGACTGACAGATTTTTATTTGACACTGACTGAACCTTTGCAGAGGCGGGGCGATGTTCACTGAATATATATGTTTTTCGTACACAGGAACATTTCTCTCCTCAACAACAATCTCAAGCCCGGGCATGCGGTGTCACTGCCTATAATATTTATCAGAGTTGCTTGTCTCTACATCTTGTTGTTGATGCCCATGAGATAAGGCCAGGTACGGAGGGGACAGCTGAGGTGGGGGGGAGGAGTTGTGTGACTATGACATATTTCCCTGTGCATTAACTTCACACCAGAGGAGCTGCTCCTCCGCGTCGGGTGGGAAGGGGGTTGAGTGGGGGAGGAGCCACGCAGCCCGCGGCCGCTGGTTAGCGTGGAACCACGAGTGGCTGCTCTTAGCAGCTGCCGGTTCACAGAGGTCCCACTGACAACGCTTTTTTGATTGGTCTCTGAAATTGAACCTTTGTGCTGTTGCCTAGTATGTGTCAAGCGATGCTGTGTCATGCTTCTTCGAGCTGTGTTTGTGTTCCTGTGTGTGTGTGTGTGTGTGTGTGTGTGTGTGTGTGTGTGTGTGTGTGTGTGTGTGTGTGTGTGTGTGTGTGTGTGTTTGTGTGTGTGTGTGTTTCTCAGTGTGTGTGTGTGTGTGTGTGTGTGTGTTTGTGTGTTTCTGAGTGTGTGTGTGTGTGTGTGTGTGTGTGTGTGTGTGTGTGTGTGTGTGTGTGTGTGTGTGTGTGTGTGTGTTTGTGCGTGCATGCATATGTGCATGCATGTGAACGCATGTGGGTGTGTATGTAGCATGTGTGTGCATGTGTATGTGTGTAGGTAGGTTTGTATATATGATTTGGTTGACACTCGTATCCAAAGCATCCTTTACAACACAAAACATGCATAGCTTCCTATCATGAGTGGACCCATGAGCAATCCCTCCAATGCTAATGCCAGTTGAGCTGTGGACCAGACGTCCCCAATGCTCTCCTGTAGCTCTTACACCAAATGTACAATATTTCCCCGGATACCAGGCGGTGTGCTCCGTTGTTCCGTGTGAACCCTGGCTTTTCTGGCGAGCGGCCTCACCTGGAACCCGCCCCGTCACGGCCATGATGCCGCTTGGCTGGAGAAACCCCATTTGATTGCAAAATCACTAAAGATCTCTCAGCTGCTGTCTTGGCAGCGCCGGGGAGCTGCACGCACGTGCACGTTGGCGTAGCAGAGCGGGCGGAACGGCCAAGCGCAATTAAATACGGAGGTAACGGCACATCTCGTTTGGGCGGTGATTCACGTTTCCCGGGCGTATTAGGTCAGCAGGAATACAAACCTAAATGGGGGGTTTTAGGTTTGGTTTTATTCAAAGGTATGTCCTGAGCTGAATGCCTCACACTGGCGTCTTAATTGTCTGCCGCAGGTCTAATCTTTTCCCCGTTTTTTCCCTCCCATTAGCGGGATTTGCGGGTCTTTCGGCCCCGACTGACAACAGGTTGTTAAACGGCAGTACATGATGAATGTACAGCGTGTATGGATATAATGGGGATGCAGAACCCCCTTTCACGAAGGAAGAGGAGAGAAAGTACCACGTTTAATAGACAACTTTGGTGAGGAGCGATGACTAGAAAGAGCAGGACCTCTGCATGTGATCCCTGGCAGCCCTAGCGCTATCTGTTTTTTAAGCATGTTTGGTTTGGTTTTTGAACTTTGGTTTGGTTTTCGAGAGCTACATTTTTCTTACCTCTCTGGGTTTTTTGAGCAACAAGGTGAGGAGACATCTCTTTCCCTCCCTTGGACCACGATCTCACCGATTTTCTCTGAGATGCTCGGAAAGTGTCTGGGTCCCTCTGAATCATTATGTTGCCACCCTGGTTGCTTTCGTACTATTGTCCCTCTTGTGTTCATTTTCACAAGCTCTTCAATGCTAACCAAGCTTGAGAAATAGTGCATAGGTGAGGGCAAAATAAGCTGAAAAGAGACATCTTACAGAAAAATGTCCACCAAAAGGGAAAAGAAACCGAATTCTATAAAGGTTCAACAAAATACGACTTCATGGCTTTAATGGCTGTGGTGGGTGAAATTCAGTCAAAATATGGTCTGACTGGTGTCAGAATAGCACATACGTACGCATGGAAGAAAATTATTTGAAGCTCTGTGTATAGAAGTAATTTAAACACACTGCACGTCTGCATAAATCTTGTAATAAACAAGTCAAGTTAATTGCTCTTTGAAATATTATTCTGATAAGGAACCACCTGTGACATTTACCAGAGAAGGCTCAGATGGGATTATCTTTTCCATTTTTGAAAGAATAAAAAAAAATGTATTGGCATTTTCTGTAACAATACGTCAAGTGGAAACAATCCAATCAATTTAACTGGAAATAAATGATTTCAGTAAAGTTCACATTTAAGCCTTTTATCCATTTGAGACATTGCTTTGTCTGCCATTGTAGCAATGGGTTAAATAAAACACTGCATCGCAACATCTATCCACTCAGTTTTCAGTAAGGATGTTTTTTCAGCTGACTCTTGTTCAAGGCATGCTCAAGTCTGTTTATCTACATACACGATGGATTGTTCTTGTGCGTGGATACACCTCCATATAAAACCAACTCCCTTGTCTAAACTGAATCTTGTATCACAAAAAAACCCTCATAAACCACTCTTACAATATCATATAACATCATCATTTCCAGAATGCAAAACAGCAAGCGACAAAAAAAATGCAAGTGACACAAAACTCTAATGATAAACCACATCTTACTGCATCATAAAACATCCATCCTTTCCACAATGAAACGCAACACAAAACAACAGCGACAGCAAAAAAACAAAACCAGTCTAAGTGACCATTAACACGGGGGCAGGTGTCGCTGCAGGCAGCTATAATTAACATTTTCCCAGCAGATGATCGCTGCCAGAGAGATACCCCCACAAGCCCAGCGATGTTCTGACTAAACTAAGCCCTGACAACAATATTAGACTGCCACTAGGACCCCGGCCAGCAGCAGATTGGGCTGTGATCCTGCCAGTCCCTCCCCACACTGCCCGAACCCGCCAACAGAGCGCTTCTTCCACACAGCCATCCAGCATCGCATCCACTTCGCTGTCTCGTGCCAGTGTGTGTGTGCTTCTGTGTGTGTTTGTGTGTGTGTGTGTGTGTGTGTGTATGTGTTTGCACTGTGGAGATGCTAGGGCTTAAAGTTGCAGCGTGACCCCCGCCGACCCACTAGACTGAGACGGCGTGCAATGACGGTTGTAATCGCGACTAAAGGAAAGAAAAACGGAGGCAAAAAAAACATGTACGAAAACAATCAGCGGACCAGCGATGGATTAAATGTCAAGTTTATCCGTGGAGTCTTTTATCACAGTTACGGCCTCAAAGGGTTTCCCAGGATATCATCCATAAGACTTTTAAGCGATTTTTCACTCTACTAATAACAAAAGGGACGATACGCTGTCCTGATGAAGACAGCAGTTTATGTCATATGCTGACAGGAAATAAAAGATGGAAAGCATTTGTTTGTGAATGAAAGAAAGGAGTAAAGCCCTCAAAGCCTCTGTAATTACGAAGTGCAGCAAACCCGTACAGATGTCATGGCTGTGCATCGGCCACGGTGTTCGACTCCCAGACAAAAAGGGATTCTGGGTTCAATTCCCCAATGTCTGTAACCAAACTGTGGGCACCCATGAGCAACATCCCTATCCCTGGCCCTGCTCCTTAATGAAATGTATCTATATTCACTCTAAGGTCCTTTGGATAAAAGCATCTGCTAAAGTGCTCACTGGTTGAAGAAGCCTCAGTCTGCTGGAGTACCATGCGTCTGTCCATAGGGATGCCCGCCTCTCCCGCCACCAGTCTGGTTCCAGAAAATATGTCATGGGGTTTCCAAAGTTAGCCCGTGACTAACTATGTTTACCTCTCTGCTGCATCACAGAGCACATCGAATAGAACAGGCATGGAACGGCACAGTTCTGCTCACTCGGATGTAACCGCAAGTGGGACACCCAACAAGGGCACTTTCATAACAGATGGGGCCTAGGGCATGTGCCTTACAGCCTATGTGAAAGGACCCTGTGATAAAGAGTTCCTGTCCAGTAGCTTGGATATAATACAGGTTGGGTCAACATGAGATAGATTAGCCAATAGATGTACTACTGCAGATACATTATACAGCACCACCTGACTCGTACGACTATCTCTTTGGGTTTAGTGAACTGTACCCCTTCGTAATCACATTTGTTTTGTGTTATTACCCAGGATGCACCAATGTTAAGTCAAAGTGCCTGTCTTCAAAGAATCAAAAGAGCAAACAGCCAAATCCAAATTATCTGCTGACATCGTTGCAGGTCGTAGTCTGTGAATAGACATTCACACATTTGGATTCCTGAAATAACCGGTAAATTCATGAGAAAAAGATCCATATGCCATCTGTCTGACAGCCTTCTCCAAATACTGAAAGGTTTGAGGTGGGTGTGTGCTAATAGTGCAGAGGAAAGCTAAGCCAAAACATGGGGGCCTTCTGTTTGGAAGTTCAAAATATAACAAACTAGGTTATCGGAATAGAACACGTTTATTTTTTACAAATCGTCCCATTACGAAAAAGATTGGATACACATTGCATCGAAGCAATGGCAGTGATATTTTTGAAGATCAATTCGTATGTAAAGCTATTCAGCCTATATGTAGCTAATGCTCTCTTGAAAGCAGGACTGTATGATTCCTTAAAGTAGTGAAGCTAGATTGCACATTACAATACACCATTTCTGAACTTGACTCAAGCAAGCGTACACCGGTTTCAAACCATTCCGCCAGCATTTAAGTTATAATGCTACCTCCTCAAACGTGTGCACTGGTGTGGTCTAGCATGCACATATAACAAAGCGAATGCTGGTCATTAAATGTTATAAATATATGGAAGTATTTATAGACCTGGTGGTTGACATAAGGATGGTATTCTAGGGTTTTCATTGAATGGAGACTGTTGTATGAGCCGAACAGGGCTTTAATTTCAGCTCGCCTGAAAGAGCTCCCTAATGCACTCCATTGAACGATGTGTTTTTTAAGGCTTTTTTAATTAGATAATTTACAGGAACCATTACTTGTATAAATTGCTTTGTCATTGAAGAAAATGTATACAATATGAGGTTTGAGAATGGGAACGCCTTACCTAAAATAAAACCTTGATATTACAGTAGGCTGCATGTTTTTTGTAAAAGTTGGTCTAATATTTAATAATAATGTCTCTTATTAATTATGAAAAAAATAAAACTCCTTTTAATGTCTGAAATTAAATGATTTCCAGCAAACTGGCAATAACAGGTATTTTTGTAAAGTAAAAAACCTCTGTTGTCAATGTAATTGTGCTGGTGCATCAAACAAAACAGAGTAACGATCAAAACCGGCCTCCCTTACAGTTGGACCCACAACAGTGAAGCAGCAGAACCAACCCATGTTTAAACTAACCAAGGGGGAATAACAGAGGATTGAAATATTGACCACGTATTGCACAGAATAATATACCGTGCTCATCCACACCCATAAATAAATAATGCACATTCGATGTTACTCGCGGAAAATAGTGGAGGGCAAAATAAAGTTTTCTTTTGTGCGGGCAAACACGTGAGTTGTTATGGGCTCCATGGGTAAAAAGCATCCGGCATCAATCCCAGTATGTGAAACCGCACATAGAGCAAGTTGGACATTGGAATCAACTATATATCATATAACCATCGCAATGCTGCAATGGTTATATGATCTCCTTGAGAAGTCATCAGATAGAACGAGAACTGGAAAGAAATCAAAACTAACATTTCTTATTCAGACATTTAGAACATTTAGATACCAAAAAACAAACCAATTCCGCTTCTAGTGGTCCCAGCAGTGCTTAAATATGTTTCATGATGACTCATTGGCTAAAAGCTGGCTCTCTCACCTACTTTTGTGGGCATTGGTGGGATGGAAACAAACAAACATAATGCCCACTAGTTTCACCCACAGAGAGATTCATCCTGGTGGAATCCCAAAATGACGGTTCCGGGGTAAGAGAATCCATTGACTCTACCGAAGATAAATACATTTAGAGATTGCATATCCTGTGTGTAAGCTGAACAGCCGCCTTCCTCAGGGCCCCGGCAGTGGTTCAATCAATTTACAGTGTGCAGGCAATGGAAACTTATGCTGCTCATTGTTTTACTTCCGATTAAGTGGGTAGGGGAAATAGACTCCGGTTTCTCTTCTAATAAACTGAGTGTCTTCTAAAAATCCTTCAGTGTTGTTGCCCGATGAACCCTGCTGTTTTCTAGCTCACGGCTGGAGGATGTTTCAAATTGTGAAAGACAGGTTGCCAGCGATGCTGATAGCTGCTTGCTGGAGGTTGTATATATTCTGGGGCAGAACTTTGAGTTCCTGAGCTTTGACCCATGACTTGCCTTTCCTTCAACCTCACTAAACAATGAATAAAAAGAAACACATAAGGAAGTAATTGCACATTAAATGCATTGTGCTGTCCATTGTTCCTTCTCATTGGTTCTTGCGGTTGATAATTGTTGTCAAGCGTATGTTTATGTACAACCAATCACAGAGGTCACAGGTCACAGGGTGACACGTCACATGAATCAAAATAAATGGAAAAAACCCAACAAGCGTATCCACGTCCCCGCCAAGACAAGTTCCCATTCCTGAAGTTTACAGCATGTGTCTAAAGTCACAGAGAAACGCGAGTTCTCTTGCTGTTGATTTTTTAGGTTGTGCCAGGTGCACCGCCACAGTGAGAACCACCCCACCTGGCTCCGGTGGCGGCCTCACCACCTGGAACGCATTACCAGCAGCAGCCTCCGCCCCCGCCTCCACAACCCCCATCGCAGGGTCTGCGCAGCGTGCCGGTGTCCAGGCGGGCCGGCAGTTCCGCTCCGCTCAGCTCGGATCAATGGGGGCAATCTGCCAGCTGCGGAGGGACCCCTGGAGGGTCAGCCAGAGAGGTGTAGGAGCAGGCAAAGGACCCAGCGGTTCTTAATTTATGACTGCTTACTTCCTGGTTAAAAGCGCTATTAAATCTGAGTATAAGCAACAGGTTTCAAGTGACTTGTACACCTGGTTACATTATGTCGTTTTTATGAATGATTGCATTTTCTAATGTAACGTTGGCCTGAGTTATGTTGTTTCTGTTGTTGTTTATTTTATTTTATTGTTTGCTATAACAGAACTGTTTGAATACCTTGAAAAGTCGAACATGTATTGGCCGGAAACTCCTTTGGTGTGTTTTTTAATTAATACGATATACCAAAAGTCGAATGAAAACAAATGCTGTAGTGAGTATCCGTGAATGTTCAGGTGCGCATGGGAAATAACGCATTCCATATTTTATTTATGTTGCATAGTATTAATGTGTGCACTGTTGTAAGGGAAGCAATGGTTGCACACCATCGTTTTGAATAAGACCAAATTTCGTTCACCAATAATAAAGTTCCACACAGTTGGTATGTGTAAGAATTCCTCAATGAACTTATGGTAAATCTATAACATCCACAGCTTGTGGATAGGTAAAGAAAAGTGCTTGGTTATTACTCACTTAGTTACTCAATATTTTTGGACGAAAGTGATGGCTCCATTGAAAAGAATGAGGTCAATGCATGTTCCGGCATAAATTAATAAACTTGTTTTTCCAAACTCTAGCTTTGAAAATGTATCAGTTGTTAGAAAACGGCTGGCTTCTAATAAAGTACCCAAGCGTTGCAATTTAGAGGCAGCGCACATTCAAAGGTAAGAACAAACGTACAATTAGCTTTTTAATATTGTAATATTATAGTGTGAAATGGGGAAGCTCTTCTTTGAATATGTATGTGATCTATTGAGGGGAAGGATTATTGAAATACACAGAGACTGTCAAGTCATTAAATAATGTTATTGTCCAAATGGTGAGAGACTGAAATTAAATAGTGTTATATCCTGCAGGCTGGATTTGATTTACTTTTGTTTGCTTGTGATTCACATGTCTAGCAGTTGTCTGCTTAAAAATGGCAATGGCAAATACATTTGTTTGTTAAATTTAAGCCTTTCTTTCATGTTTTAAGTTCAAGTATTCTCTTTCCAGTCAGTCTTCTAGATTCTGTTTCTAATAAAAAAAATAAAATGAGGTGTGAGAATTAATATAAGTGTGGTCAGACATTATCTTGAATCTTGAATAAACCATGTAAATGTCTTGCATACAAAGTCTAAAAGTGTGTATTATATATTGCATCTGAGGTATACATTTAAATGTATTAAAGTCGTGCATGATGGTTTAATAAGGCAAAAAGCTTTGAGAAAAGAAAATGAAACGGAATAGAAACCAATTATCAATAGCCTTGCCCTAAAATGTCATTATACAATGAGAGGGTAATGAGACGCAATTATTTCAAGGTGCATTTGCTGTCATTCTGGTTTCCCCTTTTATGTACGGTAATTATGAATATGAATACCTCTTTGCCAAATAGACCTAACTCGTACACCAGTTTTATAGTCCAGAAGAAGGGGCTTGTTGTAGCTGTTGTTGTAGTGTTAGTATGATTGAGTTTGATTGTAGCCTATATTGTTATTAGACTGTTGCAAGAGAGTGTAATAGCTTGTTGTTTTTGCTAAGCCTGGAACAGCTGTATTAACCATCTAAATTGCTCTAATATATTGCTCTAATACATACATACACATATATATATATACATATATATACATATATATATACATATATATATATATATATATATATATATATATATATATATATATATATATATATATATATATATATATATATATATATATATATATAGACATATATATAAACACATTGGCATGAAAAAGCAATTTCTTCCCATTTTCTGACATTTCCCATTTCCTGTTAGACTCTTGTTATTTCCAAATCTCCATTCTGTTCATTACTTGTCTTAGATGTTTATTTTTTTTTCCAATCTACCCTGTCTCAGAGACACAAAGGGACATCTGATTACGGCGTAAAAATGATTTGTACAAAGAAAGAAAACACAATCCCGCCCTGTATGCATCAGAGTACCCCATATTTAAAGATAACACTGTTTGATTTACTTTATCATCTTTTGCCCATTTTCACACTTACACCCCCCCCCTCTCCCCACCCATCCCCTTCTCCTCATCCTGCCCCCTTAAGTGTCAAAGCTGGATGAATAATGCATTGATCGTCATACTTGCTCAAGACATTCTCAAATATATATTTTCCCCAGAATGGGCAATCACTGTTCTCATGACACATCGTTTTAGCAGTTTGCTGGGATTCCATGAAGGCATCTCAATGCACACATTAACATTTGAACCCATCGGGTCGCAGAATGACTCTGTTCAGAATGAACTCATCAAGGCGTTGCGTTGTGAAGACCCTTCCGCTAACTCACAGAGCGCTTCCCCTGCCTCTGCCTTAGCTCGCGGGCTGTCAAGAGAACAATGGAAGAGGTGAGAGCGCTAATAACCAACCATTATATAAGAAAGTTGTGAAGAAGAGTGTTTTTCAACTGCCAAAACTGTCCTAGCTTTGGACAGGGCTTGATTAGTATAACCCCCCCCCAGCCCCATACTTTACCAATTTCACTACTTTGTCAGAATACTTTATCCAATATGAATGAACAGTGGAATGACATTTATTTTCCCTCCACAATGGGAGCGTTCCAATAGTCCAACAGTATCAACGGCTAATCGACATCATTAGACACATGCGCCCATAATGGAAGATTGAAGGTTGTGGTCAGCCCAGATCATCAACAGTAAACGTCACCTTTAATGACGAAGCAGCTCTGCTGTCTCAATTCCACACTGCTCTGCTGCTCTCACTGTCAACCAACTGATACGGCTGGTCTCCTCGGAGGGTTAGTGAACGAGCAATAGGAAGGCAGGAGAAAATGGGGGAAACAGATTAGGAACACAGCCCTATACAGTTGAATTAACTTGTGGGCTGTGGGGAAGTACCATTTAGCAATCCATTGATCACGAGCCATCTGTGCTGGGAAATCACGCCAATTATGGCATCACAGACCATATTGATGTGATTGTAATGTATTGCAAAAGAAAAGGCAAGTATTGTAGGCATTTGAGGGGCTCCAGATGTCTTCTGATTTCATTATTATTTTGCCCAATGTAGAACACAAATATAAATATTTTGCTATAATGTAATACATTTTCCATCTTTCAAATATATAACAAAACACAAGCAATATACATACTGCAGGGTAAACATTTGAAGTTGCATTGCATCACTGCTGCAAAAATAAACCCATAGACTGAAGCATTGACAGACATTGAATCATCTAAAATATTGCTTTAATAATACAACTGACACAAACAGACAGAAGGTCTCTCATTCGATTTATTTGCATACATTCTACAAGGTACCAGTGCACTAAGTGTACTATTTTGAAGTTAGCAGTTAAGTACTCATAGCACCACAGAGAGAGGAGAAAAATCAATGTGCGGTAATATATTCTGCCCCCAAGCAGTCTCCTCAAAGATACACAGCACAGCGCCGGATTAATGATGTATTTTAATTTATTCATTGTTTTTTTCCTTACCAATAATCTATTTTCAACCACTGTCTTTCCAGGGATATTTAAGGTAATATGTAAGCAATTGTCATAGCATCTTTGAACAATTAGAGTGCTAAATTGAGATATTCAAACTTCCCTCTGGTGTAACTTCAAAGGACTGAATTATGATTGGCGGCCGCTGTTACCGTGGGCAACCGCTGGCTGCGGTGTGGCTTGGTCATGAAAACGTAAAGGCCCGAATGTGTTTCATTTGAATTATGCAAGATGGCTGCCTCTTTTATTCTGTGTTGGTGTTGAGTCTGGAAAGTAGGTTGTGTCGAGCCCCAAGGACAGGTGTCGGTAGCAGAAATAAAATCACTTAATAAAATGTCTTAGGGGAGGCTGTTAATGTTTGGATTCATCTTCACCATGTCAGCTAAACCAACCGTTTTCCCCGAATGAAGTATAGCCCAATATGCAAATAACAGTAGTAACAGTAATTTTTTGATGGATCACGCGACAGTAATTTTATGAAGCCGATTGCTCTCGAGAACTTGAGTTAGAATAAGTTACTAAAGACGTTTTAAATGTAGCTTCAATTCGATGAGACAAATTACTTCATATTGAGCTGCGACTTTTATTCCCTGTAGTCTTTCTTGATCGACAGTAAAACAGCAGATTGTGGTTTATGCAGTTCCAAGTTACAACTTGCAATAAGTGTTTATTAACTAACCATTAGTTAACATTAGTAAATGCAGTAATAAGCATTAACTAACAGTTAATTTACTGTTATCTATTGGTCTGGTGGTAATAATTTACTAGTAATGGCCGTGTTAACATGTTAACTAGGTTATTGTGGTCATGTTGAATATTAATTTATACATTATTTAACAAGGTTAGGGTTAACTAGGGTTAACTTAACAATAACCTTAACCCTCACCCCTGTGCTAATGCTATATAATAGTGCTTAGAACAGCATTAACTTAGGGTGATTTATGGTTGATAATAATAATTGTGAAGATTAACCCAGAAACACAGATATATAAATATCAATAAGAAATATAAATATTATACCAGGCTTTGTTTTGATTTGTTGTTTGTAATTCAAATGTTTGAAAGGCACTCTGCGTTTGCACATATTTATATATATATTTGAACAGTGTGAAAGCCTGAAACTCCCAAACTGTTGACATCATTCTATTGTGTTGTGTTGAGGCAGTATGTGGATTGTATGTTAAATGAATGTACATATCTTGTTATCGCCTTGTATTCAAGGTGCCATGCAACCATACTGGGTCATTAACTCGAATGCCACAATGCCTCACGAGAGAACTACCATTGTGCGATTCTATACAGCTTTTGTACGCTGTTCCTCCATACACATGTTCCAATAAAATAAAGACAGTGGCGTAATCTCAAACATTATTTTCTACAGCTACTATGGGAGAAAAAAAAGAAACCTGATTTGCTGAGAGCACATCCAAGCATGCAATTATGTCCCTATCTGAAGAACAACCTGAGTGACAGCGCGGTTGTATAACAATTATACTTCATTTATTACATGGCCTGAAGATGCAAATAAAGAAATGTCCCTATGTCACTTAAAACACGTGATTTCATTTGTTTTTTGGTTTTCAGAAATAGAGAACCATCTGATCACAAACTCATCGCTAGAAATACACATTCAAACGCGTCCAAGATGCCTGAAAAAATATCAACACCCAATTATGAGAAGCACATTGTCCATGCTCTTTTGGCAAGTAGGAAAACAGAGACATGATGATGGATACCCAGAAAAACACCCGTCACATGACCATGTCTCTCTTTCTCTCTCACTCAGTTGTGATCAACTCGGCGCCCGATGAGGCTTCTTGGCTAGCAGCAGCAGCAAGAGGCACAGCAGGTAAAATGGCGGTTGACACGATTCAGGCAGGGAGCTTGAGGAGAATCGCTATAGGTGGACTGTTGGAATCCGGCCTAGGCCTTGTGCTGGTGACGCTGTCACACTAAAGCAAACAATGCAGTGGCTGATGGCTGCCACACACACCAAATACATTGTTTGGAAAACAAAGCTGAGCTCAATGTATCCTGGCAAATGGCCTTGGATCTATACTCGGTGAGTCATTTGAATGATTTAGGGACTCATTCTGGATAGATGGTTAGTAGTAAGGAGATAATTATTGTCTCTGGGGGCTTTTGGAAAAAGTATTTTTTCCTTAAAAAGTCTTTACAAGTGACAACCAAATCACTTATAGTATTGAAACCTCTTGAGTAAATGTTTAATCACTGTATTAACCACATTAAACCTATCCAGGTCTAGTTTTTTTTATAATACCTGCAACAGTTGGACATTTTAAATACAAAACAAAGATGTTTGGTGCACACCATGCATTTGAATCCCATCCCAGAAGCACATTGATGTTGTCCCTTGTGTTTTTCGCTCCGGAGACCGGCAGCGGAGTTATATAAGGAGAGGTATATTGAATGACATTAGGTCAAATCCAATTTGGATTGGATTGCAAAATGGCTTCATAACTGCATGAATTCAATATGCTTGATAATATGGAATTAATATGGAATTAATTTTTTTTTTTTGTCTGAATAAATTGGTATCCTTGCACATTTATCAATTGTATCATCACAATAAAAAGCTGATGCATTGGCCAGCCAGGCAATCATTCCACTGCCACCTCCCACACCCTCATTACAACTGCACTGTTGCACAAAATAGTGCGAAATGATCCAAGGGGAAATGGGAAGAATCATTATGAAATTTGATGTTCCTTAATTGATTTTGTGCTTGAAGTAAAAGTATTTACTTTCAAGAGCTGCATAAGTATTGGGTTGAGCAGAACGGACCCCTACGACAGACCCCAAAGTCACAGGATTAGTATGAGTGTGCGTGACTGCGCATATGAACGTGCGTGTGTGTGTGTGTGTGTGTGTGTGTGTGTGTGTGTGAGGTGTTTGGGGGGAGGGTGGGGGGGGGGGGGGGGGGGAATGGAAGGTTTGAGATTAAAAAAGATAAGCTATCATTCAAAGTGCAGTACAGAAGAATAATGACCTGCAACTGCTTAGCGTACTAAGTCACGCTGCATACGCTTTCACTCATCCCTTGCTATTCAATTTCTTGTGTCGTTCACATTTTTCATATCGTACCTTCCAGTTTTGTTATGTTAAACAAGCCGTTAAACAGGCAGCTCTTTCTGGACCTCTTCTGTAAGGACAAACATGCCGGGCCATACGGACATTCCGACATGATATGACGTATCACAAATGTGTTTTTCGTTTTTTTTCTAGACGGGTCAGCCTGTGTGGTATGTTGTAGGAGGATGACCAGATGGCCAGTCTGCCCCCTGGTTCCAAGTCTCTTTGGGCATCGGGGGACATGTGCTTAATGGGCAGCATATTGAAGGCCCCGTTTTGTGCACAAGTGTGTCATTGTATTCACCCATAAGATGATCTGGAATTTTCTTAGAATCCAAACATACTTACATACTGTATGTCATGTCCAAGTATGGTTCTCTTACACAAACATTTTGGATTGGATTGGAAAAAACTGAGATATATAAACAAAGCAAACACATAAACACACACACACACACACACACACACACACACACACACACACACACACACACACACACACACACACACACACACACACACACACACACACACACACACACACAAACACACGACGCGTCACATAACATAAAAAGCTCCCGGTGTACCCGTCCTAGTATTTCATCCGTCAGCGCGCTCAGTTAACGATTTCAGTGATGGCTGGAGTCTAGTGGAGAGAGATTCACTACACTTAGAGCGAGTTGTTAAGGATAAGGTACAGCTCTACTGTGGAAACCATGGCAACGCACTGCACGTGCCACTCTGGTTTCCCTCAGCCCTGCCAGGGTTGACAAATACCTGTGCACGCTCCTCTCCATTCAACACCTGCATGGATGTTGTCCAAATCACCACAGTATGATACACACAAGGGACAGGCGTGTCTGATGGGTTGCCATTTCCCCCTGAAATGTCCCTCAAAATAAGCACACCAGCCTGGAGCACGTTGGCTTTGCCCGTGGTCAGATTAGGTGATTACCTGTTTTTATGGAGACAAAGGCAACATCAGATTGTTGTGTTTGCAATGTAAGAAGAGGGTTTTATTTGAAACGCTGTGCCTGTTAGTATGTCTCCTTTGTCTCTCTATCTTTCTGTCTGTTTTTCCACTGCTGTGATTTATTTTCTCTGTCCAATTGACATTAAGTCTTTTCTTTTTAGCTTTTTGTATTCAAACAACCTAACATAATCAACCTAGATTAATGGTGTATACATATTTATTCACGTGACATTTCTTTCACTTTAGAAGTTATAGTTACTGAATGCATTCTCAACTCAAAATTGTATCTCTCACACCGTAAACAGCTCCCCTGGCTGATGGCTTAAGAACTGAGCCATACTGCATTCTGTAAAGCAGAATCCAGACCTGAGGCATGAAGGGGGTTTGGGTGCATCTTCTGCACCATTATAGGTGATGTGAGCTGGGGGAATTGTCACAATCTTAACTAAATTGAGATCAGACAATAGCGAAGTTCATTAAAATATTTTCTCATAAAATGGAGTGTCTTTTGACTGTTGCAAGCACAGGGGTAAGAAAGTGCCTAGCCAACTCAGAAAATGTACAATATTATTATTATTATTATTGATGACGACGATTATAATGATGAACCATGAACATAAGATGAATCTTGAAATAGTTTGCTTGTGTTGTATTCAATTAATATTGCTCTACTCTTAAGTGTGAAATTGGGAAATTGTGTTTATAGTTACGTAAACATTTATAGAAATACATAACAAGAATGGACTTGCAAAGTCTTTCTCTCTTTGTTCCAGAAATTGTGTTTGGAATGATTTTCATCATTATCTTTGTTATCTATTGTTATTTCCTCATCTACCACTTATCTTACTTTGCTGCTACCGCTACTGTGACATGCCTGTAAACATTGAAAAGAGGAGAATGAATAGGCCTCTTCGTGATTTATATTATACCACAAACATGGCCTTGTGCGACAACCTAGCTCTTAGTAGAAGTCACCCCCACGCTATTTAACAGCCCCGCTAACTTAGATTCTAAAAGACAGCTACTTCTTTGAAGATGTTCAAAGAAGTTGCTTTTATGCAAAAATCCTAACCACCCAGTGATTCTCATTATATTCTTCTGACCACCCAAGCAAAAAAAAAGTTTTTTTATACAGAAGTTGAGTGCCTCATTTCATCGAAAATGATCTTCATGGGGATTTTAACATCCCGGTCTGCTCACCCACTCGTTGGTAACTGAGTTTACAAACAATCTTCTAAGTTTTAATCAAGTGTATGACATAAGAAGGGTCATACACTTGATTGTATATCCTTTAGTCAAGACGGAATAGAGACACTACAAAGAAAAATATGTTTTTCTGTCTCTTTTACAGGCTGCTCGGATTTCGTATTTCAACTGCCTCAAACCCACACATCTTACCAAAGAGGAGCAGGTCTTCATAACCTTACCATTGGTAAAGGATCAGGTAACATGTGTTCTTGAGATCTTCAAACAAGAACTGCATCAGAAGGCAGTAAAATAAGAAAGTTCAGTGTTTTCTTCTTAAAGAAGCCAACCAGCGTAGCTCAGCACTTTAAGGTGAAAGGCTCATCAGCCCTTTTCTTGCATGTAAACACGTATCCATCTGTTCTTCATCCTTATTTCTAAACACCGGAGAGAAAAATCCATGTCCCCAACATTTTATGCACTCTTCATTCAAGTACTTAATATAACAGCGACTGCATTCCTCCTACAGACTAACTAAGCTGTAAAGCACGATTCCTTCATTTCATGTTTTTCTTTATTTTAGGTGTTTGATTTCTTTCGATCTTACGTCTTACTTTTCCTTTTCAAGGTATTATTTTCTACATAATAAAAAATATTCTACAGTAAATACTTTTTATTCACGACTGAGATTTACCTATGGTGTACCCCAAGGTTCTATTTTAGGCCTTCTTTTATATAAATGTACATCCTTCCACTTTGTGGCTTTTTAGATGTACAATTCCAATGGTAATGTTTGTCATATGCACTCATGCAGCTGTAACTCAGATATACTTTCCAATTATGTCTGGATACTCCATCATCCTCCTACGTGTGAAAACTAAACGTAACAATGTCATCTGCGAATTATAGCCCGGTGTAGAGCACAACATGGGCCCTATGCTATCCCTCAAATGTAATGCAATTTGATGAACTTCAGAGTTACTTTGAACCATGAACTTTAGAAATTATATTTATATAACTAAAGAAATACTGATCACTTTTTCAAACGCCGACGGTTGTAATACAAATTTCCATATGCCGACCCCCTACGACCCTGAAGCCAGGCTGATATCCACAGGCTGGGCCCTTCTGGACTTTGCCAAGTCTGGGCTTGAAAATTATGGTTGTTCAAGCTTTTGCAGTTCGGGGGCCCCAGGCTTAAGAACATCTTGCTTGATGAGATAACATGAGCAAATTCAGAGACATCATTTCTATCACGTTCACGTTAAAAAAAACTTCAATATTCTTCAAGGGGTGTCTACTTAGTATCTGTTTTTTGTATAACCTAATGATTTTACAAGAATTTATAAAAAAAAATACATAAATACATCAAATGTATGATGCATCTCCTGACCCAGTTGGCACAAATGATGTGAATGATGTATATATATCTATATATGTATATTTTTCATACAGAGAGGCAATTTACATAACTAAACAATGAAACCATTCAAATGAAAACAGATTCCTGCACCAGGATGCAGGTGTGAAATGTGAGAGCCACCTGGGAATGTCTCTCAGTCTGAGATTTAATGCATGCATTTAAATCAAATCTGCTCCAGGTTAAGGTGAGTCAAATTCAAGGGATATGTTAATATTGTCTTGCATGACCCTAAATTATATTATCAGGATCTTTGAAAGGAGCCGCTATGAGAGCATAAAGATAATGTTTTACAGCAAAGTGGTGTGAATTAATTAATAATTTCACATGTGTGAGGATTGTTCAATCTTAAAATCTTGGAGAAGTAAGTGTAGTTGGTATTCTAAACAGGCTTCTTGCACTAAGCAGTTTGTGCATGCATGATCTCACTCCCAAATGCACCCTTATTTGATCCTCCCAGCTATTATGATGGGCACACTACAATTCTTGTTGTTCTTCCCATCTGTACATTTTACAGATCGTCTGCCAATCTGAACATCCATTACATTCATAATGTAGCGTCAAATGCATTGGCAGAGACAAAAAAAAAACATTGGCAGAGACACTGATAATACACCAGTGCAATCACACCTGAAAAGATGCGTCATTCAAAAGAGTTTTGAAATATTTCTTGGTATACAAAGATTGAGAAAGAAAAATATACGATCAGTTCAGGCAGTAATATTGCTATGAATGCAAAAATCAAACACAATGAAAATCCTATTCCACGGCATCCAAACATGAATTCAAATTCTGATTTATTTTGAGGTACCTAATACCCTTCTCTTCATGCGTCTTGTCCTCAAAAACACTTACATTTGTCCAAGTGCAGCACTGAGGAGAACACGGCGGCTTTTCCTCAGTACAGCATCATGACTGCCGCAGTGGTCGGCTCCGCCTAACAATTCATGCGGGTGTGACAAATTAGACAGACAAAGAGAGGAGTGTACATTGACCGTGACCACAGCATGGAAACCAACAGCTTGAAACCGTGAACTGATAAAACATTTGTGATTCAAGAGGATGGGAATAAACGCTCTGTTGTGTCTCGAAGTCGGAGAGAAACAAACGTGAGAGAGCTTGGCAGATAAAGAGCGATAGAGAAAAGGGGGGAAAAGAGAGAGAGAGAGAGAGTGGTCATGACAGCCTTTTTTGTTTTGCTAGTACGGCCACTAGACGGTTTACAGAGGAGCGCACACATCCCACCACTAATGGGAATGCATAAAATGATTTATTTATTAGGCGCTTTCAGGATATTTGATATGCTTGGTTACGTTTAGCCCATAGCCTCATCATAATGAAACAGTGAGAGCATTTCAGACGTTTTTCAGAAGAAGAAGGAGCATTTCAGTAGAGCATGGGGAAGACTTTCTGAGAGGCCTGGGGGGGGGAGGGGTATGACAACCGATTCTCCCCCAACCCCATACTTGCCCACTAAATATTTCCTCCTGTCAATGACCTTCTCGACGGTAAAGATCAGTAAAATAAAGGTATGGCGTGTCACTTACATGTGGAGAAGCTTCAAGTGCAGTGGAACAAAGGACAAACCAGGTAGCCCTGCGGTTCTGCAAAGGGTTTTAGAAAGGGTTATTTTTTTAACTCCATGGAGAGCCATTTGAATTTCTTTGAACTTAAGTCGAGGGCTTTTGGGGAATAACAAAGGCCTCAACACAGTTAGGCTATTATGTATTAATAGATTATAGTTTTTTTTTCATACATATAAACACTTTTTTACATAATTATAGCCACACTACTTTGATGGGTGTCATCTTTTGAGGATCATTCAATTAGATGTTTTAAAAACATATACATTCGTATTATATTTATAATTGGGTCATGGCATGTCTAAATAGTTTAAAAAAGGCTTCCTGACCTTGTAATCATTCAGCGTGCTCTCTGAGAACCTAACCAACCCTTACCAGCTTATTTCGTGAGTACAATGCCTTAATTAAAAAAAATAATAACTTTTAAACATACCACAGAAGAGCAACTGCTGAAAGAGCTCATTTATTTTAACTGCTGGCTCAGGTCACTGGCCATGTTGGATTATCTTTGAAGTCACAGTGTGTCTTTTGATACAACTGATGATGCAATAGATTAAGCCTGTTAACAATAGACTCTGATTAGGGGCCATGTTACAGACTCTCTCTTCTCAGTTATAATACAACAGGCAGGTTCTGCTTAGATGACTGCAGAAACATCTACCTCTTCATTTCATCCTCCGTGCACTTTCAATTTGTTTCTATTACTAGATAAACACTTCATAAAAACAGTTGATTATATGGAACATATACGCTAGGGGTTTTAATGATTATTCTTATTCTAAACACACATTTATCATTTGTTTGATTTAGTTATCGTTTATTATCAAATTTCGTCCCAAGGTTAGGTATCATGCGGATGCCTACTACAGCAGACATTAGAGATTCAAACACAGAACTGGGCATGGTTATGCATGTTTTTGACCAGTATACTGGTCCAGCCTTGAATATTCTCAAATCCTATGCAACACTCCAACCAGAGCCTGTTGAAAGTACATTCTTACTCACAAAACTGATGGTTGTGGAGGAAAGCACCAGAGATGCTACCAAATCCAAACTCTTAAAATTCCTCATCTGCACAGAGTCTGGGGCTGCCTTGAGAAAATAAGTATTCACTGCTGCTGTTGTGATTGCAGTGTTTGAGATTCCTCTGTTCATTAGGGTGAAAAAACAGAATATACATCAACTTGACACCAACAGAAGTCTTGCAGTCTGGCATAATTAATCACATTCTGACATAGGCTAAATCTAATGAGCAATCCAAATTGTAAATAGTTTATCATAAAATGCTTTGCATATGCACACTATTAGGACTATTCCGTGATTATGTTTGTCAAAAATCTGTTTTGTAGATGAAGTGCGGGGAAATACTGGAATTTTTAAGATGCAAATGATTTTGTATTTGGAGTCGCCATTCGAGAGAACGTTTTATTCTGTCCTACATTTTATTGAACTCGCCTGGTTATGTATCTCATAGGATTTCTCTAAATTATTTTGTGAACATATTGAGAAAACAGTACCTTTGTCATTCATGCAATGAAAGGGAAAGAAGAATACACAAGTGCTTGACTATATTCTGCATGATTATTAGACGTTTAAACAACGCATAAATATACAAGGCGCTTTATTGTCTTGTGAATAATAAGGTCTATTGCTGAGCCTGAGTTGTCTGTCATGTAACAACAAACAACAAACATTTCTGTTTATTTTTGTCTTAGCTCTAAAAGGGAGATGATGTTTGGAAGAGCTACTCTGTTGTGTGGTTAGAAATAAAAAATTTGGTCACCACTGTGTACATTACTAATCAGACGTGATGGCTTGTTTTAATGTGACCCCCTCACCATGCCCGCACCTCATCATGACAATTCCCTGCTTCCTGGATGAAATGTGCTGATATTGGTGCCAGTGTTCAGGGTCTTTTGACAGTGTTTAGGGTAATTGCGTGAAAACGTTTGTTCCTGGGGGCTTTTCATGAATCACTTCAAAACGTTCATAGGTAAAGATGTCTCCATATCTCTCAATGCTGATGGCCAAATAATATGTATATTATACTTTATGAGAGACTCCTAATGACATGAGAGACAAATGACAGTCAAACTTCCCTTTGAACATGTAATTGAACAATTTGACGTATGCAATCACACATCTGTCTCAATATTTTATGCTAATAATCTGTCCTGTGTGAAGGGCAACATTAAGTGACATTTGAATGTCCCACAATTGCACAACAGACTTATTTTTTAGCCACCGACAGCTGATAGCAAACATAGGTTGCCGATTTGTGTCAAATCTTATCCGTGTGTAATTGTAACAAAAACAATAGAAAAGATGCAGAGGCCATGTATTTGCAGCTCTTGACCATGACGCTGTTTGAATTTGGAATGTGATAAGAATTAGGTGGGACCATCGCTCTTGTGTCCCCTCTTAAGACGGTAATCTACTGTAAATCCATACCCCTCCCCACACTATCGGCATGGCTAGAAGCTGACCCAGCTTAATCACCCGGCAGCGCTGCTCTTTAAATCACGCAAATGGGCCAAAATAAATAATGACCAGTTAAAGTGTCCACTGTCCACCGGTGGCTCTGTCAAAATTGGCATGCGCAAATGAATTGCAAATTTATGGAAATGAAACAAGCGCAGGCACCTCGCGTCTTGCATTACGCCTGACAAATTGAAAGCTGGGGAACACCCAAGAACTGTCTATCGTGCTGCCAAGTAAAGACAGTTAATCTCTACGCAGTCCTGGGCAGCTTTATTTCAACTGAATTGTGGACCTCTTTTCTGCCCCCCACCCCACCTCTCTTTCTCTGTTCCGTGGCATCCCCCACCCCCTTCTTGCTGTAATTTGGTGGTTTGTGCAGATGACAGCCATTTTGAAAGAAGTGTTGACATTAGCCCATTCCTCAGTGGGCTAATCATGTCAAGGCGTCGCGAAATGAGTATGAATGTGGCTAATAGAGTGTCTCAGTAGGACTCGATGTAAACAATATAACATCTTCAGCCACAGGGATCATCCGCCTATAGCCCTTTAAAACCGTTGGCAACCAAAGTTAGCATCTGAGGGAGATCTGGTGCTGCCTGGGCTTGAAATAAATGAGCTCGGTCCTGTTTTTCAGCCCTAAAAATATGCCTGTGATATCAATATCCCTGATAACGTAAACGTGGTGCCACACTAAGTGGGCTACGAGTCATTAAGCAGTCTATTATACAGGACCTTTATGAAACCTTGAAAACCTTTTAAAGTGATCCACAACAGAAATCCGTAATGGACTTCTAATTATGATATAAATGGTTAACAAGGTGAGCATCAGACATTTCTCTTCTATTAAATGCATTGCAGTTTCAGGTCATTTCTGTCCATCGATCTCCTTCTAATGTTTCATAAACTACATACAACAGTGTGAGACTTTTGAAGATCTAGTTTATTACCTAACTTTGAGATGTACATTACATAATTTGGTTGGTTGGTTAAGACCCTAGGTAGACCGAGCTAAACCTTGCTCCTTCCCCTTCTGTATTTATGTATTTAAAACACGCCAGACCCACTGCTATTGAGTTGTGCACATTGGTTGTCAATGTGATCTAGTTAGGTTTTTGCAATGTATCCTGAAAATATAGGTTTTTCACCAGCACACTTCATTCAGTAATCTCTATTGATTTTTCCTAGCCACTCCATGTCAGGGAGGGCATAAATTGCCCAGCTGGGCAAGAGGTCATTCGGTACATAAAGAACACGTTCTCAAAATTATATGGATCCATTATTTGTATACTTTCAGATTATTTTTTTAATTGAATCGAACCCTTATGGAGGGTTGGAGAGGATAATATTAACTTTGAATAAAATATTTTTTAAGATGAAATAAGATGACATAAGTTCATATAAGATGATAATCATAATATATTGTTTCCAGAAAAAATAAAGAATAAATAAATCTGCAAAGTCCAGGACGCAGGGTGACAGCCAATTAATGTTGAATTGTTGCTGCTTTTCAAATGTTTGATTTTAAATACAGCACGTTTGTGCTGTCCGTGCTTCTCCACAACCTCTTCATGTACACCACTTTCACACTTAGCCTATAGCCGCAGTCTAATGGAAGTGTACAAACAACAGAGAACACGAGTGTCATGTATGAAGTTATGCTACCGGACATTGACGTCGCCCATATGCTGGCCACAAATTAAAACATTTAACACTATATTACCTATTACTCTTTTACTCACTGTATGAAGTAACGACGATGAATATTCTAATATCATGAAAAAGGGTTTGATCCCCAATTCAAGCAGTCCCTCTGTATGTATCCTCCAGCAAGTTGCCTAAACCCCCAACCTCCTAAATTACATTTATCTTGGATAAAAGCCCCTTGCTAAATGCTAATTGGTAGTTAATAGTTAACTCAAAGGATCATCAATTGTCAAATCTGAATGGAAAGAATTTAAACTAGAAAAGGTTGAGCCCTATCCGCTGGGTCTTGCTGTTAGCCCCTGCTTGCTCTCCTAGCATCCTGTGCTAACGAAACAAGTGGACCCTTTCATCTGCCTAGTGGGTCATTACCGACTCCTGGGAAATGGTTCTCCCTGGAACCTCATTTAAACATTAATCCGCCCTAATTAATTCTCCTTCATTCACTTAGAAGAAATCGATATTGCAGGTTTCGCTTAATTTTACAAATGTTCTTTTGTTTTATTCAGTGTAAATGAGGGCACGTGAGAGAGGCGAGGAATAAAGCCAACGCCTAGAAAAAAATTGGTAACGTCATTAGCTGCACTAGCTATTACAACGTGAATTAGCCAAGGAATGTTTTCAACTGGTTTTACTTGCAAGGGGCACAGGCTCATTGTGTTAGGCACAAAGCTCCATGCCGATGAATTCACTCATTAGGCTTACACTAAAAAAAACAAATCTGTCTGGCAACAGCATAACAATATTTATAGAAAGTGAGCCTCCTTTTTGTTCAGGAACCTATATTCCGGTTTGCTTGTTGTTGGTGTTTTGATTGGATTGTTTTCTTTTTTCCTTGCCAGGGTCCCCTGATCCACGGAACTCTTTGTCTCCATCCTAACATTGATATGCTTTTCCTAAAGCTCAAGAGGTCCCTCCCAAAGGTTTCAATTAGAAAACGTTGGGAGCGTCAGGCCGGGTCCACTTTAATACTGGTGGGGGGGGGGGGGGGGGGGGGGGGGGGGGGCGGTCTCCAGAGTGCTGTGGAAGGAAAGTGTTGTTCTGTCTCTAACTCGGGTTAATTGGGTTCCTTTCAGCTCTGGCCTACAAGAGCACACTGAAAGAGAGAGAGGATCGCCCCTTTTCTTTTTCTCCAAAGCTGCGAACCTCAGCGAGGTGTAGAATTCATTTTTTATACATTTATTTTATTATTTACTCTGACACAAAAGGCTGTCGGTTCCATCAATGTGAGATATCGTGTGTGCCACTGAGGGATTTCATTTTGGAGGAGTATATATTTGGCAATACACGAATTACATGCATTCTTCAAAAATAGATCCAGCCTCCGTTACCTTGTTCTTTCCATTTCTATTAGTGTTATTTAAATCGTTATTTACAACATTAAAAAGGAAAAGGCTATATGGGGAATCATTTCAGCTTTGTGCATAGGTGTGGATAATCCCCTTATTATCATCCTTTTTTCCACAGAAATTACCTTTTCCCTCCACCACAGTGCTTTGAAAAGAGTGCGCGTTGTAATTCCACCTCATCTCAGTCTCTCCTTTGTGTCTGGTCACATCCCAGTGACCAAACACATCCCCCACAGGCTCACATCTCCCACTCTACAACGGAGAAACAATTTTCCCAAACTACGCAAATCGTCCAGATTTTTGCAAGTCTCACACAGAGAAGATCGGGGACAGATGTGTCTGGGCCCACCTACACGTTCCTCTCTTAAGCCAGTTAAATATCAGATCTCTGTTTCTCTATCCGAAGCCAAAGTGTGGAAAACGCCACTGCAGCACCGCTGCACCCCGAGCAGAAGCCGAGCGGCGATGAATCGGGGAGTACAGCCAGAGTCTTTACGCAGTGCAATAAAACCCCATGAGCAGAACGGAACATAGACAATTAAAATGAACAGAATCAATGGGAGTTGCTTTCCATTTCCTACCCCATTGATGGATTATTTCATGGACCGCAGCAAACAAAACTGTTGCTCATTCACTGGTGGGTGTGTCCCCTGCCTGCCATTGCCTTCTTATGTGTTTATTTTGATGAATTTCAAGAGCGGAAAGGCCCCCTTTTTTTTTTTTTTGTCATCCAAAAGAACACACCGACATACTGTGGATGCCACAAAGAGACAGGCAGACAATGTAGGGGGGGGGGGGGGATTCACATAATCCTAGTCATTATCAGACATAAATGAACGGAAAGTGCAATCGACTCCAACGAACAAAGTGATTTCACAGATCAGTGATGCCTTTTGCTGTAGATGGTAAATTAATGGCTGCACTATATATTTTTCTTCCCCTTTTTTGCCCCTCCTGAGCGCAATAATGGTGCATTTGTGGGCGACGTCTTTTTCAGCTGAGGTGAGACCAGCCTCCGTCCTTGGACAACGACGAATTGTGGAATGAGAAACGGTGCGAATTCTAATGGGATTCTGCTAATTGTACATTAACAGCATCTTGTTAATAGTGCGCCTGTTAATTCCGGATTCATCCCCGTATTGATTGACTTAATCTTTATTTTTTGTTGCAAACTCTGTAATTTGGTGTTTGGTGTGTAATCATTGGCCGCATCTTTAAATAACCAAAGGCTGAACCAGACTCGGGGCAGTTAATCAAGCTGATGAGTACAGGAACGGACATAAATTGAGGTAACGCATACTTAAGCATCACGAGTCGGGCCTTGAAAACCTTGTAACTCTAAATTGGTATTGATACAATGCAGCGGAATGGAGGGGGCCCATCCTCCTGATTAATTTTATGTTAAACAGTTGTTATGTTTTGTCTTCACATTCAGATTCAATACACTTTAAAGTCTGTGCACAATAGGAACGTTGTAGATCATGACAGCGGCATTCCTTTATGAAACTTTGCAACTGGGTAGGCTCAAACGACACTATTCAAAGACCATTACAGATTTCGAATGATACAGATCATGGTGCAAATGTACCCGCTTTCTGTTCTTTTTGCCATCAGATTATCTTTGCTGAGCGCTGATTAACTCTACAAACTTGTCATTAGAAGGAAAAAAATATTTCAATCAATGTCCTGCGGCCCCTTCTTTTGAAGAGGAAAACAAAAGGGTTTGATTCCTGGCTTTTGTGATATGATCCTTAATCAACAACAGTCCAGTCTAGCAAATTGTGACCTTTTCCAGCTCCAGTTCAACTTCTTTGTGGACCGCCCTAACGACTCCCTTGTCATTCAAAATCATGGCTCAGAACAACCTCCCCCCGATGGGGGAGGTTAACGTCACAAAGTTAGATTTTGACTCGGTTCTCAATGTCAATGTCTCTCCTTATCTGCACTTGACCACTTGTCTCTGCGTGTCTTTCGTCTTCAAAGAAGCAGCCGTGTTACTACGTTTCTACACGTAAGTAATCGGATTATCACCTTCTGATCCTTATTCAAAGCGACCGAAGCGAACCCGGGGAACTTCCCAGCCTCTCCCTATAGCCATAGCATGAATGAGGGAGAAGGGGAAAGGGAAATTGAACGGCCGGTCGCGATTAATAATGAAGCCACTGAGCTCAGTGATTGCCTCGAGTTATTAGCTCACGGTGATTACGTCTGCACTATTCTCTGCCAACGTCAACATGATTTCCTCCATTATGTGCCATTGTGGGAGCGGGCATACGCTGTTCTGAGTGCTCGAGATAGCAGTGAGCTCTTCCCAGAGAGGGCACCAAGACCTTGGGTCTGCATTCAAAGCCCTGTTGTGCGGTTAAAGAACAACGAAAAGAGAAAGAAAGATTTGTCATTATCAGCACTTAGACCTCACTTCCTTTCCTGACTAAACCAGCCTGGTTCAAATATAATATTAATCATCCCACAGGCAGGGAAGGACTAATTTCTGAAAAGGGCAGTGAACCCAAAAATGGTCTTTATTTTGTTTTAAACTTCGTAATATTTCTTATATGATCTTCAACATAGTACTCATTATACTTTTATAATGAGTACTAAGCCATCGTTATAATTTTACTGAAATAAGAGGAAAAAATAAATAAAATAGGAGTAAACTCCTAAGGTATTGCGGCCAGTCTCCACCAATTTGTGTTATCTGCTCAGATTGAGATACGTTCTCTTTCCTGACGTCGGAGTGCCTTTTAGTATACTCTTCAACGTCACAATGAAGGGACACCGGTGGTGAGGTGTGTGTGGATGTGCGGACGTGTGGAGTTCTTTCTGAGCAATGGTTGATTTTGACATTCACGTCTGAGGATATGGTTCAGCTTCCCGGACACTTCCCCGATAATGCCACTGTGTGTGGCATATTTCTTATACAACATAGCTTATTAAAACGCTCACAAAAGTTGCAGTGGGTCGTAACCACGGGGATAACCTTCTTAGAACTATAAGACCAAAACCTGTTCTTTATACTTAAAGTTTGGAAATGGGCTATAACAGGGGATCCACGAACACTTTAAGTTTTACAACCTGTTTATATATCGGCCATTTTTAGTGATTTATGCATTTAAAAATCATATACGTAGTCCCTGTAATAGCCATATAACACTTGCAGATGACCATCCGACATGGCCATTGCATGTCTGGCCATTGTTTTGGTCATGGTCTGGTTACATGATGTTGTTAGTATCTCCTAAGTGGAGGTTTATTAATGTACTGTAGTCCAACTGGACATAAGGCACAGCAGTGGCCAATCAGGACTGCTACCTGCCGAGCTAATGTGACTTGCCTAATATAAAAGGAAAGGCATATTTTGCTACCAGGTGTGAGGTTGAATAGCGATTACAAGCCATTCCGGATTTGACCCACTTCTGACATCACAAGTGTGAGAGTCTACCCAAATGTACAAGGAACAACTATGATAGGCCCAAGGCCTCTTTGTTTTAGTGTTTTCAAACTGAGAAGCAATCTCTTAATCACCTCTCGTATACGTGTAGGCTGGAATACAAGAGTTGACATACAAACATACTCCTGTGTAGTCACAGGTAGACACACTTTAAAATAACTTCTCATGACTAATCAAACACAATATGGTTTAGAATAAACAATACAGGGTAACAATGTCAGGCTGTACCTTTTTGGCAGTTACATTTTACAACTGCAATGGACTAATGCACATAGTGGCCTAAGGCTGCAACTATTTGCTGACCAGCGTAGTAGTAAGGTAATTTGTGCCAGGCAGGCTGGTTCATAAAAGGTGTTCAATAGTCAAGCCCTGCGTCAAGTCTAATTAGTCTTTCTGTGCAGCGGCCAAATATTGCCTCCCCAAACAATTTGGTGCAAGCTGGGCCAACTGGGGGCCTATGTAAATCATCCAGCTTTGGGTTGTTTTGTTTAACGCAAGCTTAGGGATGGATTTATTGTGTGCACTCTGCAGTTGGTGGTTAGAAGTTAAGGAAAAAGGCACAGCATAGAAGAGGAGCACTGAAGCTGGTATGTTTTACTATGAAGGATAATTTGTTGTAAATGTGGAAAGCTGTAGCAGGCTGCTGTGTGCAGGTAGCCATGGTCGCAGAATGGTTTATTGGCTAACGTGCGCCACGAACAAGGAACAACCGCAGTTTTCCAATTTAGTGGCCGATAAATACGACACTAACTACAGGTAGTTAGGGATGGAATAGGAATATACATCTATCGTTATATGAACACTTACGAGCGAGGCGAGGAACAATTAAGCCATACAATCAATATAGAAGCGAGGACAAAAGTACGGGCTATCAAAACTGCTACCCTGTGGGGGGGAAGTAAGTGTTACTTTTTTTCTAATGAATAACCGATGAACAAAAACATGACGTAACCTGGTATTTGTCCGTAACCTCGAGAATTACCCACAACATCCAAATTGGTGGAGAGAGTGCGGTCGGAGAGAGACCGTACACAAAACAAAGTAAGAGTAATTCAAAGAGCGAGACATTTAATAGAAGACCAAACAAGATGAAAAGCTCCCAAGGTCATGGGGGCACCACGAGTCGTAGCAGACATGAAGACAGTCTGCAGTCTTCCGGTGACAACAGGCCCATTCTGGCGAATACAATGGCTACAAAACGCATCATCTGGGCAAAAGGAATATTACCGCGACTTTCTTTGGGTGTTTAGTATATATATATACATGCATATATATATATAATGTATATGTATATATGCACAATTCAATTTGAAAGCATGAAATGAAAACACTAAACAACTTGTGGGTGTATTTCATTTTGTATGGTACTTTACACTTACTATACACTAAATGTGCACTGCAAAGGAAACACTGATAGCCCCAAGGGGTATCTGGGTTTGTTCCCCGCTACAATCTTGCACGTTTGGTAAGAGAACCCAACTGAGACGAAGAAAGCAAACCTAAAAACAGGCAATTGAACACATGTATCAGCAAGTGTGTTTGTATGCGCGTGCGTGTGTGCCTGTGTGTGTGTGTGTTAAGGTGTGTGTGTGTGTGTCTGTGTGTGTGTGCGTTAAGGTGTGTGTGTGTGTGTGCGTATGTGTGTAGGTGTGTGTGTGTGTTTGTGAGTGTGTGCATTTGTGTGTAGGTGTGTGTTTGTGTGTGTTATTGTATTTGAGATATATTTTTGTATTTCTGCTTCTGTCATAATTCTACTTGGTTTCTAGGTGTGCGTACGACATCACTTCCTGCTTGCTGTGTTAGAATAAATCTCCTACCACTGGTTGCCTCTCATTAGATAGTAGATACATGTTTCATCTGTGAGTCTATTTACCTTGATCTCCTGAATCACAGATTTGTTGGCTCTCTCATCTTGCAGGTGTACTGGAAATGATGAAACGTCTATCAATTTAAATAAAGAAGTATGAGTTTACTGCAAATTAGAGGTTATTGTATGATCGCTCTGAATAAAACTCACATTGAATAGAAAACATTATTATTACATTACCTTGATGAGTATCAACCTCGATTTAAAATGAGCCCGGCGGCGCTAATGTTTAAAACCTTCATTTAGAGGGAAACTACTTATAGAGAGAGCATGCCTTTGTGTGTGTCGATGGATACCAATGGACATTTCTGTTAAATGATCTTGGTGGCGTGGATTGGTGGCTTTTTTTTTCTATGTCTCTAGATGAACCAGTATCACGTTATTCTTCAGGAAAATGTGTGTGATGTAATATTTCCAAATCTTTGCTGCTGACATCTGTGTTAAATATAAATAACAGTACACAGACAGACACGATAATTAAATACAAATACAAATCACCATCCTACTCAGAGGGGCAGATATTTAAATAATCCTGCTGCGACATTCTGCCCCACTTTGAGTATGCTGCTGGAAAATCCTGGTAGAAATAGGAAAAATACAATGACCATGTTTTTGAGGGGTGCTTCCTGAGCCCCCTCCATATATTATTCAGCTCTGCTTCCACCTTGTGAACCACAACCTGGCCCCTCTCAGCCTCACAGCCGCTATGTGAGTGAGTGCTGATTCTCATACAAAACCATGGGGCAGGTGCTAGACTGTATCTCCAACCATAATGAGAAGCCGGATAATGTTCTTCATCCCCTCTTTTTTTTTTCAGCCCAGAAACCAAATAATCGAATAACATGTTTTTATTCGATTACAGTAGAAACAACTCAATCAGGTGCAAAGCCATTGTGAACTTCACAGCATGTGCAGCGTTCAAAATTAATCTCGTAGCCTTCTTGACAGCTGAATTTTGATTGTTTCCTATCATAATATATGATATGATATATCATATCATATATTATATCAGAAAGAAGTGTAAAGTTTGCAGAGTTTTATTAATAACATTATGAAAGATTGACAAGATGGATAAATCATCTCTATGGACTGAAAGAGCAACACCTGAAGACACCACACACGCGCGCACACACACACACCTTGACACACACGCAGAGGCGCGCACACACACACAGATTCAGTATATTAGCAAATTGCATTTCCCCAAATCGAATAACTGTCAGCGAATCAAAGTAATTATTTGCTAACATTCATTATTCTGTCCTGCTGCCTCCCTTATTCCTGTATATTTACCAGAGCAGCGTATTTGCCTTTGAGAATTCTCTGTCTTGAATATATTTAATCTGAGATACACATATATATATTCCATATAGGACTCTGTTCACTCAGCATATGCTTCCAAGGCTGGTTTGTTTCCGCGTGTGACATCCTCCTGCAAACCTCTCTAAAACATTCACATCCCTGAATTGTTCAGTATTCAAAAAACAATAAATAACAGCAATAACAGCTTTCCGGCCCCTCTTACCGGCTATGTGGGCTGTGTGACTTAAACTAGCGTAGCTCGGCTGGCTGGATGGGACGAGTGGGAAGGGTTTTGGGAGTGTAGATAGTACGATTATTGTAAACAAAGAAAGGGAGGCATGGGCTGGCCAGCATTTTGTATTTGCACAATATATCAGTTTTAAGATGAGAAAACATTTTAAGAAGAGAAACATTACTGAGATCACAATCGTTCGGCAGTGACTACAGATATGTCCAGGTCTGTTTAAGCTACGAGCTAGTTGTAATGTTACCCATTGCAACTTTAATAGTATCAACACCCTCATCAAGGTCTCGCATTCTTCCCCAAGCTGTTCAAAGTGTGTGTGTGTGTGTGTGTGTGTGTGTGTGTGTGTGTGTGTGTGTGTGTGTGTGTGTGTGTGTGTGTGTGTGTGTGTGTGTGTGTGTGTGTGTGTGTGTGTGTGTGTGTGTGTGGGTTCAGAGGGTAGTTCTCTTTCCCATCTAAGCAAAATAATCCTCATTAATGATTAGGGTGTCAACAGACCCTTTTCACAGAGGTGTCATCCGTAGGACAAACACAGATGTCTCTCATAACACCTATTACGGGGCTCTGCGTCTGTATCTATTGCTCGGTGACGAGGTGAACTTACAGGTGCAGAATACACAGCATTATCTGAATGACGTGAGAAAAGCATGTCGTGTTAAAAAACCAACTAGACCTTGTGCATACAGGCATTCGTACAACAAATATTGTTTACTTGGGCCCTCATCAGTAAGGCGGGAAAAGGAAATGACCGGTTTGCGACACGTTGCTTGCAAGATTTTGCAAAAAGTTTCTAAGGATAAAAGGCTGTCCGATTGCCTCTCGCTAGACTTGACTGTCGCTCAGGAATGAAAAAAAAGAAAGAATAATAAAAGGGAGACAATATTGAATTGTGGTAGTTATGACTATGATTAATTCTGTTTTGGTTCTGAAAAGGCCGCCTGTGGTAACTAAATTCAAAATGATGAATATTTTTCAAAAGAAACACTTGAATTTGAAAAATACAAAACGGAATTATCTGAGGACAATTCTAGCAAAAGTCTGCATACATAACTGGATTTAAGTATATATCCTGTGCATGTGAAAATTATCGCTCTCATTTGTTTCATAGAAATTGCTGTTATTGTTTTGTATAGACTTCAGCTAACAAAAAGATATATACACTCACACACACACACACACGTACACACACACACACAACTATATTTCTAACCCTATCCATATTTTCAACACTAACATATTTACTTTACTGATCCACAAATCGTTCTAATATGTTACCAAATATTTGTGAGGTCAACTAGTTCCAACAAACAGACATCTCCAGAAGCCACACTAGGTGGGGACGTGGGAAAGGCCGTGCCATTTAAAGAATCAGGTGCAGTCATTGGAAGGTTCATTCTTCCTCTTTTCCTTTTGTTTACCCATCCTGAGCACATAATGTCTAGCGTGACATTGCTGGACCAATTCACAAATGAATGTTAGTGTTGAACCTCCAAGTTTATTTTTGATTTCCAAGGATTGATCTCAACGGGCGCAAACCCAAAAAATGCCCCTGGACTCAGTTGGAAAGACTTACACAATCCAATCAACAAAACGTCTGAGGCAGCCATTTTGGTTGTTGCTTGTTCTGTACACTCATCAAACCCGCCCATATAAGATAGATGGCTGTGATTGGCCTGACGCGTGCTGGGGCTGCTGGGAGTCTGTCGGAACAGGAGGGAAGCCATTCACATATGCCAGAGCTGTTAAAACATAATGTTACACATTGTTTTGTCTCGTCACAGTGTGTGGGAGCTAAAAATACGACAATTAGACGCAATGTCAATGAAATAGTAGCATAAACCACTTCTCCACTTGAGCTGGTGACCTGGAAATATCGGCTTGACAGGGCACTGAGAAAGAGTCTACCTTGACAAGCCGGGGTACTGAGAAATGACCCAGATAGTGATCAGGCCTGAAAGCCAGGTCAATCTCGGTGTTTAACCTGTGTCAGTACACTTCTGAGGCAAGCATTACGTCAGCCCAGTCGAACACAGATGCTACCTTGTGTGTGTGTGTGTGTGTGTGTGTGTGTGTGTGTGTGTGTGTGTGTGTGTGTGTGTGTGTGTGTGTGTGTGTGTGTGTGTGTGTGTGTGTGTGTGTGTGTGTGCGTGCGTGCGTGCGTGCGTGCGTGCGTGCGTGCGTGCGTGCGTGCGTGCGTGCGTGCGTGCGTGCGTGCGTGCGTGCGTGCGTGCGTGCGTGCAATGCATGCGTGTGTATGTGTGTGTGTGTGTGGTGAGCATGCGTGTGTGTGTGTGTGTCTTCATGCATGCGTGTCTATGTGTGTGTGTTTGTGTGTGTGTGTGTGGTGTGTGAATGCATGTGTGTGTATATGTGTGTGGAGTGCAAGCATGTGTGTCGGTGTGTGTGTATGCTTTTGGATGGAAACACGATAGGACCACAATAGCATCGCAGCCTTGAAGAAAGAGGTAATACATATACGCTGCTGCACCCGTGTACTGTTATTATTATACATCATTACGGTTTGCATATTCCTCCGGTCATTAGGTAATCATCGGCATTAACTGGGGTGGAAATATAAATGCGTTCGGGCAGGAAATAAATAATAATTTTCTAGACCCTTGCAAAGACTTGCGGATAAGTTCTAGGGCAGTGAACACGAGCTGAGTCGTGATTGGTAGCATTCATTAGATCTATATTTTAGATATATTAAGAGACCGTGATCAGGTCACATACAGGACTAGAGAGGTGCTGGGGTCGTGGGTTCATTGAGTGGGTTCGTCCCATCACTTATTTCCCAAAGCAGAGGCTAAAGATGTAGGACTTTACAAAGATCCCCTCTTTCCCCTATTTCCCTCTTAAAAGAGACATTTCATCACCTTTATGCCACAGCAGGAAGACCTCCAACTAATAAGATGTGTTCAAAAGGGAGACATAGATTATCGCTAAGCATCTTTATCCAAATTAAATTGGATTTTTGACGTCAATTTGTCAGCAGTTGGGATTTTGGGACAACCACCGACACAACTTTTCCATCCATGAAGTATTCTTTATTTCTCACCGGGCTGCTAGCGGTGGGAAAAAAACGATCTCGGAGAAGTAGACTGTGAAGTTACCTGCCTGTGTCCGCTGAGAGACCCACAAAGTAACACCACAAAGTGCAGGACAAATCTGTCATAGGTGGTGCACCTCCACCACCCCCACTGGGGTTACCTCCTCAGCAACTAGACCTGAGGATTTGGAGAAGTCTCTTCTCTTGTCTTGTCCTCCCCTGAGTTGGGCTACACACTCCTGCTCACCCCTGCAACACGGCGTGGCTAATCTGAAAAAAAGAATGAGAGAGAGAGAGAGAGAGAGAGAGAGAGAGGGAGGGGGGGGGATTTCAATGAGCCAGAAAATGTAATGCATCTGCCCCAGTGGCTTTGATTGGAGTCCATCAACTTTCATATACATGGGAGGATTTAGGTGGTGCGGCTGTTGCAGTATCCTTCCCCCATCCCATCCCATCCCCCCCACCCCCCCCCCCCCCAGCTCCGCCTCCCCGATGCCGTGGGAGGTACACGCTTGTTCTACGACACGAGTTAGCACTCCTGCAAGGACCAGCTCGGGGTCGCTCCCCCAACCGATGGCCGCTCTCATATTGTCAGCGCTCCGCTGAGTGCACACCAGTGCAAGTGACAATGAAATCCCATAAATAATGCCAATTTCAGGTCATTCATGTCTGAAACGCCCCGCACTCTGAGTTATGGTTTATTATTTGATTCACACTCAACTATTTATGTCCGGGACGGAAACACAGTTGAAGAACAGGATGTTAAATGGCTCACGGGGAAGGCGTTTTGCGCAATGACGTTTTCTCGGGTTCATCAAAATAAATATTGGAAGGCTGATTCGTATTTGATTCTTTCGTCAGCGACAGCCTTTATAGTGATTTTAAAGTGACATTTATTCTAATAACCCTTAACATTATTAATGTTCTTACTATTAATGATACCTATATAACGGTACAATTTCATGATAATTACAATAAAATTATATAATAATTATTTTTATAGAATTTAAACCCCAATAATGACACAAGGTAGTTTCTAGCTGTAAACTCCTCAGGCGCTGTACAGAAGGGGTACCACATGACCGGAGGTCAGGTTGCGAGCCAGAGCGAAGAGTTCAATGAGTTCAATGCTACGTTATACTGAAACAAAATACTACAGGAAATTGAAATGCCAATTGCTGCAGCTCGGTATTCTGAGACTGTTCTGCGACAACTCTGGGGTGCAGTGATCTTTCCCTTTTGAGGTCAGGTTTATTGTAACAAGGCGCCGCCAGCTACAGAAGCACTACCCTCCTAGCTAGTCGTCGTGCATGTACAATGATTGAATCCTGAAGGCTTCTATGCACATGCTACACCCACACACATGCAGAAACACACACAGACACACGCAGGCAAACATATGAGCATGCACAGCACACACAACACACACACACATACGCACCCACGCACACACACCGAGCCCACAGTCTAATTCACCAGAAAACAGGATTGAGCAGAAGCTCTTTTGTTTCCTGACGAGATGTGGAGTCGTTGGAGGAGCTCTTAAGTAGAAATGTCAGAGTGCACCTCGGGTTCCAGCGAGGATGCTGTTCAGAGATGGGACCTTTTCTTATCCCCCCCCCTAAAAAAACAGATGAGCACGGGGCCGTGGCGCACCGGTGGCCGCACTGGTGGCCGCACTGGGAAACGCAGGACATCTTCGCCAGGGTTAAGCATTCAAACATGTAGCGGTCCCAGCAGCTTTGGGCAGAGGGAACAGATTGCTCCAATTACAGTGAGCCTCACGCCCCACAGTCCCCTCTGACACATGCCCCGGCCTATTGGAGTGGACTCGAGGTATGGGGGGGGGGGGGCTTGTTGCCATGGCGCCCTGGGGGCTCCCCACAACACATCCCAATGCCAATCTGTATTCCGTTTGAACCCGCAGACATCTCCTTTTAGCCCCGGCTTCTTCTCCTCTCTTTGCGTTCGGCGGGGCTCAGACTCTGGAGTGCCTTCGACCTGCCAATTCAGGTGATTGGCAGTTACTCTTTGAATTTGTGAGGATGGAAAAAAAAAAAGGAAAGAAAAGAATATAGAGAAAAGAAAAAAAAAAGAAATCAATTCTGCAACAGCATCCCTGAGCACATAACTCTGAGGAGAGGTGTGGTGAGTGTGTGTGTGCGTGCGTGCGTGCGTGCGTGCGTGTGTGCGTGTGTGCGTGTGTGTGTGTGTGTGTGTGTGTGTGTGTGTGTGTGTGTGTGTGTGTGTGTGTGTGTGGAGGGGGGGGGGGGGGGGTCCGTCCCCTCTTTCCCTCTCCTCTTATTTTCAGCCTCACAGACGTGTTTCTAGATGAAGCCCCAGGTATAGTTAACCAACACCGCTCCTCCCGCTCTGCCTCTCACTTTCTATCCATCTCTCTCTCTCTCTCTCCATCTACCATCCTCCTTCTCTCTATCCGTCTTCCACCTCCCTCCTTCTCTCTATCCATCTCTCTATATCTCTCTCTCTCTCTCCTTCTACCTCCCTTCTTCTCTCTAGCCCCCTTCTCTGTTCTTTCTTCCTCTTCTCTCTCCATCTGTCTCCCAATGTCTCTCTCTCTCTCTCTCTCTCTCTCTCTCTCTCTCTCTCTCTCTCTCTCTCTCTCCCTTCTCTCTCTCTCTCTCTCTCTCTCTCTCTCTCTCTCTCTCTCTCTCTCTCTCTCTCTCTCTCTCTCTCTCTCTCTCTCCCCATCTCTCTCCCTATGTCTCTCTCCCTGAGATCGGCCTAATTGGCAGCGCTGGAAAGAGGCAGTGTGAGGAGTGGAGTAGCATCGGGGAATCGCCCCGTTAATTGAGGGCCCTGTTGAGCGATTGACTAATTGATCAAGGTTCCTTACCCGGGTGGATAATTCAACGCCAGGAAACACCAAGAGGGAGGGGCCCTGTCACAGATGATTCATGCGTCTCGGGGAGCAGCAGGAGGGAAGAGGAGGGTGGAGAAGGTAGAGAAAGGAGGGTTTGGAGATGAAGGAGGGGCTGGTTGAGGTCCCAGTGGTATCTTTTGTCTCGTGTGAAGAGGAGAAGGGGAAGAGATCAAATCATCAGCACCTCCGCCCCTGTGACTCAGTCAATCCCTACCCCCATCACACCCTCCTCCACCCCCACCCCCACCCCCACCCCCACCCCCGGACCCCGGAAACTTCTTCCACCTCTACATCAGAAAACAAAGGAAAATAAAGGATAAAAGAGAGGGGAGTCCCGGTGTTGATGGTGTTCACACATGATGCAGTGTTGCACGTCACCATGCTTCCCCTGGATGCCGTAGCCGCGGTCCCCGGGGCAGCGCCCAGCTACAGGGAAGATGTATGGCGCTGCTTTAATGAAGCCATACAGGGGGCTCCTAAGTCACAACCGAGATGTCTCCGTCGCACCGAGCGCTGCGGTAATCATGCCCCGGTGTGCCGTGCCTGGGACCCCGACGACGAGGGATGAGTGACAACGTTGTAAGTCTTCAACTTAACGGAGAGGGGAGAAACAGGAAGGAAGGAGCCCTCTTGGATCAGAGACACAGAGGGAAAGGGCTTTGTTGAAAGGTACATGCTTGCATGGACTATGGTGTTATGTGACACAATGCAATGACCACGGGGCCGCTTCGACGCAGTCCTGAACTTTCTTTGGTTCTGCGTCGGATTTGGGTGTGGTTTAGGTTAGCGGACCAATCCAAGAGACACACGCCATTAAGAAGCAGGTCTTGGGTTAGGCGTCTCGCTCAAGGACGCCATTGCCTACAGGTGGGTTGCAGACAATGGGAACCGAACCCATATCCATCTGACGAGGAGTCAAAGTCCCTGGCCACCGCACCCTCCTGTCTCCTACCCTGGACCAAATAATAGATGAGCTTGTGGTCAGTGTAAGCGCGAGTGGGGGGGGGGGGGGGGGGGGTCTTCCCCTCGCTATAAGGGCTGATGGTAACAGGTTACCCATATCTTCTGTTACCAAAGGGGTTATTTTAAAGTTGCTGTAGATACGATTTCAGAGAAAGAGAGAAATGCACATAAGAGAGCACGATTTCGATACAAAACCCGAAGAAAAAGTCATAGCCGTTTGACTTCCTAATAGCAGACGGATGGCTATGCCATTTCTAACAAATTACTGCTCTTAAGTCTTACCTACGGCACCTTTAACAACAAAACACATTACCAAATGGTAATGAGTAGCTACAAAGTTGGGGCTGACTGTTCATTAAGCATAAAAAATATTTTAGGGGTACTGGAGATAAGGATGACTATGAAAAGTGCCTCAGTCATTCCAAACAAACATCTTTAATTACTTTCTGACAAGTGTGCACTGGAGGTGTTATACTCGTTGTCAATTTTAATGAAGGCAGTACACAGCCCTTACTCATAAAATGCTAATGTTACATTATTTTTATTATTATTATTACTATTAGTTTCTCTCCGATTTGTAAAATAAATCTCCTACCGCTGATTACTTTCCCGACCAGACACTTTTGATTTTCTAGTTTTAGATTGGATTGAATTGGATTTTGCACATCAATATTGAAGGACCACCTCAGGAATGATTAGATGTGTTGTTTATTGGATCTGAGAGGTAAAAATAATCATGAGACCAGGTTTACGGCTGGAGTATTCTGGCTGACACTTTCATTTGTTGTTCCCAAACATTTATGGATCGAATTGTACCACGGTCCTCTCATTGATATTAAAACCAAATGTATTCTCCCTTAGATTTTTTATTTGTTTTCTAGATAAACCACATTCAATTAACTATGGTGCCAATATAACTGATGGTTGAATTTGTGCATGAAGTTAAAGTGGCATAATATCCAAGTATATAGGCTGAACATAATGTCTGAAAAACTGGATATTTATGCCATTTTTTGCCAGATTTACAGTTAAGATTTTGCTTTAATTTAGCCAAGAATCATCTAACTGTTGTCACACTACATTACATTTCAGTACCCTTGGTACATACATACATCATTCCATTTCAGTATTAAATAATTTTTTCTGTTATAACAACAAACAAAGAGACAGTTGAATCCAAAATGTGGTGGTTTGCATCAGACAAACACTTCAAACAGTTTCCTAGGTAACTGCAGGGTAATCTTAAGGACGTAGACTGAGTTTTGGTTGACAAAGAATACCAGTAACAGTGTTAGTACCACGTGCTATTTTAATTGTACACTTAAATACGATATTGTTTGGAAGCAGGCTACCATAGAAAGGTCAGCTATAAAGGAGGATAAAGATTGGAGATTAGCCTGTTTGGTTCACCAGATTATCACACTTAGGAAGGACATATTGTGGTTTCAAATCCCTTTCCACACAATTTAACAACCCTAAAATCTGTGTATTTAATTAGTGATATAGCAAGCCTTCTGGCAAATTGCAGCAAATAGGGGCACATTTACATGCGTGTCATTAATGAGCAGGTAGGGTGTTTGGAACTCTTTCTCACTGATGACTACAGGTGGAATGCAGGGCAGACATCAGGATTTGAGCCCAGAATCTTTTGGTTTGGAGTCCAACACCTTTAACCACTAGACTATCCAAAACCTGTACCTACTCAGCACTCCTCAGCAGAGATTCATAATTGTTCATCTCAGAATGTAAAAGTATCCCCAGACAGCCAAGCAGACCACTAATGTGCATCGTGGCGAATACAGCGGGGAACACTAAATGCAAAGATATGTGACGTCCAACTCATTTTGTTAGATTGCAGATGTAATCAGAGCAAGTCAAAAAACCGCGAACACAGAAAGTGGATTATGCATCATTACCCATTTGAAGACTGAATCTAATTTGAGTCTCTCAGGCCCCTGGGCGCATTCAAGGAGATGTGTGCCTGCACACCCACACACACGTGCATGCGCACACGCACGCGTGTGTCTGCGGGTGTGGGTGTGTGAAAGAGACAGCAGCAGATTGGTGGAGCACGCATTACTTAACTCATCACACCTCACCCTACGACCCTCCATCTTCCCTCTAACAATAGCGGTGTTAAGTATGACTACATGCACTGGTTTGACACATACGATGTTGGAATAAATAACGAAGAGATAGATTCAACAAGAGGGGTAGAGATTTAAGGAAAGAGAGAACTAGATATTAAAGTCAAGAATTTGAGAGAGAGCCAGAATGAGAGACCAAGGAGACAAGCACCACCCCCCCCCCCCCCCCCCCCCCCCCCAACAAAAAACAAATCAAATAGAAACAAAGAAGGAATTGTTTAGGGAGATATAAAGTATGGCTGCAGCTAACTTTTTAGGCAGAGAGGTTTCATCATGAGCCGTTGTTGTTCCAATCGTCTGACTGGGCGTATCCTCCCGGTTCCCTCGCTGATTTGCAAAGGCGGTTGTTTGTGACGGAGACAGTGGCTGGCCACAGGTGTCCCTGAGATTATCTATTCTCCAATTCCTCCCCCTTCTCCTCCACTCCTGAAAACAAGGAAAAACATTTAGCCTCCTACATGCTGACACATGACTGCTGCGGATGTCTTTACCCAGAGTGGGAGATGTCCACGTGCGGAACAGAGAGGAGAGAGAGAAAAAGAGAGAGAGAGAGAGAAAGAGAGAGAGAGAGAGAGAGAGAGAGAGAGAGAGAGAGAGAGAGAGAGAGAGAGAGAGAGAGAGAGAGAGAGAGAGAGAGAGAGAGAGTGAGAAAAAAAGAAACGAAAAACCACTAGAGAACTGGACTTTCTTTCCACAAGTAAAAGTGACTGCTGACCTAGTTGGAGAATGCTCCCGTACGCCAAGGTCAGACACCTACAGCTTTGATTTATTCTCACCAACTGCCACAAGTCTTTCTTCACTCCTTTGGATGAAGCCCTGGTGTTTGTATTGTTTTCCTGTTGAATTCCAGAGCAACGTTCTGATATTTTGTCACACTGTTTAACCGGATGTTTGCATCTTCTTTTTTCATGTCGTGATTTGTATTACATTTACTTGGCCTATATGTGGGGCCTAGTATACTTAAATATTAAAGGCTTATCTTTGAGTTGGGTCTGCTGAATGTTTATATTACTAGGGTTATTTTAACGATGCACATAAAAACAATAAAGCAACAGATGGGTGGGATATTATTCTTCTTGGTCTAGAAAATATCAAGTGGATTCTGATTAGAATATGCATAACCACAGCCAATGTGATATGTAAGAAAAAAACGGGTGAAAATAATTCACCAGAACTTCAGAGACGGATTGTCTTGTCTACTACAGTTTATAAAATATGCATGCCGAGCTGGCTTCTTCCGTATTTCGAGTCATTATGAAGATAGTTTTCCTCTTCCAGTTTCACACATTCTTGTCCTAATTACACGCCCACACTGAGCACTGGGAAGCTCAGCATTTATACATCAGGATGAAAATACTGTGGCAAATGAACACTGTTTCACAATTTGTTTGTGTACAGTGTGGCTGTAATAGCAGGTGAGCGGTTCAGTGCCCCAACACTGCTCTCTGCTGGCCTGTGACCTTCCTTTTTTACAAAGTGACCTTCAGGAAGTCATCAGAATTAATCATGTTGGGTTGGATTTTTTAATAAAAGATATCGTTCTAAGAAGCCCAACCAAAAAATAGGTCTTTTTTTTAATGAGGCTATGAGATCTTTTTAACCACTAGCCTTAATAAACAACGAAAAGCAAATCATAATTCAGAGATAGAAGGTAACATTAACGTTAGCAAATATGTGTCACTCGTTGAATTTCTCTCTGATTTTGATTAAAGGCAAAATAACAATTTCAGTCGATGCAGTAAATCTACGCTCAAACAGAAATAGCAGAGAATAGGAGGGCAGGATGTGGCTCCTATTCAATGTATCAAAGGTGGTGCTGGCACCAAATATGTGTCATAACGATTTTATTTGGTCATGCGGCTTCTAACTTCCGTGGCCACAGAGCCCCTAAGGATGACCATCACAGTACCTGGGAAGAATTATTTTGCATGTGGGAAGCGCTCTCTCTCTCTCTCTCTCTCTCTCTCTCTCTCTTCCTCTCTCTCTCTCTATTTCTCTCGGTGTTCATCCTCACCACGCTTATAACTTTACATTAGAGAGAGCGCGAGATCAAAGGGGAGTACCATCTCCGTACCACTTGTAGCCAATAGACAATTTTCCACAGTTCACAGCAGAATAGGTGAATGTCACTTTGAATCTTGAGTCTCACTGCAGCGTTATTACATTGAGTTGGTCATTACTACTTCAAATGTTAAAAAGCTGTTATTCTTCAAAGGCCATGTGGAAAATCCAGCAGACGATATGATATTTTACATGCAGACAAAATAATTGTATTGCCGCTGAAGGCATAACTAGATATGCTTTCTTTAAGATGAGAAGGGATGTACTTCATTAATCCCAGACAGGAAATGCAGATGTCACGGCCAGGAAGAACAGGACAGCAAGAGAATTAAAAAAAGTAGAAGACAAAACAATTAAAATAAAGAGTGAAACAACTGCATAAAATAAATACGTTGCCATCGCAGAAGTATGAGAACTCCATCCACTTGTTGCAGAACCCAGTGTCCTTGGGCACGTCAATGAACTGTCCCATACATCATCATCGCTCAAACGAGTATCAACCAGTGAGGAGAAAAAACAAAACAACAAACAAAACACCCAGACCCTCCCCCCCACTGCTGTCTACCCCTGAAACAGATGTTTGCACTCCAATTAAAGGGAAGTAGCAGGTGTCACCTGCTAGCTCCCCCCCACCCGACTGTAGTCCTCCACCTGGCCACATTCAGTTGATCCAAAACGGTAGCGACAGAACCCACTGCCGCTGGACGAGCGCCATCGCTGGGAACCCGCAGTAGACCTGCTCAGGGAGGGAACGCATGGCTGGCTCCGAGGCCATGGACCGGGTGTGAAAGCCTGGTGGAGGAGGAGGTGGTGGTGGTGGTGGTGGTGGTGGAGGAGCAGCTGGTGGTGGGAGGGGTGGTGTTGGTAGTTGTGTAGGAGATGGTGGTGGTGGAGAAGATGGTGGGGGGTTGGTGTAGGAGGAGGTGGGTGGAGGAGTTGGTGGTTGTGGTGGAGGAGGAAGTGGTGGTGGGGGGGTGGTGTTGGAGGAGGTGGAGGAGTTGGTGGGTCGGGTAGTGGGGGTGGTGGTGGAGGAGGTGGTTATGCGAGCGGTGATGGTGGTGCTGCTGGTGGTGGGGCTGGGGGATTAAGTGGTGGTGGTGGTGGTGGTGGTGGAGAAGGGTTGCGGGGGAGGTGGTGATGCGAGTGGTGGTGTCGGTGGTGGAGGAGGAGGTGGTGGTGGTGGTGGAGAAGTCGGTGGGGGGGGGGTGGTATTGGAAAGAGGTGTCGGAGGAGTCGGGATCGTCGGTAGTGGTAGTCATGGAGGTGGTGGGGGTTGTGTCTTTTTGATGGACCCCTGGAATTGTTTAGTCATCTCTGGCTGTTCTCACAGCCGGGTTGGGCAGAGGGTCAGAGGAGGACGGATGGTTGGACCGGGGCGGGGATGGAGGTGAGGGCGGGGGGGGGGTGGCGGCGGTGGCGGCGGTGGAGGCAACATCTGCGAAAACCGACCTGCGATGCGGACCCCCGATCATGTCTGGGCCGAGATCCGGGTGTGCCCAGGATAATTGACTGTGGAAGTCTCCCCCACCTCCTTCCCCACCCCCCCCCCCCCCCCCCCTACCCTCCCCCATACGGGCCGTAAAGGCAGCTTGTTTCAGACCTCCTCGTGATTTCACAGGACATTTAACTTTACACCTCTCGTTTGTTACATCTTTGGGGTATTTTGGAGTGGCCATTACAGGTATGTAACAGCCCTTAACCTCTTATGGGTTTTATGCATGCATAAATTACCTCTGAGACAAACTGCTTGGTGATAAAACATTGTCGCTGGGAGTTTGGGGGCTCTGCGGCTGGGAGTGCGTGGGTGGGTGCCTGTGTCTGTGTGTGTAATATGAGTATATGTGTACGTGTGTTGCGCGTGCTCTTCGGAGTACCGTAGGTAAGTGTCGGCCCAAAGCATATGTGTGTCAGCTGCGCATGTATGTGTGTCTGTGTGTGTGTGTGTGTGTGTGTGTGTGTGTGTGTGTGTGTGTGTGTGTGTGTGTGTCAGTGCATGTGCACACTCACTCCTCACACGTCTCAGAATATCTCTGACAGTCTTTCCAAAGTTGCTTCAGGAATGCCAGAATGACTCATTACACACGCGCACCTTACTCCTGTCATCCCCATTGACAAAAAAAAACAAAACGTGCCAAACATTATTTATCAATCGCAACCCGCGTCGCAGTGAGCAGCATGTTGGCGCGCCCAGGTACGGGGCCCGAGCTCAACATGGGTTCGACTGGCTGCGGCGCAACTCTCTCGCAAACACATTCTTTTTCGCGTCGACAATAGATTAATTTCATGAGTCAACAGACTACGACTGGTGGTTGGTGTAGAGCTTAACGGTGTCTAATTGGATTCTGATCCGTAGCGATACCACCCCAGGGCTGTTTCCATCTTTTATTTCTGCAGCACCTGGAGCGTAATAGGGGCTGATTGCATCCCACCTCCCCCCCCCCCCCCCCCCCCCCCACCCCCCTCTCCACACAACTCCACATACCTCCATGCTGGTCCCTGAGTGGTTATGCCTCTGCAGGCATGCCCCCCTCCCTATGGGGATGCTGTGGTGGTGGTGGTCCTGACTGTCACGCTCAGCTCCGCCGTGCCCCGCCGACGCCCAGCTTCAGCTCACGGGGGGAACCCCGAACGTGTGACACTTTTGTGACGCGCACCTTAGGGGGCCAACAGTAAATAAGATTATGATGGTGATAATAATGGTGATACATACTACGTCTACTACTGCTACGACTACTGCTATCAAATCAGACTACTACTATCCTACTGATACTACTTATAATCATGATAATAGTCATAATCATAATCATTATTGATCAAATATTTGATGGCAAACACAATTTCCAAATATGTTGATCAATCTGAAGCAAATACACAAAACAATATAAAAAAAAAAGATTTACAAATCGAACTAATTAATTCTAACTATTTTCAAATATGATGCATATTCATATTTCAGGTCATTTTCATTTCTTGTTCCATTTTCACAGCGTCATCCCCCCCCGCCTTCCTGCTCCATAAATCCCGGAAAGGTCATGACCCCCTGCTGGAAAAGATTCGGGAGGACGGCCAGCGCATGGTGTTGACAGCACGGGGATCAACAGCATCGCTGCTTCCATGACCTTCAATGAGCCTTCACACCCTATTTCAACAAGCAGAGTGATACACATCTGAATAATGCATTCTCTCTCCTCTCTCCTGGTATACCTCTCAATCTCTCTCTCTCTCTCTCTCTCTCTCTCTCTCTCTCTCTCTCTCTCTCTCTCTCTCTCTCTCTCTCTCTCTCTCTCTCTCTCTCTCTCTCTCTCTTTCTCTCTCTCTCTCTCTCTCTATATATACCTCTCTCGCTCTCTCTCGCTCTATCCTCTCTCCTCATAGACCTCTCTCTCTCCTCTCTCCTGGTAGACCTCTCTCTCTCACTCCTCTCTCTCTCTCCTGTAGTCCTCTCTCTCTCCTCTCTTGTGGTAGACCTCTCCCTCTCTCACACTCTGTCTCTATCTCTCCAGCTCACTCTCGCTATCTCCTGGTGGACCTCTCTCTCTCTTTCTATCTCTCTCTAGCTGTCTCTCTCTCTCTGTGTCTCTCTCATGTACTACCACAGCCAAGCCCTGAGAAAAAACATGATGACAGCTACTTCAAAAAGGCTCCCACTGCTCCCAAACACAATAACACGTGAACACCTTGCAGGCCTGCCCGCCTGCGAGGCCACATGAGGCCCGCGCGCCCCTTCTATTTCCACCTCCCTATCTCCTCCCCTAGAGATAGAACGCTCGCCGTGGGGAAACTCTTAAATCGTGTTTATCAAATGGCTTTTCATGAGAATTAATTGCTAGCATTTAATAATAGAATGTTAATTAAAGCCGTGCGGACATGCTGTAGTGTCTTTCTATACAACAAAAAGGAGTCGGTGCTGGTTATACATAACTGTAGTTGGCTATTTCCGTTGCTTGTTGAAAAACAAAGAAATAAAGTATTTTATCTTATTTGGTAAAGACAATTATAATTGGGAAAGTTCATTGATAAGTGAAGAAGCTGGCTTTGTGAGAGGTGCGCATTTCCCACAAGCAGTAGCACTACATGGACAATGAAAGGTCCCTTTACATGGTTAAAACATTCGCATCGACGAGAACAAATGCTCCCAACGATTACTCAAATATATTGGGCTGTGACAGTCGTCGTATGTTAAAGATGCTAGAGTGAGCCATGGAACAGTTCCTCTCAAGTTTATTGGTCTTACCCAAGTTCCGTTGTTAATTGTCGAAAATGATGTCCCTTGAGTGTCCCGCCTCAAATTGTGTTGACTATTTGGAAAGTGTTTCAGCAGTAATAGCTTGGAAAATAGGCTAGAACATGTTGTTAAGCCTATTTTCCAGGCTTTAACGAAGGATTGTGTTGTTTATTTTAAAAACATCCACCATAATCACGTACGCTATTTGATTATGTATGTCTTTCGATTGGGACTAACTTCGAATAATTTCAAAGTGAATGAGTATCTGAGTCGGTGGAACCTGCAGACTACCAGTACGTGCGCGCTCCGCAGTGCACGACCGCGCCCACAAACACAGAGCACACGCGCATAGATTCAAACGCGCCACACCGCTGGATCGGGAGAGCAGATGCAAGTAGTAAAGACAACGCGTTCTTGCATGCATTTAAATGATCAAACAATTGTTTGATGGTATATTTTTTTTAAAGTGCAGCGTGCTATTCGATGTGGAACAATGCTGCAAGAGAACCCCGTTGCTGGTCGGACTGTTTTTATTGTCCCACTAGGCCATTATCAGTGCTCAAAACTGTTTGGTTACGAAGCGTTTGAACCTACTGTATGTGCATCGCTATCTTATCAATTTATTTTCTATTTCGATAACGTTAACGTTAGATGTATAGTTGATTCTATTTTAGAAATATAAATGCTACCAGAAGATACGAGGTAAGAAACAGAACTAAGAATATCTGCAGGGAAGTCCAAACTGCAAAAAAGCTAAGAATGAATATACTAAGAGTTTTGTACCCACATGTCTCGTCTAAATGTTGCAGCATTAGCGTCAGGTTTTATGGATCTGCCCGAAAGAGAAACGTACCGTAGTAGGCTACAATACACAAGTGAGGATCCCATTGTTTGGATTTTCTTTCTATGCAGATGAAAAAGAATCTTAATTCATTAAAACCCAGATATTGCTAATATACCTGGGGCACAATATAACGTATTCAGAGGTGATTAAAGTTCACAAGTTAGTTTTTTTGCTCCGTTTTCTATTGTGGTTCAGCGAATTCCCAGTTAATGGCTCTTATAAACTATTGTGGTTTGTATACCTGTTTACCTCGCTGAGATGGGATCCAATGGCCTTCCCTAATCCCTTGTAGGGATGATTTCACTCCCCGCTGGACTTGGTCAAAGTCAATAGGGTCGTAAACAATGTAATAAAATGAAGAGTGATGCACAGGCTGTTAACCCAAAGCAATATTAAAAGGTGCACACCATCATCAGTGCCTTTGTGTCTTGTGATTAGATTGTGGGGATTACCTAAGCCAATAACACACTGTAGTAAACTAAAGTGTTTCAGTTGTGGGATTCACAAAGGTCTTCTGCAAATAATTTTTTTTTTTTACAAATGCATTCTATGATGTTGTTTAGTTTAGCACACTCCAATGCCTTGCCTTGCCTTATTTTTTTAATGAGGATAAAGACCTTTGTCAAATGGGACTGGATTTTTTATTATCCTGCTATAATGTGTGGCCGTTAAGTAGAAAAATAACCCGGTTTGTGTTAACCCTCGCCATAGGCTGTAGTAATAAATAATCCTGAAATCCAATATTCAGTTCAAACGAAGTGGGAAAAAAATAACAGAACCAGTATGCCACAATAATGAGTGCTTTCCAATAAGGGCTACATAAATCCGAAGTGTCCCAGGTGTGTGTGTGTGTGTGTGTTTCATTTCTTTTAAATGTATTTCACAGTGCAGATAAAGACCCTCAGTGATGGCGGCGTTGTGGTCAAACATCTCCGCCATCTTGCCTCCGGACGAGGCCGGCTTCCCGCTCCAGTTCAGCGACAGCGTGCACTCCAGTGTGGCGGAGTTGCTGCTTCGCTGCAGGCGGCGGCTGTACACCGACAGGAGCCTGAGGATCCTGAACCCCCGGGACCACGCGCTGACCCTCGCCCAGATGGTCACCGACCTCTCCTGGGAGCGGCTCAACACGGGCACGTGGCGCGACGTGGACAAGGAGTGGCGGCGGGTCTACGCCTACGGCTGCCTGTTCAAGGCCCTGGCTCTGTGCCGCGGGGACCCGTCCCCGGAGAGAGTGCGCCAGGCCGTCAGAACGTGCGACATGGGCTTGATGATGGGCGCGTCCATCATGGACAACGTTCTCAACAGCCTGGTGCAGATCCTGCAGACAGAGGTCAGGAGAGCCACCAAGGAGGAGTTTCCCACGGAGCCCCGAGTTCAAGCAAAGGTACCGGGGCTTTTATTCATCACATGACCATTTTATTAATAATAATAATAATAATAATAATGATACATTTTATTTCGTCGTTTAAAAGTTTCAAAGTCGCCTTACAGTTAAGAAAAGCCAACACAATTTAAAAACAGACAAATATATTTAAAACAAACATCAATAAACATTCATATTCATTAAATAGGCTGGCGGTGGAGTGTGTCTTGGCAGTTGGCACAATACTGGTGCCTAGTTTGAATTCATAGACAAACTGAAAATGTATCAGGAGCAGGAGTCACTAATGGCTGAGTTACAATCACATAAAAGCACCACCCGCAGGCAATTCAACTTTTGTCCATTAAAATGCATAGGTGTATGCCGTCAAATGAGATTAAATCCGCCATGACATCCAATGTGTTTGCTTTGTGAACAGAAGATCAAGCTTGAAGTCCCACCTGCTCCTGTTATTGAACAAACCACTGCAGTTCCCAGGATGAATTGCCCTTCACTGGAACGCTTCAAGAACAATAATCTGCTCACCAACCAGCCAGTTATTCTGGAAGGAATAATAAACCACTGGCCAGCCCTTAACGACCACAGCTGGAGGTAGGCCTGTTGTCATTAAAATACAAAGACAAACCATTTACATTTGGATGTGTGAATGGCCACGAAGGGAATTGGTTCTATAGGTTCACTATATTACCCAACTTAATACTGTACATTAAAGTTGTCATTACGAAGACCAATTAAGTGAATGGATGATCTTCTCCTTCCTGTAACATCGGAATATTGGCATGAGATTTTACTGTCTGCATAATGGGTTTTGACTTTATAACTGCAGTCGACATTATTTATTTGTACATTTGCGGATATATTTCATGGTCGTTCAAGTTAAAGCTTGAATATTGACTCTATGCCAAGTGAACATCTTTTATTGAATAAATATATTTAATGAGGTTGTTTACACTCTTGTGCAAAGCCTAGAATACATAAGATCAATTGCTGGATGCCGAACGGTGCCAGTGGAAGTTGGGTCAAGATACACCGATGAGGAGTGGTCACAAAGACTGCTTACTGTCAATGAATTCATTGATAAATACATTTCAGTAAAAGTAAGTGATGCCTGATAATACTTGACTCTATTTTCATTGCCTGTTTGATTATTGTTCCTAACGTCTCGTGTCAAATCTGTGTAGGTGGAGGACGGACCAGTGGGGTATTTGGCCCAGCACCAGCTCTTTGATCAGGTAAATTGTTGCATGGTGGTTCATTGGATGAGATGTCTTCAGTCAACCGCTGGTCAGTGTCACGCCCATTTTTAGGGTCACGTGTTAATATTACTGTCTCGTTGTTATTTAAACAATGTAAATTCCCTTGTTCCTCCTGTTGTTAGTCGACTCAGTCTGCCCTGAAATCATATTATACAATAAAACGGCAAATCGTTAGGATAGTCTCAACCACCTACGTCAGCCTTATGGTTGCGCTAGAACTTTAGAACCTTCAACTCTAGGGTTAGTTAAACATGTTTGTATTTTAATTAAATTCGAACAAAAGCCTTTTTATTTTTCATATTTTTTTCATAAAACTTTACATTTCATTGATTGCAATTGGCTTCCAGATAAAAGCCAAATATGTTGCAACCATATGTGCTGCAAGCTGTTTGCAGCTCTGTAATATTGGCATTTTAGTTTCATATTCATCGACTTGTCGTAACGGCGCCAAATCCAAACAGATGTAGGTGAAGATTCAATTGAACAAAGTTTGTGAATTCAACTGTCTACTGACAATTATTGATTAGTTATCGCATACAGAAAACAACCCACACTCCTGTCATAATGATCAACACAGATATCTGTGTCACTCAGGATTGACCCTCCAAACTTGTTCAAGATTTTGTCTGACAAAATGGATTGCATTTATATAGCACTTTTCTTACCAGTGGCCGCTCAAAGCGCTTTACAATATTGCCTAACATTCACCCATTCACCCATTCATGCAAACATTCACACAACGATGGTGGTGTTAACCATGCAAGGGGACAGCCAGATAGTCGGGACCAGTAAGGGATAGGTGTCTTTCTCTTGGACACCTCGACACTGAGCTAGGAGAAACCCGGGATCAAACTAGCCTCTTTCCGGTTTCCAGCCAACCCGGTCTACCTCCTGAGCCGCATGCCGCAAAAAAGTCTTTGCTTGTGTACGTGAGGAGAAACGAATAGAGATCACAAGGATGTATCTTTTAAAAAATGTCCATATGCGTGGCGTTTGTGTGTGAAGATCCCCGAGCTGAAAGAAGACATCCGCATCCCCGACTACTGTTGCCTGGGCGACGGAGACGAGGACAACATCACCATCAACGCGTGGTTCGGCCCCTCGGGAACAGTCTCCCCACTCCACCAAGACCCCCAGCATAACTTCCTGGCTCAGGTAACAATCATAATAGCAATAATAAAACAACGTGCGGCGCACTTTAAGTCCAAACCGCCGTTGGAGTGTCCTCACGCGAGTGGTCCGTCTCCCCTCACTCCTCCCCCTCCTTTCTTGTTCCCTTATTTACACTAGGTGTTGGGAAGCAAGTACATTCGCCTATATTCCCCCAGCGACAGTGGGAGGCTCTACCCTCATGAATCACCGCTCCTCCACAACACCAGCCAGGTGGGGGCCTATGGAATACCTGAGCCTCAGCGTGAATATACATCAATTTATATATATATATATAATATCTATATACCTCTCTCTGACCGTGATCCCTGCATCCACCCTCCTCCTCCATAATCAGGTGGAGGTGGAGAATCCCAACGTAGAGCGCTTCCCAGAGTTTGTGGACGCTCCCTACCGGGACTGTGTTCTGAAGCCCGGGGAGGTACTCTTCATCCCCACGCAGCACTGGCACTATGTGCGCTCCCTGGAGCTCAGCTTCTCAGTGAGTTTCTGGTGGTCGTGACGCACAGAACTGAAACTGTATAGATTTTTGTATGATTGTAATAAAACAAGTTTAAAATCTGTAATTTTCTTATTATGGAAGAAGGAACAACTGATGACTGTGATAAAGGGTTGTCACAATAACAATTAAATTACTTGTATTTCAACGGCCAAGACTTGCTTTTCAGTGTAATGAGGGACACAGGTTTCCCACAATCTTGATCCATTGAAAAACGGCCAAACTATTAAACGCCATTTTATACCAAAATTAAAAAGGAACCCACAGTGTTTGAACTGCCTTGCGCTCCTCTCCTGCAAATGAATTATAGAGCTGTTAGTCATTTTAATTTAATAGAATATGCTTTTTCAAATTACAATATTTAATTTTTGCCTCCAAATGTATTCGTACAAACACTCTCTGGTGTCGTATTTCCATAATGTATGCCAACAGCGGGCTGGCTTATCAGATGTAATTGCCTGATGAAAAACATGCCGTTTGCGTAGTTAAAAACGATGTATCCTGCCTTGCCAGTTTAACTTATAAGCGGTAATCAGGTGTTGTATTTACTATTTAGTTATTTTGCAGGTGCTATTATTCAAACTGACACAGTGAATGCAGAAACAGGAGATTAGAGAAGGGAGTTAGTGGGGTAGGCATCTTGCAGTGATCTTCAGGTAGGCTACAAATATTGGGCATTGAACCCAGAACACTAGCCGTTACACTATCCTGCTCCCCATATCTAAATGAGCACATTTTGTTTATTAACGAGTAAATAAATCATAAACTGTACAAGTTGGTCTGTGGATGTGGGAGGGAATAGGAAAAATAATGACGTCAAGGCCATGAGAAGCAAAGGCTCAAGAAAAACACATCTGGTTCATGAATGAACATTACTTAATTGAACGGGACTCACTCGATGACCTCACTCCATCGATCATGTGACATATTGATCACTAAGCAATCTAGTGTTGGGCTTTAAAAATAAACTACCAATATGGTGCAGTGTGTGGATCGTTCACTTGGCCCTCCAGTGTATAGGGCCCATCAGTGTTCACCTGTGTGTGTGTGTGTGTGTGCACGTGCAAAGTGCAGTGTGATCTGCCGAAAGTTCTGAAAAAAATACAAGCACCCAATGAGGTGACACCCAGTTTATGCGACGTTTCAGTCGATTACGATTACCCTTGTAATTAAATGCAATTTTAAGAATAAATCCTGTATATTCCACTTAAACCTGTGTTTTGTAGGTGTTAAGTGGCACAATTGATTGAGGACAAAACTGCTTACTTTGCTTATAATATAATCAATACTCAATTATCAGTGATGTAATATGTTAACACTAGACCTTAAACCCCTTCTCCTCCCCTAATAACTTGCCTACACCTTTTTTGATTAATGGCTTTCTGGTTCTTGAATAAAATGCGGCTGTTTGATCTTCCTGCCTTATACCACCAAGTGACCACTAAATTAAACTTTTAGAAAAGTACTAACGCAAGAAGAATTAATAAGTAATTGATTGATGTTTATTCTATTCTCTTTGGCATAAACAGTTTGTATAAGCACATTGTCAAATCTAATTTAAACGAAACCACTAATAATTTGCATTGAGTCAATGGTAGATTCAATTTAAAAATCAATGGACTGATTACTTCAATGTGACATTAATTTGCAGTGATTGTTATTGGAGTAGAATGTTTCAACACAGAGATTGTAGTAAGATAAAAAGCTTTATAAAATAACACAGGACAGAGTTTATTGTGTGACATCCATTTCCATCGTATGACGTTTACCAAATAGAAATAAATATTATAACCCTACCATTTATTTAAACTTGAGCAATAAATGTTACTGAACTGGTGATTGTCTCATATAAGTATTTTGTGGTGTTTTAAATGTAAATCTCTCATTGTCGCTGATAAAAAAGAACACAAAATTGAAATAAATGTAAAAATAAATGTAAACCAAGCTCTGATAGGATTTGGAACAAAAGGAACCCTGTAATCCAGTCTTTTTAGTTTGTTCGACAAAACTAGAGATTGTCCATTCCAATTCAGTTATTAAAAAGAGGATGCTACAGTTTAGCCTTTACACAAATCTTGGTTCTGGTTAAATGCCTTAAGTTTCTAAACATAGTAACATACACGTACCAAAAAACCTGATCCTGTTTGGCTTCTGCAACAATCTTCAAAGCAGAATGCAGTTCTAAAGATTATAATATACTTGTGTTACTAACATTACCTTCAACATTGAGACAATAAAATAATAATAGTAAATAGTCATGGTAATAAAATGTCAGCGTTAATATCAAAACAGCATATTAGTGATGCGCAACAGCGCAGTTTAAACTTAAATATTCATGAATATTAGCCCGTAGCAAAAGAGCATTTGCCAGCAAGAGAACGCAATGTGCAAGTGAAATTACAGTAATGTCCGTTCATTTATAATATAACATTTCAAAACAAAGCTGGAAGTCACAATATTAATCACATATAAAAGCTAGTCATCCTTATGAGGACACGCGAACACACACCCCTCTCCTCCCTCAATAACTACACTCCTTCACAACTAATTCCTAGGGCTCATGCGTGTCTACGGAGATGTTCTGCATCCTCTCCACCAGGAAGAAACCCAAGGTCCCCGTGAATCCCAGTATGACCATGAGTAGGAGTTGCCATCTCAACAGAAGGTATCCGCTGTAGAAGAAGGCCAACGCTGCAAAAATCGACTGCCAAGGACAACCGAGGAAGAAAAAAAGAGAAAAGATATATATATATATATATATATATATATATGCCTTTGCTACGGGCTGCCAGCTCAGACCCAACCGCCAACAGATTTAGTACACATAAACACATTGTGGTTATGGGACTTTGCTTCATCTCCGGTTTCAATACATTCATAGTGGATAATATGTGAGGAATTAGGGCAATTAGTTTACAGTTATAACATCAGAAGTATTTTGTTTCCATTCAAATATATTTTTCACTAGATATTGTAGCGTTTACAATCTATAACACAAGCTAACCTTCTACGAGTATTTCGACTGTTGATGACTATTTTAACTCCACCCACTCCGCTTCCAAAAGACTGCGTCTTAAGATGATGACTGAGTTAGCTACCTGGATGAACTTGAAGATGGCGAAGGCAGGTGTGCTCTGCTCTGCGTACACACAGCCCAGGATGCTGTACAGCTGGGTGTTGAAGCAGCTGTCTCCAAGACCCAGTAGGAAGCTACAAAGCAGCGCTATGGAAACACTGAACACAAAAAGTGTTGCATGTTAAAAAAATAATCAAAACCCATTTCCGCATAAATTAAATGTCTTCATACACCAGCTTATAACACAGGTAGTGTGCTTACCACATTCATAGCCCTAGAATCATAGGATGTGTTACAAATGTTTTTTTATGTGGATTCGCCTATGAATCAATATGCCACTTTTAAAATATTAATATAAACCCTAAATATAATAAAAGTGCCCCTCCCCACCTTGCCCCGTATACATTATTTGGGTTTGTCAGGCGAAGACAAAGGAAAATTAGCAGATAATATGTGCCCTATTTATTCCACATAACTGATGACGTTTTAATTGAATTGAATTGAGATGCAGGATATTATGTGTCAGACTCCCATGCGATAGGTACTGGTTCCGAACCCCCGACCCCCTCCATGTCCAAAGGCATCCCAGCGGAGGATAACCCTACCACCTACCTGCTCCTTAGAGACCCGGCGCTGAGTTCCCTGGCAGTGGCTCTGTTTAAAAGTTTCAGCTCATTAATGCAGATTCTTCCTTTTATCTAGGAGCATCATCACCTGGGAGTTAGATAGGACGTGAACTGTGCGCTGGTCTTCAGCACGATGGGCGCGTCGTCCGGGATGTTGAGGAAGATCAGGTAGAAGGCGACAAAGTGGACCACCATCCCCAGGAAGACCACCGACGTGCGGCGAAAGCGATTGTTTGTGCACATCAGTCCGAAAAACCCCCCACCTGATGGGAATAGACACTCTTTATTAGCGAGCAAGCACATGTTGACTGATGATTTGTTTTTGGTCAAGACTTTAGGTACTTCTTATGTATACATATATATATATTCATATATATATAATTTTTTTTTATTTTTTATATATATTACCTGCCTTACACTACCGACACTTTACACCGCCCTGTATCAGGTGCTAACTGCATTTATTTATACTGTAATGTACTGTGCAATGAGGAATGCGATCTAATCCATAAAACAAAACAATAAGTAGCCAATTAATTGAAATGAGCATATGGCTGCAATTAAGGATATGCCAATAACTGAAAGTGAGCTTTAGCCTGTGCCAGGAGAAGAGCAACACTTAATAGGTGGTTTATGCCAGAAATAATACGATTGTTCCTCTACCCACACACTTCCCCAGACTTTCCGTCACACCGCCTACATTGTCACACTCCCAAACTTGTCAATCACATTTTGCAGTTGGAAGTAAACAGAAAGAGGAAACGTTTTAACATTATTAATATTAAATCACATTTCAAAATGTTATTCCAAAGAAGGCAGTATCATAATGATACACTGTCTGTCTGTCTGGCTGGCGTTGTGCTTATACAAATACTTCATGTTTGTTAGTTTATGAATTTTTAATAAGAAGAGATTAAATATACCTATTATTTCTCCAATGCCAACTACAATTCCAGAAATGCCAATTAGGCCTTTCGCCGACTCCCCAAACTGTTCCGTCGCACCGATACAAGTCCCATACACTCCACTGTAGAAAGACAGCTCTAGACCTGTAGACAAGTGGAGAAGTCGATGCTGAGAGAAAGGATGCTTCAAAAAGTGGAACATATTTAATTATATTATTATGAGTTATACTCACCACTGTATGCCATGCAGCTGCTCAGGAGCAATATTGTTTTGGAACTGAGAAGTTGGAGGATGGTCTCTGGAAATATGAGTTGTGTAACATGAGAGAGAGATTAGATCGGATAAGATTGGTTAAGAATAGGTTACATCAAATAACAAGAATTTGTCCATATATCAAATGATTAATACGTTTCCACATAGCAGTTGGTGGGAGTACAGCTGTACAGGTATAGAGAGGCAGCAACACTGTGCCACTATTTGTTTGCTTATTAATGTTTTACACACACAACTTACTGAATTCTGCCTTGGCATCCTTTACAGCAGTGTTTGCTCTTTGTTTATACCTACAGGAAGCAGAATTAAATACATCTGTTCACTTCTGTTCCTATAATGAAGCTCGATCAATAACCATTTTCAAATATGATGGAGAGGACACACAATACAACACAAACACAATAGAAGTCCCCTTGGTCGAAAACAACATGACGCTCCACGGTAACCTTCAAAATGACAACTTTTCGAATCAATACGCCATTACACCCCTCAGAAATGAGGTTACATAGCTAACAAGAGCAAATTATTACGTTTTTACTTGTATTTCTTCAGCTCTGTGGGTTGTGCGTGTGTGGAGCGAGGTAGAGAGGGAGAGGAGGGTTGGGGGGCGGGGATTATTATTTACATCATGGGCGCCGAGAGCAGGGAGCGGCCTTCGTCGTCGGAGATCATATCGTCCTGCTGGTGCTGCGTCTTCCTCAGCGCCAGGAAGCAGAGCGTACCGACCCCGGAGGTCACCAGCAGCGTCGTGAAGAGGTTCTTCCTGCCCCGCTCTGCGACGGAAACATTTCATTAGTACAGCTCAGTCATAAACACCAGCAAATACACATGAGCATATGGCATATTCCAACGGCTCCTTCCCCTGTCGTCTGTTTTTATCTGTTTGGTTGTGTTTTATCCTTACATTTTATTTATCAAATTGTTTTTTTGTATTGTTTTTGTAATTTCCATCATGCCCTGCTGCTTAGTGAGTTTCCCCTTGCGGGACATTACAACAGGAACTGAACTGTATAATGAAGTATATCTTTGCCTTCATAATTATTCATATACTTGTCTATTTAGTATGCCATATATCATGAGCAGGTTAAAGCGTCTTAGCTGGATTGTATTGGGGGTTTGAACGCAGAACCTTTTGGCTGGGAGTCCAACCCCCTTACTGCGAGACTATTCTACCCTGTTAATGCAGAGAATATTGTGACCTTATGCACCTTGTGTTTTGATACATACAACGAACTTACTAAAATTGCCTATTTGGTAGTTTAGTTTGCATTACTGTGTGTTTTTGAACGACATAGATTTGTCATAATCATTTCAATGTAATATAATGATACAAAAAAACCTTTTACTTATGTTATAGACATTTTTGGTACATTTCCAAATTTTCTTTTTGTGACCATACCTGAGATTTCGGTGCTTCCATTCCATGCGAAATAAATGTAAAGGTTGCCAAATAGCATGCTGTCAACAAATATATAAACAAAAACAATGTCAACAGAATATTGAATATGACGCATTGTAACACTAGCAATGAGCGAAACGGGCCCTTCATCTGTAACAAATCTAAAACAAACATGTGTGTGATAGCTTGTGTCAACTACAACAGTAAAACGGAACTAAATATGTGTCTGAACATGTGTGTGACCTAAAACAATGGAATCAAGATAAACTATGGGAGATTGAACAAGCAAGACAAAGAGCATAATCTTCGCTTTGAATTCAAATATTTCATTACTATAATATCCATTACTCAGAATTCCTCCAGGACATTAAATAATAAATCCACTCGAGAGACGTATTAAACAATGTGAGAATCACAAAAGATAATTTTTAAATGGGACATTTAAATCATGAATGAAGCAAATCCCAATACTACTGCTGTTGAGACAGAACTGAAGGGTATGAGAGATGGGAATATGCACCCCCCCCCCCCCCCCCTCCTCCCCCCACACCTCTTACCTGCACTGCAAAAGACCCCAAAACATCCCTGTGTTCCGGTTTATGGTGGAGGCGTCAGAGTTCTCCACCAGGAAGTGACTCTGTGCGGTCCACAGCACTGATAGAAAGACAGATATTTACTAATTTGGTCGTTAAGTCACATTTTTGAAGACACTTGATGTCATGAATTAGTGGGCAGAGGTTTCATCCTGCTCAAGGATGACTACAGATAAGCTGTAGGCATTGTGCTTCAAACTCAAATGCATTTTTGCTCGGAGCCAAACCCCTTTCTTGCCTTCTATATACTTCTGTGTTAATTGTATGCTATGCAGGTCCAAAATGAGAGTTTAATTCGTGATAACATCATTCTAAACATTATCATGGAAAACCCTTTACTAATAATAAACGAGAGGTGTGATTGACTTACTGGCTGCTCCTGCGCCAACGATCACAGATGTCAAGTAAAAAGACCATGTAGTTGGAACAATGAACACCGCTATATAACAACTAAAGAGAGAAATAACAACATATTAAGCGTAAGGAACCAACATTATGCTTAATACAATGTTTAGACTTTATAATTCATTATTCATACAGCAGTTGATGTGATTACTTAATATAATTAATTTGAAATACATTAACAACTAGATCCATACATACAATGAAGAATGTGTACCTGTAAAGTATACCGCTGATGAGCATTGTGCATGGGGGGCCAAGTATTGCAACAACTGTTGGCGCAAGAAAATTTGAGAAGGAAAAAACTCCATAGATGATTCCGAGGCTGTTGAAAATATGACACATTAATTAATACAATAATAGGCTACAGATTTGTGGAAAATGTCAACAAAAAAAATCACTCCATAAGTAGCCTTTATACCCCCCGACGTCGACACGCACACACACCCACTCACACGCATACACACGCACACAAACACACTCACACACACACAAACACGCGCACGTGCTTCTTAATAGTTAAGCAGGCCTAAACTATTTAGAAATAAGAATTTCAACCTACCTGTGGTAACCACTTCCAGTGAATGTATCATTCTGCAGGCTTTTTATCAGTGTTTGCTAAAAAATATATAAATGGGGCATAAATAGGCTGTTGGGCATAACAAATACTGTAACTCGTAAGTCATTCCAATGGAGGGAGATTGCGGAATGAATAAAATTGGTAACACGGGATGCGCTAAACACGGGGTTCAGTCACGCAGCTCTCAGCCTACGGGGGATGGCGCTAAGCCCATCGATAACTTTACCATAGTTTAAGCTTCATTAGACACTTTTATGTAAATAATCATACCCATGCATTCCTGGTTAAACCTATAGATGTCACAGTTGCCTTCTGAGCGACAGAACCAACTAAAGAAACAAGTAGGCTGTGTAATTTGAATGGTATAACTAAATGTTGTTAAAAAGTGTGGCGGGCATACCTCGATGTTTCCACAGGTAGTGAAGGCAGTAAAAATTAACAAAAATCCAACGCCTAAAACTACAACGTTCACAGTTCTTACGTCCGCCATAGTTGGATTTGTCCTGAAACGCCCTTGTGGTTATTTATTCCCAAATAATGATCGACTACACTCAAAGAACAGAGGTTCCTGGCGAAACTCCTAAACGTCTATGATGTCTTCAATGAGAAGCATTATTTTTAAACGTATCAAAGAAAATCTATAAATAACATTTGAGTGCAGTCAAGATCAGACTGTCCGCTTTTTGACTGACCCACTGAGATTTGGAAATGCATGGCAGAAATTTTACTTCACTACTTGAAGTCCGCCAACTTGTGACTTAAATTATGGGAACTACATTCTTCTTCTCCTCCAGGGTTTTGGAGGGACCGTTACTGGTATTTAGACGTTGCTGCCTTCCAGAGGTCACCGGTATGAATTTACATATTAAGTATAATACGTTTTTGGTTTGATGAGGTATGCGGAGAGTTGAAGGCTAGATCAAATGTTTGACCGATTGAATTGTTCAAGGATAGGCCTACATCTGTGTGAACTATGCATATAGACTATGGGTAAAATATCAAATATCCTAATTTTGAGTGGGCAGTGATCTTGAGTCTATAGGCTACTAACTAAACGTTTTCAAAGAGTGAATGTGTGTGTTTTAGATTTAAAGAGAAAGGCAAAAGGGATTGATGTAATTGTCATATATAGGTAGATTAACCTCATACAGACTTGTGTACCTCATCAGGAAAAGATGAGAGAAATTACGAGAAAATTGCATTTTTCTCCCTGAGAAAACATTGTTTCAATTACATTCATACCATTTGTTTGATGATGCCTGAATTGCCACCAGTTATGTGCACTTGCCTCACAATGAGCCACTGAAATATATATTTGTTATTGAATTAACATCCATCCTTCCACCCTGTCTGATTGGTGGTCAGCCGGAGGGGTTGCATTGCAGGTTATGGGAGGCATGTTGATATGGGCTCCATATGCTTGACAGGTTCACCAGAGGCTGGAACTCATAGCAGCATGTTGGAATTGTCCTAAGGCAGGGGCAGGCACTATTAGGATTCAAGGATTCAAAGTCACATGGGCGAATGTGCGCACGCACACGCACACACACACACACACACACACACACACACACACACACACACACACACACACACACACACACACACACACACACACACACACACACACATTATATTTAAGATAGCATAGGCCTACGTATAGCCAATTTAAGACAGCCTACTTAATGATTTTGCTAAATAAAAGGATTTATTCGAAAATAGGAGTAATGTAAAGTGGCCTAAAGCTCTAGAATCTAGGATTTTTTGCAATTGTGAGTCAAATGTGAGCATCCGAAAGACTTTCATAAAACTCCAGTAGTAGGCAGTAATGTTTCCCTGTGGATTTTGGAAATCTCTACAAAATGAACACGAAGAAGAACGAAAACACAACGACCAATGAGAAAACCTCTACCACTTTGTGACTGCCCTCTTTCTCTTACAAACAAAGAGCCCTAAAGCAAATTGAGATAGTAAACTACACCCTCGCAGTTCCAACTCAATACCCGTATGTAAACCTTTTCATTCCACAGATACAGCTTTCCCTCGCAGTGTCAGTTTTATTAAATTTTGGGTTCCCCAGAAATATTGATGTTAAACAATTACATTGCCACACGTTTGAAAAAATAATAGTACCGTGTATTTATATTTTTTATTTACAGATTTTTATATTCAAGATAATTCATATATTTATGCATTTATGGGCCAAACAATAAAATGGAATTTAAAAAAAATCTTAATCTACAGGCAGCAGGAAGTTGATTTGCGATGCCTTGACGCATGCGCCAACCACCTCCGGTATGACGGTCGGATGTTGTCAGCTCGCCTCATACCATCATCTCTGACAAACCGTAAAACAGATTGTACACAATCATCATGGCGACCCAGGATGGTGGGTATTGAGAAAATATACTTGTATTATCCTCTTTCCTGACGTTATATTAAGCGCTACCGTTTCTGTATGATTGTAGCGGTTGAACATGTTGTCGTCGTGAGCCTTTATCGCCGTGGCGTGCACGAATGTGACACTATTATAGGGATGCATTCCCCCGTGTGTCACGTTTATAGACGCTAACGTTATTAGCAAGTTAGCTGTGAGAAAATGTCAGACTGGTTTCTGTTTTGAGGCTGCGTCTGGCCACTTCTCTGTTCTTTTGTGTCGAGGGGGAAAGCGTTAACTGCGTGAAGTGAGGGATCTTCCACCGGCCGGTGGTTGACACTTGGTCGTGTTGTTGATGTCCAGTCAAAGGGTATTGATGACCAGTTGAAGCATGACTAGAAGGTTCTGGATGTGTTGCCAACACGTCTCAAACGGACCTTTTAATATAACGTTAACCTTGATCCCCTTTTCCTCTGTGGGGCTTGAGGCATGAGTATCACCATTGGTCAGACTGTAAATACGTCTTGAAACAAACGTTTTCCTTGCCGCTAGTCAAACAAAAGTGTCTCGCAGTAAATACAGTCGAGTCATCTCACTTCGTATCCAAGACCGTGTTTTTATCCCAGACTTATAAGGCATGAGTCATGCCAGATGTCGTTATAAACCAATATATAATGTATGAATATCATTGAGAAATAATAAGCTAAAGTCGATTTCATATTTAACTTGCAGTCATCATCTGACAGCTAGACAAGCTTCCCTGGGATAACTGTCAACTTATGTAGCTGACATAGCTATTGTTTTGATTAAGGTAATCAAGCATTTATCTTAAGAAATATAACATGGAAATAACCGATACATTCGAATTTTGTTAATTACCCAAGAGTAAATTACAAATCATATGTACTGGATTCAGTGTCAGAGAAGCACTTTCTCATCTGATTTACCTTACATTTAACAAATCAGTGAATGTGTCCGTCAGCACAATCTAAAATACAATAGATAGCATGAGTTAAAGAATTCTAGGGCAGCAAAAGCTTATCTCTGATAAGGTAAGTCAATAGCGCAATCACATCAGAATGCTTCATTGGATTTATTGTTGTTTATACTCCTATATTGTAACCTAGGCAAATTAAAAGAAAACGCTTTGCCATGTCTTGTGTGAGAAATGCTGTGGCAGTTTGTGGTTTTCTTCCCTTAACGACAAATCATTTCACGATTAATAACAAAACAATGACCAATTACTACTAACATATGAACTTACATTCCAATGCTCCTATGCTTCTAAAATGGGTCGGTCATTGCAATGTGAATTCATGATGTACATGATACTTACCTAACCTAAAATTCAAGAGTCTGCAACGGTTACCTAATATAAACAATACATTTACCTAATATTTTTTCGCACAATGTAGAAAGTAGCCTTTTCACATTTGGCTATTGCCACCCACTTGTACATCCTAATAATATTGTTATGCAGGCTCATTAGTTGTAACTGTAACCTTGTAAATTCAGTTAGTAAACTGGCAACTTACCAATATGAATACATAATATACAGTAACACTGGCAAGTAGTGGCAAATGTGATTGCCTTATTTTGTCAAATCTTAATATGCACCTGGACCATTGTCATATGTTTTCCTATCAGAAAATCAAGAAGTAACAATGGAAGCTGAGGTAAAGCCAGAAGACGCTGAGGCGTTGTGTGAAAGTGCTGAAAAGGTTGACTCAGACAGCGTGTCCCAGACGGAGGAAGGAAACTCCACGACTCAGGACTCGAGTATTATCAACGGAGACAACGCAGACAGTGAACAGGAGATGGTGGACCTGAAGATCATTTGGAACAAGATTAAGTACGACCTGAAAATTCCTCTGGATAGCTCTGGAGCCAAGCTGAAAGAGGCGATCCATTCACTTACTGGTAAGTGATCGGGGCGAGCATCCAATAGCTCGAGTTGCAGCCCGAGAACGTAGTTTGTCATTACCCTAGGAAATGGATATAGACCCATTGCCACTTCCTTCCCATTACCAGGTCTTCCCCCTGCAATGCAGAAAGTCATGTACAAGGGATTGCTTCCAGAGGACAAGACGCTTCGCGAGATCAAAATTACAAACGGTGCAAAAGTAATGGTGGTAGGATCCACAATGAACGACGTTCTAGCGGTGAACACGCCCAAAGAGGTAATTCAGCAGGAAGTCAAGGCTGAAGAAAACAAAAAAGAACCTCTATGCAGTCAAAAGGTAAGGCTCGTTCCTCTCAACGCACCAACAACAATAATGGACGATCACACTGGGATGCTTAACTGGTATGATTGTTGTTATTTTTTTAGCAACACAGGAAGGTACTAGACAAAGGTAAACCAGATGACATAATGCCAGCTGTTAAAGGGACAAAGGTAAGGGGGGAAAATAACATCATCACTGTGTATTTGCAAGTGAAATTAATTTTCCTCTGAATCCATAATGTACCACCAGTAGTATCTCTTTTTCATTTGTTTGTACACTAATGACCAGCAAGAGTTTTCTCGTTTGTCGAAACAGGAACGTTTGCCCACAGTGCCTTTAGCCGGGATGTATAACAAATCCGGGGGGAAAGTTCGACTCACTTTTAAACTCGAGCAGGATCAGTTGTGGATCGGAACCAAGGGTGAGATTACGGCTACTTTGAATGTTTCACGTTGCTGCGGTACAAACTGATGTGTACTGACGTCTATACATGTGGACCGGTTTCCTCTAAACAATGATTGTCTCATCTACAGAGAGGACGGAGAAGGTACCCATGGGCTCCATAAAGAATGTAGTGACTGAATCTATCGAAGGCCATGATGGCTATCACATGATGGTAACCGCCCTACCGCCACCCGTCTCTTGAAGTTTTCATTTTACGAGAAGTATAATGAATAAACGCATGCAGGCAAGGGATACACATCGAGGCATGTTTCCCCCCCAAAAAAAAAATTGCCTCTTGTTTCAAAATGAAATAACAAATGATGCAAATATTGTCCGCTATAATTATAAAATTTAATTTATAGTTTATATTTTATAGTTGTTAAAATATTCCCTTTTGAATCCACATAATCATATTACAGTAAATGCTCCCTACTGTTTGAGTCTTTGTATAACATTTCTTGTGTAAGGTTTGATGCTCTGCAGAATAGCCTTCGGTGCCACTAAATGTTATCTTCACAGATTAGTTTTGACATACAAGCAGCCTGCATCTTGGATGTTTTGCATCTTGAATCATGGAGGAAAGACATTTCCATCCTTTATTTTACATTTATACCAACTGTTACCAGCATGCGTGGCCAGTAAATGCTTTTTGTGTGCTAGTTACACTACTTTTTTCTTTCTTTCCATTTTAAGGCATTCCAGCTGGGTCCGACAGAAGCTTCTCAGTATTGGATCTACTGGGTGCCTTCACAGTTTGTTGATGCAATCAAAGACACAGTCCTTGGAAAATGGCAGTATTTCTAATGTGCCTCTACTTTGACAATGTCAAACTGGGAATTGGATTTGGAAGACAAAGCCAAGCGAGAGCGGAGACAACAGGGAAGCGTACAGGATTTTCTTGGGAAAGACACGAAGGAAACCGAAGGATGCCTGTGGACTAACTGATTTATTTTTTCTGTTTTGGGTGCACTACGTGGCAGCAGCATTTCTCAGTCCAGTTCATCATACAAGGTTTTCACCAAATCCAAGGAATAAAAACATAATTGTACAGAAATTGCTAACAATTTTCTTCAATTATTCTTAAAGAAATAAAAGTTATTTAAGGAAAATTGATACCGTCTTTTTCTTCTCAGCTTATGTTGATTTAGGTAATAGTTAGGCTTTGATATGAAACATTGAAGCGTTACCATTAATATTCAAGAGCCATATTAAATTGGAATTTATTGTTTAAATCTGACTCCTATAGAAGAAACTTGTTCAGGTTCATAAGAACATTTTGTGCAATGTAGCCTGTACCATACGTCTGTGGGGAAATTATGAGTAAGTGATGCGTCATGTGAGCCTGATCTGCTGAAGCTTTTAATTAAAAGGTTGAAGATAAAGAAAATGACATGTAAGATTATTAGAAAGAAGGGTAACTCGATCAGCCAAGTGGCTGATTTGTGAGTAAGTAATATTAACTGGATTTACGTATTTAATGACATACAATAGATGTTTTCTCCTTTCTAATCTTGAACCGTTCTAAAGTTATTTATTTAAAAATCGTGTTATCAGGAAAGGAACGACGACGTAAGATGCCGTGTGACGTATGATAAAGTTCCGGCAAAATAAAGCGCGCCACGGGACTTGTCTAGCAGGAAATCCATGGTTCAATACAACTCGTGAAAATGGCTAAGAATGACGAAGGAAGTGGACGCCCGTTGCCAATCAAAGTTCTCTCTGGTCAGTTAAGAGATGGGACTTGTAAAGGACTGAATGACAACATGGAATGTAGCGTCAGAGTCGCTAATAGTCGTTCAATCTCCGTTTCAATGGTGTGGATGCAAGGGACCGTACTGGAAGCTAAATTGGATCGCAACATGGTACTTCTTTTGGACGAGACGGGGAGTTTCGTTGTGCAGGGTGTAAACAACATTCCAAAAGGCAAACCATGCTTATCCCAAGGTAAATTAAATGTTTTTTCCTAACTCAACTCAAGTGGGCAATGTGTACTAGCCCTGACGTGCATACAAAAGGTTATTCAGCTGGTGTAAATGATAAGTTATGAAATAAGGCCACTTAGGACATCACACAGTAGAGCCTTACCAGTGCAACACCATCCACAGGGGTTGTTCACTAATGGGCTGTTAATAGCCTACCTGTAACCGTGCCCATCCTTCTATTAATTCGCATGCACACAGGTCACGCATACTTTCTTTATTTAGACCTGATTGATTTTGGCTGTCGTCCATCACCCTGCTCATGCTTTCCAGGTAAATATGTGATGGTGATGGGGGTTCTCCAAGCCACCTCGCCAGAACCAGTAATCCGGGCAGTGAAGATGGCAGACCTCACGAAAGATGCCGCCATCCACCGGAAGATGTGGAAGTTGGAGGTGGAAGATTTGCAGCAGCTTTCTACGTAGTTGCTGTGGTTTTTGGACTGAAACGGACACCTTTTTTGTGCAGCCTTTAAGCCCTTGAAACTGATGGTTGGATTCCTGAACAGATATAACAGTAGTAATGCCTGAGCAGGGGAAACTCAGCATAGCTTTATGCAGTAAGCCTTTAAAACTAGACCATGTGGCATGGACCAAGACTTTACACAAGTTTATGTTAAGGGTTAAGAAAAAGTTGCACGTTACCCTGTTCTTTCATTTGTTACCTGCTGAGTTAATTCATTTCCAAATAGCTTATGAACAGCATGTATTTGTTTAATAAAATTTCATTTTTACTTAGGTTTACAATACACCATGCATCAGTATAATTTGTGTGTGCAATCAAATCAACATTTTAAAATTAATTTAAAAGCTAGCGCTCACGATTATGAAGTTCATGGATTGAATAGATTAGACTTTATTTTCTGGCCTGGGAGTAAAGGTTTATGCAGCAACCATCTTGAGTATAAAATGCCATTTATTTGGTCTTTGTGCACTTTTAACATTAAATACTTGGGAAAAACTTAAAATGACAGATTGAATAACTAATATCCCATGCTTGCGCATCCTTTAAAAGGGAAAAAAATAATCCAAAACGATTTACCAACTGTTAACAAAGAACACAAATGTAGTCAACTGCAAGTATCCGAGTACCATGCCATTTTTCAATTCTATTTTTATACTGCTGAACGGTGCATAGCAAGTTTTCAAGGATTTTTGAGTCACTCAATTAAAACACTTGATGATTGATGCAACATGATGAAAGGTACACCTTTTTGTATCTGAGTGGAGTGACCCAGAAACCAGTTCTGCCGCTGGTTCTGCATGCGCTCCATTAATTATTCTGCCAGGTTGAGGTCTCCTCTCGTCCCATAGAGGGTTCAACCGATTAAGCACTCGTCAGTGTCATAAAATACTGTGGCAAACCTTGCAGGTAAAAACGAAACTCGCCATCCTGTTATCGTTATTATTGAATGTCCTTGAGCAGAAAACTGTATTTACCAAAGTCATTGTCCATGGGCGCTATAAGATGGTCTTTCCTAGCTTTGGCGAGTTTCATCAAAAGAAATTCCCTGCGTTCTATCCACTCCTTGAGTTCCAGGTTGCTGTGGGCCAGTTGACAATGCTCCTGCTCTGTGCACGTGCCTTTGAGATACCTGTCAAATCAACGTTGAAAGTGTCAGGGCGTTGTAAATACACACATACACACAACACATGACTAAAAGATTGAATTCTACAAGCAGACTGTATCTGGTTGCCAATCAACTCACCTTTCACAAACTTTGAAAGTGCCCGTGGGAAATCGGTACTGCCAGCAGTTCTGGTCGTCCTCAGAGTTAAAAACTTTGTCTTTGTGTTTTTCCGACGTGATGTGCTGCTGCCATTGCTTGTCACTGTTGCAGTTCTTCCCACAGAGCCAACAGTGATTTCCAGACTGCGGAAAGGACATAACATTTAATGTTTAATTTTCCACCACGGGGAGTTTTCTACTCATCATACACATGGGAAGATAATAACTACACTTGGCATTTACATTTTTAGGTCTAATTCTTGCTACCCCAAGTTCTCACACACACACACACACACACACTCGTCGGTAATCCCCCTGCAAACCCATGTGCATGTTGGCTGACGCCGAGGTAAGGAAAACGCTGGGCTGCCCAGTAAAGTGGTCCCCACAGTCCCATACACAAAACACGGGAACGCACCACTTCTTCTGCAAAGTCGGTGGGCATGACGATCTGCTTGCCGTTCTCCCGGACCACGCCGTTCGAGTTCTCCTCACTCCAGCCGGGCTTCTGGGACAGCAGCCACAGCTCATAAAGCTGATCCATATCCTGGACTACGATGGGAGAAAAGGAACACGGTTCACAAGCTGCCCGGCAGAGCCTGTTCACCTCAATTAAAATGTTCAGTTCAGTCATTGATAATCTCAAATTGTGTATCTAGATATATCAAGTGTTTTGTGTGGTGGATGTTCTTTCTTGAATTTGCATCCCTTTAATTCATAATAGCAGCCATGCCAGCTGTGACACCCACAGTTGTCCCCATCCGAGTTTAATAAAGTGCTTCTCGTTTGATGTGCTCGACAAACTCACTGTTGTTCTCCTTCATGTAGGTCCACAGGTCCCGCTCCTCGGTGCCGTGAGCGAAAGAGCAGTTCCCGATGTACTGGCACTTCTTGCCGGCAGTCACGTGCATGCAAATCTAGGGAAATGTTAAAAGAAAAGTAGTGCGACAGCATCCCTGGTAGGCCTTTCCTAAATGTCAGCATGTGATGTTGAGGACGGCTTCCATTTTGCATTTTCCATCAGCAGGATACGCAAAGTATCGAACCCTACAGGGCTATTCAAAGGCTTACCTCAAACTGAGATGGAATCGGCTTCTTAGTCGGAAGCGCTCGCACCGTGGTCCACTTCTTCCGTTCGTTGGAGCTCACCAGCACCACTCTCCTGTCTTTGGACCATCTATGAAGCAGATGAACAGCTAGCATTGAATTCATTGTTTCCCCGTCAGATCACGCGTTATGTAGCTTGTATTGTTCACTGTGATGACCTTTAAAAAGGACAGTAACCGGTCTGGTAACATCCAATCTCCCACTAAATAAAAATGTCGGAATGACTTCCTTGTGGCGTTGTGCATTGCCTTGTGCCGAGGTGCATTTAGCTTGAGCGAGCTAAACCATGGTGAGACCAGTATTGTCCTTTAAAAGTTGTAGTACTTAGTCACATATAGCCACTAAATTCCCCTTTCCACTAACGTAGGAGAAACTAATAAGGCATGTACTTTATTGGGGATTTCCCTAAAATACAGGGCTACAGTAGAACAGGGAAGTCAAAAATGGTGAGCTGTGTGGAAAAGGACCTGATCCCTAGGAAGATATGAAGGGCTCATTCTAAGTTAATGAAAACAACGATTCACAACACATTTTGTATTTGATTTTACACCATTTATACTTCTGAATATTATATTCCATTTGGGCCAAAACTGTTCTGTTAGATGCCACTAACTTCTCCCCATGCAACTTTAAAGGAGACATATTATGGTGTTTTCCCAACAAGTAAACATAGTATTTGTGGTCCGGAAAACATGTTTTTGAAGCTGTTTGCTGGAAATAGCTTTCAGGAAAAAGAATCTTGCCTACCGCTATTCCCCTCTGTTTCAGTCCCTTTAGAATGCGCTGTTTCTGGTGTATGTAGCTATAATGCAAATGAGCTGCTGGCCATTGACCAATGAGCTGTCAGACTGAACAACAGCCTTGAGGAGAAGGGATTGTTACCGTTTGCGGACTCCTGGAGCTCTATATCTATATAATATAATATAATAATAATAATATTATATATGGGTATTTATAAAATATTATATCTAATATCACGGCCAAAAGCTATGTGCGCCTTGGATGATATTATGAATCATAAAGACTGAGTCTGACGTCTCTGGTACTTCCATAGCAAGCAACGACTCGTATTGGGGGATATCTCGGCCATGGTTGAGAAGAATTGGGGGAAAGGAACTTTGGCCTTGACTCTCTGAAGTCCATGAACCGCGACATGGAGGAGAATGGGATTGTACTCCGGGAGCTGAGCTGCCGGACTTCCGCCGTCAGAGTGTACACCCGCCGGAGCAGCCGGAAAGCTTCGGCGACAGTTCAGCTCCCGGAGTACACCGTCGGGCGGAGTACACCGTCGGGCGGAGTACACCGTCGGGCGGGCGGAGTACACCGTCAGGCGGAGTACACCGTCGGCCGGGCGGAGTACACCGTCAGGCGGAGTACACCGTCAGGCGGAGTACACCGTCAGGCGGACGGCTTCAACGGCGGCCAGGGTAGCTCAGCTCCGGGAGTAAAATCCCTCTCTCCTCCATGTCTCCTCCTCTGTATGGCAGCTCCGGCGGGGGGAGCTCGGCAGCAGTCCGGCAGAGAAAGGGGATGTACTCCCGGAGCTGAGCTGCCGGGCTGCCGCCGAGTTTCCCCCCGCCAGAGCTGCTCATCCGCTGGTCCACAATCTCTTAGCCATGCTCTGAATGGACGGGAGTGGGGAAGTGGGAGGTAATATTCCAGGGTGCCCCCTTCCTACGTAGGGGGGGGTGCCGAAACTGACTCGCTCGTTTGCCAACTGTAGGCGGGGTACTTTCAGAAATGCATACCTCACTCAAAAAATCATTTACAAACTTCTTTCAAAGTTTGTATGCGTGTGGGAGCACCAGAGACCCAAAACAACACCCCAAATCCCAGGAAAAGTGTCGTTTTCATAATATGTCCCTCAAGAGAACATGTTGAAAAAAAAATAAGAATCACATTCAAGTGTGGTTCCACTTTTTTCTACAGCTCGTGACACTTTACACCAGCATTCCTAAAGGACCAGTTTTACCGCCAGTTGCAAGGTTGATTAGCCATTACAAAATATATCAATTTCTAACATCACTAGTTTAGGTGCCCACTGCACTGATCGAACTTCAGCCAGCCAGTTGATACAGCCCACTAATCAGCCCCTTCCAGTCGACTACCACCCATTGTAATGTCAAATAAATTGATTTGTAAGAAATATAAATATAGAGAACCTCTATGATATCTAATTATTACTAATAATGTAACATGTTTCTGCTTGACCTTACACATAGCTGGCTAGCATGATTTTTAACAACTGCAGCCACATTGCCCAAATTAGTTCCTGACAGTCAACACCTTGAAAAGTATAATCTGTCCTGCCTATGCTCTGGCCCGACTGGTTTAACTGTTATGGTAAACCGAATCATATTAAGGAAGTCCAACATGATCTGAATGCCATTCCACCGAGTCGCCAACGAGCCAAAAGATAACCATTTCCTTGATTGGGCAACGTAAAAATTCCCCATGGGCATACTCCAACTTGAGGAAGACACATTTACTTGACCTACACTGGGCACAATTTCGCCGGGAGATCGTGATCTCGAGTCCTGCAGGTACTCACGTGTGTCTGGCCTTAGCGGAGCAGTACTTCTTGTTCTTGTCTGCCTCGTTCAGCTGCCCGTTTCTCCAGCACTGGCCACAGACAAAGAGCATCTTCAGGTTGGGCGGGCCGAACTTCCTCTGGACAATGGGGGGCTGTTGGGGAGAGAGTCAGAGTACAATACCGTTTTTAAAAAATAAATTAAAAGAATTGCCCTTTCATTCATATCAACTGGAGGCAGCATGTTGCAGTCTATGTACTTCAGGGAGTCAAAGCCAAAGTTCCTTTCCCCCAATTCCTTCTCAACCATGGCTGAGATAACCCCAACTACAGTCTCGTTGTGGAAATACAACGAAGAACCGACATGTTATGCGCCATAACACCAATATCAAACACACACACACATACACACGTGGTGCTCGCACTGTCGTGTCTCATTGGCAGGCCAAATTCTCTGGGCGTGCAAGGCAGAGAAAGGGGTGGAGCTTAGATCCTTTATGACGACATATGGGACCACATTCCAAATCAGCGTTTTCGAAGGCGAGCAGAACACCTAGTCCGAACGCAAGTTTTCGCCACTGGGGGACCATAGGCAGGTTAGGGGAACTCGTATGTTAGAACACTTCATTCAGTGAGATTTTCATGCCGTGGGACCTTTAAGATATGACTAAGACATATGTTATCTTACCTGGCCACCTTGTGCTGTTGTGATCGTGCTCCAAAACTTCCTTGCTTCATGGACAATATTTTCAGAAGTGATTCCTACAGAAAGCACATTCTAAAGTTAGATTCACAAGTCCACCATCTCAACCAACCTCAACCTGCTCCTCAGTGACATGCACCTATAAATTCAATGTAAGTCACTTAAGGGAAGATGCACCTTCTAAATATAAACTATTATAATAATTTACAATAATAAATATGTACTTTTAGGGTAAGGTTGATGAACCTAGGATACGGTCCTTGCTGGACAAGCTGACCAGACAATCCAAAGCCATCCACAAGTGGGAATTCCCACTCGGACGCATGATTGACAGTCAGTCTCCAGCTTGGCACCTTGGCACCCGTCACACCTTAACCAGTCACCAAAACAGCAGCACAGCCCTTAGCTACTTCACCAAAGCCTCCTGTTGCTTACCCATCTCATGCTGCATCATCCACACTTTGAGCTCCACCAGGCTATGGGCGAAGAGGCACTCGTCCTCCCGGACACAGCCGTAGCGCACCTCGTGGCGACAAAGGTCGAGCTGGCACTGGGGGTACAGGGGGCGCACTTTGGAGTAGCGCAACGTGTTCTCCTTCAAAATGTGCACCAGGCACCTTTGAAGGCACAGAATAAGGGAAAGGTTAAAACGGTGATTATACAGGACACAAAATGTGCAAAAAAGCATTTTTTGAGGATCTGTTCCCAACACGAGGCACATGAAACCAGGAGGTGATAGATTATGTTCAGAGAAGCGGGCAATATGGCCTTGGTTTGTTAACTTCCCCCAGAGGTGTTGGAATCTATTTGGAGTTAGATTAAAAAGCTTGTGGTAAATAGGTTCATAGTAGTTATTTTGGTGCAGACATTGGGATGTTTTTATGAAAATTGCTTACTTGTTCTCCTCAAAGTCATGCTTTGTCACCGGATGAGAGCAACGAGAAGGGCTGTCCTGGCTGGCCTTGCTGATTATTCTGGGTTTGTGATCAAAACACACCTGTAGAAAACACCATGGATTAAATTAAAACACACACACACAATAAGAAATGCATGCCCTATAAATAAATTGCACAAAAAGGAACACACTATATCTATAGTTGTAATTAAAAAGGGCAAATACTATCTAAAGTGAAAGTTATTCAACAATTTCCCACATCTTCTGTGAAGAAACTGGATCATTGCTTTCAAAATATACGATTTTTAAGTAAATGATAGGGAAAATAGAAGAAAAGAACAGTAAAGTAAAAACAGCTTCAACGAACACACACAAACCATTCAAAACCTCAGATGTTATCGATCCACCCATGAACCAGACCCAAGTGGCTCTATACTGGTGGCTCACCCCGCAGAGGAACATGAAGACTCCCCGGTGCTCCTGGAGGATCTTGGGGACCGTCAGCTTGACGTTGCAGCTGGGGCCCAGCGGGTCGAACAGCAGCTCCCTGGAGATGAAGCCCTTCCTCTCCATGGACCACACGTCGATCTCCTCCTGGCAGTAGGCAAACGTGCAGTGGCCCGGGTACAGACACTCCTCCCCGATGGCCACCTCTACAAATACACATCGGACCACAGGGGAGGACACTTTAGGGAGGCTGGCCTTGAAGATCCGATGCCCTCTCAAATGGGAGAAGAGATGGGGTTAGGCTGAAGAATGCAGGTCGAGTCGCACAGTGAAGTCCCACAGTGACTTGACCCGCAGGGACAGAGTCCCCCTTGAAGGAAGCACTCCTATCACATCACTGCAAATATCCCCGGTGTGGGATTGATAAAGGATTATCTAAAGAAATCCAATATGCTAATGCCTCTGCTAATTAATATAACTAGTGACAATAGAATAGTGATAATGGGTATGACCCTGCTGTGGAGGGTCTATGGGCCACGAAAAACATAAAAGAAAAGAGGTAATTTGGTGAAGGGATTGTATAAAGAAATAACCTATTTTAGTTTAAAGTGCAAGTGAAGCCACCGTTTCAGATTTAATTCGAATTCGGGGCACTTTGGGCTGAGGGTTCTAGGAAGTTGTTGTGAATGATCGTTATGATGATCGATGCTGTGTATGAAATGTGCCACACACCTAGGTGACCATCAGTATGTATATGCAATGATGTACACGACACCACACAGTGTCATTTTTATTTTCAATGTGCAAGAAGCTTATGGCTCTCTTGGCGCCGTCATCAACTTCAACCGCTGGTGGCCCATGGCTGAGCTCCACACGTTCACACACACACCTCCCCCTCGGTGTCCCTTGTCGGGACCTAACAACCCAATTTGTGTTCAGAGCGGAGTAAAACATTGATACTAGTTGGTTTTCGATAAATAGCGGTATTAACGCTACCATGTTGAAAAATCATCCAATACATCACCTAGTTTAAAACAAACAAAAACAAAATACAAACAATAAATATTTTGCGGCCTCTTTAATAACTATACTCAATACAAGACTCGAATCATTTCGACCCTGAAAATTGCTGTTCAACAACCAAGATACCTTTGCAAATGTAATAGGGCCCGATGTACTGGTTTTTGGTGGGCCTGGGTCGTATAAGCTTCCACGTCTTGTCTTTGGGATGTTTGATTCTGCCCAGCAGGGCATCCTTCTTGCACTTGTGCTCCTCGGTGCCGAGGGTATAATCCAGCACGCCGGGTCCTGTGGGGGGGTTAACAGAGTGCCAAACAAACAGCCTGTTTAAAAACCAACAAGACTGGCCCGCACAAACAGCTTCATCACAGGCTACCGCTCTTGGGCTCAATGGTCACCTTGATTTTTATTCAAGGCATTTAGCTGACACCTTTGTCCAAAGCGACTTACAACCATTCATACACACGTGTAAGGAGGAGGCGGGGAATCGAACTAGCAACCTTCCGGTTACAAGTCAACCCCTTCTATCTACTGAGTAGCTGTGTAAACATTTGTATATAGCTCAGTAAACATTTTCTTTTCTATGAGACATGTATGTAATGACATGTATCATAGGTACGTGCTTCCCCTTACCACTAGACTATCCTCACAGCTTCTTACCAGTTTTGATGAAACAGGTCGAGCAGGCTTGCTTGAAATCGTGAGTGTCTGCCAAAGGGTTCTTGGTCAGATCCACCGGAGCGGTGAAGCAAACATTGTTGTCGGGCATTCCGAGGGCCATTCCCGTGGGGTTGCCATGGTTATTCATCTGGAAGATCAAAACTCTGGTAAGTGTACTGCAATACTGAAACCTAAAAGTTTTCAATGTTAAAGAAGGAAAAAACGTCAACGTTCAGACCAAGTACCTGTGAATGGGCCTGTGAATGGTTTTGTAGCTGGGGCAGGTATGATGGTTGAGGGAAGTCTATCAAAAAGTCAGGGGGGGGGCAATGAAAAAAGGTAAATACTCAAGACTGTAACAGAGTTCATGTTTTTAACAAGCATCAAATTGATTTCATATAATCCACATTAAAATTCATTCATTACTGTGCTGAAATAAACTACTGCTTTAATACAGTGTGCCTACATGTACTGATAAACCCTGTCCTAAAAAATATTAGATCATCCATCTTAAACTAAATTAAGAATCGCTCTCATAACGCAATTAACACACACATTTCCCCCCCCCAAAAAGCCACCACCTCCTTCAAAATAATACCTGTGCGATAGTCTGATATGGAGAGGGTGGAGAGGGAGTCGAGTGAGTCCAGCGGGGAAAGGGAGTCCAGGGACTCCATGCCCAGGTACATGCTGGAGCCTGGCTTGTGGTACAGTGGCGGCAGGTTGACGGTGCAGTGCTGCGCAGGCGCGTAGGGGAACACGCCGATGTGGGACGGCATGAAGAAGGGACTCTGCCTGGGGCTGCCTGAGGCCACACTGTTGGACATGAGGAGCTGCTGCCCCTGTTCTGCGGACATGCCCTGTAAGGAAAACACGGGAGAAATGTCAAGAAGCAGTCAACATAGAACAGAGTCAACATTTTGCCAAACTGGGTCAGGAGCAGAGTCAAGGTGGGGGGGGTGGGGGGGTCACCCCTAGAGGGTGCTAATGGAAAACGTACATAGTGCAGATTTAAAGATTGCATTTATAGTAGAGCTGTCAAGCGATTACAATATTTAATCGTGATTAATCGCATTAATGTCATAGTTAACTCACGATTAATCGCAAATTATTTTTCTATGCTAAATATCCCTTGATTTTTTTGTCCCATAATTTCTTCTCATTTTAATTCTCTTATCAACATGGTGAAGTGCATCGGCTTGCCTTGTGCAAATGATTTTTTATTGATAACAACATTGGCATATACTGATCAAAACAGGACGATACAAAAAAAGAGCCTATAGTGCAATTAAACGACTGCTTTGAACAAATGTCATTTGAACATAGCAGTCAGGCTACTGCTTCTTTGTTTTGAGCCAAAGAAAAAAAAAAAAAAAAGTTTTTTTTTATTAAATAAAATAATTGCGTTAATCGCGCGATAAATTTTTTAACGCCGTTAAAATTGGTTTGCGTTAACGTCGTTAATAACGCGTTTAACTGACAGCTCTAATTTATAGTAATCCCGAATCCAGCAGTCCTATGTTATAACAAAACTCCTGGGGGGTAGAGTCGGCACAGAGCCTCTGATTGAAAACCAAAAATGCAAGGGGAGGGGTAACGCCTTGTATATAGTTTCGTTTCAGAGATAATCTACCGAAGAAACCCAATTCGCTAGAGTCGATCGGGCGTTCAGAGGGGACTTTTCCAAGTGTATATGCTGGTAATTAGGAACCTTTTTATAGTTTCCAAATGATGGCCCACTTTGAATTTGCCAACAACCAGCTGATGCATTCCTGCCTCCAGCAACAGGATCTGTCGAATCGAATATGAAGCGAAGAGAAGCTTGCAAAACACAGATTCCCCCGCCATCAGACTTAAGAAGCTGATCTAAAGTCAACATTTTGTGACTCATTGAACAGGCGCATGCACAATGCAGCCAACGTGTCCCGAGGCATCGTGATACACACACAGACACACACGATCCCCGTCCACACCCACTGACCATGGGGCAGTCGGCGGGCCGCGCCTGGTCCAGCAGGTCGTCCAGGTCGTCTCCGATGAGCTCCGCGTCGCAGTCCGGGTCGTCGTCCAGCAGAGGGTGGGAGTGGTGGCAGGCGCCCGAGCCGTTGACCAGCGCGGGGCCGGCGGTCAGCGGGGCCGGCGAGGGGCAGGGGTGGACCGGGAGAGGGGCGGGGAGCAGGTGGTGGAAGCCGGGGGCCGGCGGGGGCTCGGCGATAGGCAGCGGGGAGCTGCTGCTGCTGGAGTGGGCGTCGTCCAGCAGGTGATCGTTGAGGGGCGGGGCCACCGTCAGGGGAAGATGTACAGGCATGGGGACGTGATTGACGCCATAACGAGGCACTTCTACAAAAGAGAAAAACACAAGGGAAAGAAAGGTCTGAGCATTGCTGTTTTTTTGTTTTTTTTTATATACTGGATGGTCATGTCGGTGTCGTTCTCACCTGTATCTATATCTTCCACTGATGAGGGGCCATGGGTATACTAAACGGGAAAAATAAATTAAAAAAACAGATATTTATGTGATACATTTCAGTTTTTTGGGTTAAAAGTGTCCAAATAAAGATGAAGTGATCTTACATTGTCACATGACGCTTCTGAATAGCTGGCTCCCGTAGCGACATTCAAGGCAGGCTGAGAAAGAGGAAACCAGGTTACCAAATTTCTGCAGAATCGAAAAACCCTTACAACGCTTACTGGTTATTTTCAGTAAATAAGAAACAACTGTACATTTTAGCAGCATTTACTATTCAGTCCTTAGGAGACTCTTTCGTCCACAGGCCTGATTCAGATACTCATTTAGAAGGATGGCGGGGCGTGGCCTCTTGCTCAAGGACGCCCAATGTCCACATCAGTAAAGTGTCGTTGACCACGGGGCTCGAAACCCTGAACCTTTCAGCTGGGAGGACACCATATCACCTACTCTACCCTGCCTCCCAGTGCCCAAATATGGCGAAACTCTGAATCATTTGCGTGATTCCATTTGTCTTGGACTGATTCTTAGGAATGTCTTGGAGCAAACCTACCTTACTCCTTATGTAAGCTTTTCGTATTTTCAGGCCAAGTGCTTTGGCAAGCTCCTGAGTCAAATGTATGACACTGGGATCCTAGGAAACATCATAAGTCACGGTTGAACGGTTATTCTGACCATAAAGAAATACAATTATCATGAGATTAGATGCCCTAACCCTGACCACAATAATAAGAACATAGGCTATACAAAGTGAATAAATGCAATTATAATTATACTATATCTAGAACTAAAAAAGGCTAGGGTTATCAACTACAGAGTTCACCGAGACCACATATAAATAACCTGGTCAAATTAAATACATTTATCAAAACAACAAAACCAATAAAAAGACGAGTTGATCCTGTGTCCTGAGGCACAACTACAGAGTTTATAGCACAGAAAAAAAGAAGATTCCTCAATAAAGTCCCACCTGAGGAACGACAAGAGAGCACTTGGCCACGGCCTCATAGGCCTCCGCGTGTCTGCCCATCTCGCGCAGGGACTTGGCTTTCCTGTAATGTGCCTTGTAGTTGCCCTCGTTCAACTCCAGCGCTTTCTCACAGTCTTTCAACCCCTGGTCGTACAGCCCCTGAGGAGAGGAAGAAACGCTTCGTCAATCACACTCGCTCGTTAGCAGTCCTGTAGCTACCCTGGTTGATTTACCAATCAATCTTACGTTTAGTACTTGCTCTTATCCATTTTATGTTTGGATAAACAATGGCAGTTTTGGACGTCTAAATATTACACAAGGTGCTTTTTAATTAATTTCATTAATTAATTAGGTAAATAATTAGCCGACGCCTTCAAAAACAGCTCAGTTTCAGATACATGTCAAGCTGTAAGCAATCAAGGCCCTACAGTACATACATCTATATACTCACACCAAATTGCATTCAATTCACTTATAAACTGTTCTTCAATGTATTAATCAAATTAGCTAATTTCATCTGTGGCAAAAGAGCAAATTCAAAACACGATAATCCTCGCATAGGAATAACACGTCTAATGATATTAAGGTCGGACTGAACTAACTTGTAAAACTAGCTAGTATACAGAAAATAATAAGCAACTAAACCAGACAATGCAAACTCCACTCCTCAAACAAATCACTGACTCTTGACGCCCATGTCAAGTAATCAGATTGATGGGAGGATTTTGGCCGTGTGACCTGAAGCAATCCAGTTATTTCTGGTCTATTTTTATAGGCCAGTGAAATAACTTATACCTCAAAGTGCAGGAGCTCAAGTGTACAAGCACAAGCGACCGTGGAGAAGTTGATTTGCAACTTCAATACCGACTGACTACATAAACAAGACAAAGTTTGGTTTCAAAGCAGATATCATTAGGCACACATTTATATTGGCCAATATACTTTTTTTTTGTTGTTAGTACCTTGTAATAAGGCCTGAAGAATAACATTTAAAAAAATATATATGTATATTATTTGAGAACAGACCAACTCACAGACTATTCATTGTTTTTTTTAAATAGAAAAAAATATACACAAAAACCGGTTGTGCTGGAAGCTTCAGAACAAAAAACCAAAGGTCTAGCAAGACCTCGAGGAGTAAAGGATTGTAGTGGCACAGAATCAAAAGCCAGCCAATACCCGAGTACTTTCGTGGGAAACGAAAGCATAAGAGAATCGGGCCAGGGTTTTATTAGCTCCATTGTTCTGGAAAGTATTTTCAGATATCTTACACGGCAATTCACAACAGGAGATGCCGTCAAACAATCAGATACGGTTGATAAGGTTATCATGTGAGCCGGACATCTTTGATTGACATATATTTTTACACACACATCATCGGTATATTATCCTGATATGTAGTCCTTTACTGTACTTTTTTGCCAGGTCACTGTCTTCAAAAGAGGCATGGTACATGCAGAATAGATTGTACATGAGTCCTCTTGTCTTTTTCGTTGTAGTGTTTGTACAGGAGAGGGGGCACTCTGACTCAGATTAGCAGGTCAAACGCATCAAAATGAATGGACTAAGAAGTTTATGGTTTATTTCCATTTCCAAAGGGATGAAAATATGAATAGGAAGGAAAATAGGGCAAACGGTATCGTTTAGTATATTTTGTGTCTTTAAAATAAGATTATTTTCAGTCATACATTTTCTTCAGTGGAGAAGGACATGAGGTTTTGCTAAAAAAATATCACAATATCAAATCGTGAACCCAACATCGTGCACAGTTTCAAATCATGAGCTGAGAGACTCATCACACGCCTATACGGAGTATAAAACCAGTGTGATCCTCACACATTAGTACTTACCGGCACTATATTCAAGTAGGATGCTGCACGGTTTACATACAGGTTTTCCAATAATCCCATTGGAACAGCGATTTCTTCAGAGTCTGCGTATTCCGCTATACTCAAGGCCTCAGTGTACATTTCAATGGACTTTGTCCATTCTCCTTCTTTAAATACATCGTTTCCTTCGCCAAAAAGGTTCAAGACTAGGTCCTTAATAAACACCTGGAGAAGTAGAAGAAGACATGAGTGGATGAAAACAAAGGTGTATGCAATGTAACATGTAATGAAATGCATAGAACACAGCAAAACCTTACTGGTTAATGGTTTCATTTGTGTTTTAGAGTTCCAACTATTCCAATGTATTCTCCTATTTTGTTATGTAATCATCAGTCCTAAATTAATTCCTGTGTACCGATTTGTCTTTTGCATAAGGTAGTGTTAAATATCACAGAGACAAATCTGACTGATCAAAAAGGTTCATAGATTAAATGAGAGCTTTAACAGCATATCCCTTACCTCATACTGTTCTTGTGTCCCAGGATATGGCAGTGTTGATCTAAACATAAACAAATTCAATGTTAGAGATATTTGCATTTTGTGTGTTGTAATAACCAGGCCCAGCACCGCCGATCAAGGCAACCACATTGCCTTGATAAAAAAAATATTATCATATACATCATGTCTTTAAACTTACTGAATGAACTGTAAGCCTTTTTGAATCTCCTGCCAACGACTCCTTCTGTCTTGACAGATGCCAGACATGATTTCCTGTGAATATCCAAAGGTATCAACACCTGTAATATACATTTTCAACCTATTACACATTATGAAAAGTTTTCCCTAAAATAAAAGTGTAAAGACGTGACACGTGTTTGTTGGAAGAGAGTAATAATAACAACATCTATATAGGTTATATTGTATTGGATGTGTTTGTCGATTGTAAAGTCGATAGTCAGATATGATGCCAGTGAATTGCCTAGCAATTAGTGCAACTTCCTTATTCGCCAATGACGACATCCCAGTACGAGGATCCAACCGGTAAAGTTACACCAATACATCGGACTATTCGCCATACCAATCAGTGCCCTGCCATTCCATGTTTCATTTAACTTATCCTAAATACGGGTTTCAACTACTTCCACGTTAAATGGGAGCGGGAGAGGAAAGACACACGTGTTAAAACGGGGGCAGGTACCTGAGCCAGAAAAAAACCCAGCTATTATTATAATCATTAATCCCACCAGAAATAACTTAATACCCGGGGTTCCCACGCGGTTACCTCAGGCTAAAATGACGTTCACAACACACTTTATCTTGATGTCGTGGAGGTTAACACGGGTGTTCTTCTCGCTTATCAATGGTCATTGTACTGTATCGTGGTATGTCGTCATTGTACAATACGACCCTTGTTTATTAGTTTCCAACACCATATTTGAGATGTACGCTGTGATTTGGAGCTGATTTTATAAGTTTGCTGAGCCTAATGAAGCAGTGACGTCTCTTTTGCCCAAGTTGGTAAATGCAACCCAAACAATAGCGTCCATTAAATGGCAGTGGCTGAGTTTAACCGCAGATGAGGCAATATTATCTATTATGGATGCCGACGTTGATACTCACATGAATGGGTCTTCGTCAAACAAACATCCAATTGGCAACGTATATATAATAAGATCGTTTTAGTTGTGATAACAACTTTACATCTGGTACGATCGCTAAAGGCCGCGCTTTACTAACTACTTCTTCTTTGGAAATATCAGTGTGGCACACCGATGTCGTGCGTTTGACTGCCACCCAAAGGCGAGCTGCAGGCATGGCAGTTTTAAGACGAAACAAATATTTTTTCTCTAACACAGGTTAGATTAGGTCGCATCAAAGGGGGTATTCCGTTGCTATAACAATAATAATTGACCCCTACATTGACGGTTATTTGGTCAAAATTTGTGTCGCTTTTCTAACATTAAAAAAGCAGGATGATCATCAAGGGAATGTCATTCAGGGTGGATCATATTGTTCACTATATAACTTGTTTCCATTGATATTTGAGAAGGAGAGAACGAGAGCGAGAGGGATTAATTAATCTGTTTATACTGTACTTTTTATAGTATTCCACAGTTTACTTTTTATGTATTATTTAGCATTTAATATTCTAGCATTGGATATGTTTATATATTTTGTATTTAACGTTTTATTTCGACCTCCTAATTGTTCACCTGCTTTGGCAATGTTAACGTTTGTTTCTCATGCCAATAATACCTTTTTGAATTGAATTGAATTGAATTGAATTGACCGAGAGAGAGCGACAGAGAGCGAGAGAGGGCACGCGCGAGAGAGAGAGGCAAATAATTGAATTGTTCTATTGAACGCCTCCACCCCTAGATGGCGTATTCTACACTGGAGTAGGGTACGTTGTAGGTTTGCCCAATAGACGTATACTTCAGAGATTACTCAGTTAGAAGGTGTATAAAACTGAAAGTAAACGCTTGCCTTCACTACAGAAGAAGGACCTGCTGTATATTCTAGTTGACAGTTGGACAACATGGGGGGGTTTTATTGGATATTTTTCCTCTTGTCTGGTAAGTTATTGCTTCCATTGAGGAAGTTAACAAACTTAAATTGCATATTGAGTATTTAAAAGTACTGTTAAGGTATACATTACTAATTAGTTAGATATGTGTAATTAAAGAACAGGTTGTAGAAGGATAATCATTGTTCCCTGTACCTACAGGCAGGCTAAATAACCACAGAATGTTGCCTTCAGTAGATGACAGAAATGTAGCAATAGTTATTTCCAAAAGTGTGCATTTGTACACTTCCCTTCACTGCCAGGGTTTAATACAAGCTCTATTCACTCATATCGATGGACTATGGATTCCATAGTAATGGAGCTCAAACCAATTCAGATGAATTGTACGAAATTCCATTTATTCTAATTGTGTGAATAATGACTTTTTTTTATAATTGTTTACTGGCTCCTTCTTTAAATTTACATACAGAGTGAGGGATAAAGGTGTACATATGCACACATGCTCAAACTCACACATGCACTTGTCTTGCACCCACATGCAGTCACACAGGCACACACCCACAAAACACACACTCACCTAACCACGTACTACACACAGAACTGATCTAAAAGTATGCATCGGTTTTGTGTGTTGTTGATTGTGTTTTTACATTAGGTGTTGCCTCAGCAGAGCGGCACAGCTCTCTGCGGACCAAGAGGGGCCTTCTGGAGCTGGCAGGGGCCATAGAGTGCTCAACAGGCAGGTTTCCCCTGGCCTACATGATGTACGGCTGCTACTGTGGACTAGGGGGTCAGGGCTGGCCCCGAGACAGGACCGACTGGTGAGGCAGAGACAGGCGTTACACACTTGGTTTGATCTCACTCACATACCCTGTTGTCCTTTTTTTTTTTGTAAAACAATTAAAAAACCTCAAGTCTCATGGGACTTGTATCTTTCTGTAAACAGTCATTATGTAGTTGTCAAAGCCCGCCCACCCCATGTTGAAGGTAGTCATTTTTTGTTTTTCAATCTTTTCCCTTCAACAGTGCAGCTGCAAAGCTGGTCAAAACAACATTGGCATTTCGAAAAAAGATTTCCTGCTTCTTAATTAAAGCTTGGGTCGGCAATTTATTTTGTCATATTTGTGGAAATTCTCTTTATATCCCGAAAGCCATCCATATCTCAAATGATCGGACAAATTGGTATCTGTGCCAGGCATGCCAGTAATCGGGCACGCCCTTCCTTTCATTTAATTCAGGCCAATTGGAATCTTATCTTTCTGTTGACCTTCCATGGCTGCCTGGGCATTGTTTGCCCCAGCCCTCACTGCCAAGGCGCACAATCCTCAAAAGGCTAGGTACACCTATTGCTAAAGTCAGTGAGCTATTCATGTGTTTTGGGGGTCGGTGCTTTGGAGCGAGGCCTGAAGGGAGAGGTCGGATATCTTCGGTTGGATACTCTCAAAATCGGGTTTACTCCGGCTGGTTTCTCCAAATTGCCTTCCCCCAGCTTTAAGCAACCCAAGTGTGTATGGCTGTGGTTTCCCTAACAGCAGAGAGGAAGAGAAGTATCTCTGGCCCACACATGTAACACGCCTGCATGTCCCCGCTACACACGACCCAATGAGGGCTCCGAAATAGGCATTCCACACCCAACTCTTAATCGCTGTCTGCTTCCTTTTCCTCATGCTCCCCCACCACAGGCACAAACACAGCCCTCCTCTCAAACCATTTAACGACTAACTCTCTGTTTGGTCCAACGTGGTGTCCTTCCTCGGGACTAAAACGGGAATCTATGATATTTAAATCATAGTACTGGGGAAGGCAGGTTCTAGGTTGGGGAAAACCCCTTGAACCCCAGGGGATGAGTGTGTGTTATCATTCCTTCTCCTATCGACACCGTATTATTTGTATGTTTCGGAAAACCTTTACGATACCTATGTTTCTATAGAATACTTTATATTCCATGTAAGTCTTATTTATTCAAGTTCTTCTCACACAGGTGTTGTCATAAGCACGACTGTTGCTACGGAGATGCTGAAACGATGGGCTGTGAAACCAAGACCAGGCGGTATAACTGGAAGTGTGAGGACAGGGAGGCAGAGTGTGGCAAGTAACATTTTCTATTATCATGAAATGTATTTGGTTTTTGTGTTTGACATGGATATAACTGTAACATGTTTCAGCGCTTCAGGTAAAATAGAGGACATTACAGTGGGCCATTTGGCCTGTCCACACCCAGTGGTTTCCATGGTAAAATAGCAATCACAGCGTTAATTAACGAGCGGGAAAAAACTGTGTGCAGAGGGATAGTTCATTACCCATACCGAGATGCATGAAAAGCAGGGATTACTGATAAGGGGTTCATCATTTGGTTTTGCAGCGGTTTACCATTCATAGGGTATAGCCTCAAATGAGTGGAGTGCCTATCACAGCTATACGTTGTTTCCTTTTTCAAGACGATGCTCATTTTGTATGAGTCAAACCATGTAGGTATTTAAGAAGGAAACTTTACAGGCAAGAGGGAGATGTTTAAGGTAGCAAAAGGTTTGCTGTGAAGTGCGGGAATACATGTGACACATTTTCACACATAAGCAACAAAACAGGAGGATCCCACATAGGTTTCACCCTCTTAGACTCCCTATAGGAGCTGGTGGTGGTGGTGGTGGTGGTGGTTGTAGATGGGCAAGGTTATTCTACCATGTTTATTACTTTCTGGTCACTCCCTCACTTCTGTATTCCAGATGACCTGATGGACAAATGTGAAAAGCAGCTGTGCAAGTGTGACAGAGAAGCGGCAAAGTGCTTCAGGAAGGCACCTTACATCTCAAAATATGCTGTCTGGCCAGATTTTCTATGTGGCTCCAAACAGCCAACATGTAATATTTACTGACTCAATAAATATACTTGGATGAATGTGACCGTGTGTGTGTCTGTGTTTGCATACCACCAGTATGGCTGTTTCCCTTATATATTCATCCAGCAATAGTGCAGTGCAGCTAGCTGCATTCCTAGCACCACTGCATCAGCAATACAAAATAACAACAGAAATGTAGAATATTGTATATTTTGTGGAGAATTAGAATAAATGGTGGGTGCCCCCAAGGAAATTAGTTTTATTTATAGACATGTATATAAATGGTGCTCCCTACTGGACCCCCCTCATTTATTACATTGTGAGCTTGCATGCTATTTCTTGGTATGTGATTGTCAGCCTAGGGAACTGCTTGCTCTCAAAGAAGGACACACTGAGCCATAGTGCGGAACAAACGCTTTTTGGAAAGCACAGATGATACGGAAGGGAGGAGCTGTGGAGGGAATCATAATCAAAGGGGCCGAGCTGGGGCCAATATACCAAGAGAGCCGTTCAGGGGGATCCAAGATGAAGGCTTAAGGCGAGAAGAGCCATCCGTTGTACCAATAGTAGAGAACCAGTCTGATCAGGCTAAGCACATGGGCCAGGCCACAAGTTGGTGCAATAAACAAACAAAGGTCCAATACAGGGGAGTTCAAGAGAGGACAAGCGAGGCCGCACCTTGCCCACTGCATCCGTCCGTCAACGGACGACGGAAGGCGTGTCTGACGGATGGGGGAGAGGTATTTGCCGAAGGAGCCATGATCTGATTGGCTGACGGATCCGTTGCAGCCTGAAAAGTTAACATTTTCTCAACTTCTGAACGCAAGAGACGGAGCTGATGGAACGGACGGACCCACAAAGCATTTCGGGATCGCCCCATGCAAAGTCAATGAGATTCTCGTACGGACGGATGCAGTGGGCATGGGGTGGGCATCAGTGGAATCAGTGATCTCACTTAAACGTCTCTGGGCCCACTATCAGCACTATTCATGGGAACATCAACAGAGTGCACATCACACACACCTCAGCAACGCTTGTGGAAGATATCATAGAGGAATCACCGAGTTTGGTTTTAAATTATATCAACACAGGGCCTGAAATGTGTCAATTATATGCTTACACTGCTTTCAGTCACTGTATTTGATGGTTTAAGTGGTTAACCCTGAGGGGTTTTAAGTACTATATGGTTTGCATGGAATGTAGTCAATAAAGTGAAATAACAAACCCTATTTATAATCCAAATATAATGACATGTACCTTCATATGGTGGAAGTTAAAGGCATGTTGAGACTCAATGCCTTTATCCGCTACTGCAGTAGGGACACGATGTTCCCTCCAGCTGCCTAGACGCTTACCACAAGATTTTTACTACCTTAAATATGGAGCCAAGCCATGGAGTTATAAAGTTGCCTCCTCATGTACCCTCATGCTTTCAATTGTATCTGTTTTTTGACAATATATATTTTTTGTTTTATTTTTTACATTTAGAGCCAGAAGTTACAGTTCTAGTACGCTTTGAATTTCCCTTTTTGAAAATACTTCTCATGAAGTGATAGATTCCATCAGTAAATGCAAGGGAATCCATGATGAAATGGCGTAGCAATGTCCTGTTCACAACACCAATACTATTTGGTAGACACAACCTGCTTGTATTTACAATAACACTCTTTTATTTATAAGCTTCATGTCCTTGCTCTCGTCAAGCCACATTCTAGAACAGGATAAGTAGCATGACAGACAACTAGTATGGAATGTTGGCACGAGAAGGCCAATGGCGGTTCGGCATGTTTGTCAACACAAAACATTGGATGTAAAAGAGCAGCCAACATGGCATGGTCTACAGGCCCGATTTTGGTGTTTGTTGGAGTAGTGTTTAACTCGTTGTTATTACACAATTTATGAACATGTACCCCACTCTGGTTATTCTCCAATGATGAACCATCACTATCATCCTATTATAATGTAATAGCAGCTGATAATAATCATGCTATCATTAAAATCATATTATCAGCTGCAAATGGAAAGACATGATTGCACTAGTATCCCTCACAACGAAATGTGTGTTTTTTGATGTGTTATGTTTTGGATGGAATCAAAACGGCCCACTGCATGTGCAAAGTACAAAGTTATCTTTCCCTATGGGACCTTTGGGATTGGACAAATTAAAGTAAAAACAAAAATATATTTGACCTAGAAGAGCCCTTAAGACAAAATCATTCTGGTTAAGTCCATTTCTTTACACATGATATTATTATTTTAGGGATCGTTGTTGAATTTGATTTTTTTGTTTCATGGAATGTATGTGTTCTAACATAAAGCTAAGACACACCCTCTTCTCAACAGCAGCAAGTCTCTCAGAATTTGCCTAAGATTCAGGTTTACACACACTTAAGGGTCCCATAATGTCACCAGGTGTGAGTGTGATTAGCTGTTACAAGCCGTTTTGGAAAATCTTCCCCTTATGACATCCCAAGTGGGCGTGTCCACCTAGATGTGTGACAGATAGATGAGCAACGTGTGCTACAGCCGACTGGGTAGGCTGGTAGACCAATCTATTCAGCACACATCTAGGAGGACAAGCCTACTTGTGAAGTCATAAGGGGCAGATTTTCAAAACGGCTTGTACCGGCTAATCACACTCACACCTTGTGGCATGTCATGGGACCTTTCAATTTTTCCTCCCATCATTAAGTTATATTGCCAGCTGTGAAGAAGGGCCAAGAAGGTGAGTTTTAATATTAAAAAAATGGATATAAGTATTTAATTTCATGAGTCATCATTAGTCTTCAAGCAAACACTGATATTGCTCAACAAATATTAATAAATAACTATTATAATATCAGAACAACTCTTTATTTGACAGGCATTACTTAAGCTTAGGAGAGACAAACCTCCTTAACAATTTGCCTAACCAAGAATGTTGGCCATTGTTAGAGGCCAAACAAACTATTGATTGATGGTGCGGGTGGATTTGCAAAATAGTTTTAACAGAAGGAAGCAATGGTTTGCAGTGACTTTGTGGTCTGTAATTTAATTATTGACATCATAATAAGTTCTGTCTAGCTGGGACATCGCTAGTTGTCTCTTATAGGGCTATATGCACATCAACAAATCAGTGGCATACAGAGACCAGCTCTTGTGATGTAACAATGGGTTGGCACCTACACCTGGAGTCAATCAATTGCCTACGGTAGAGCCTATGTCATCGTCTCGTCTGTCTTCTTTCATGAGGGCTTCTGTGAACTTCTTGACTTGGCGAACATTATTTGTATCTATCTTTTGTTTGTTTAATGCCTTGCTCACAGAAATGCAAAAGGCACGGACGGGGTTCGAACCCGCGATCTTCGGTTTACGAGACCGACGCCTTACCACTTGGCCACCGCGCCTGCGCTGACAATGCCTACATTGTCTTTCATAAACCGAGATATCAATGACGGTCACATGCATGTGAGTATTCGATAAGTTACAAAATACAATTAACCTTAGACTTATTGTATCTGAAAATATGTACGAGTTACCCAATAAAACTAGTCTGTTACTAATTTTCCTATCAAAATATTGAACTGTAATCATTTAAATGCACAGCTTTTACTCTTCTACAGTTAAAATGAATTTGTATACACCAGACAAACGAGTGTGAGATCCTAGGATCGCCTATATCTATTAACACAATACACCTACATTACATAAATTTACCTACTCTAAAGAAACGATATGTTGGAGAAAAATTCGGTGCATAGCACGTTTCTTGTAGGCTACGCTTCTGTGCAACTGACAGATAGATTCTAATACCGACACTAGAGGGGGATGTTGATACGCTTTAATTTCTTAAATCACCCACCTTCAGACATCAGGGGCATCCATTGAGTAGCCTTATGTAGTGCAGATAGGCGAAGTCTACCTAAAGGATTAAACAGCATCTTTCCAGACCTGCAAAAGGGATTCAGGGACTCATTTTCCGTATGGTTCATAATGGATTAGTACAAATGTAGAAAAATAAAATAAATAGGTTTTTCTTTCTAAATTTGCAATGAATACACCTGGATATGAACTGCCTCCTCCACTGTCATTTCACCACCTCCTCCACTGTTTCCTCTGCTGCTTCTCCACTACCTCATCCACTGCCCCCTCCACAGCCTCCACCACTGCCTCCGTCACGTCACCTGCCCTGCCTCCTCCACTGTCTCCTACACTACCTCCTCCACTGCCTCCTCCACTGTCTCCTCCACTACCTCCTCCACTGTCTTCTGAATTTAGTTGATATAATAATTGAAACGGGATATATTCAATGCGACTTCATGCAAGATATGTTCGCTTGCTCAAAACCCCCAGCCAATTAGATCGTAACCAGTAGGGCTCCGGCTTAAATTCGCAGTGTTTCAGCGTACCGTCGCTACTACGAAGTCACTTTGGGCTGAGCTCAGCGCGCTCTGCTTGGGCGCGGTCAGATTTCAAAGAGCACTGCATGGTTCGAACGAGGCGCGCATCGTATGATTAGGCTATATAACGGATATATTCTCGGAAAAGTTTTTGTAATTGCGAAATAGCGCGTACTTTGAGTGAGGAATTGGAGTTATGGCGTGAGAGCGCGTGAAGAGGGTAGTTTGTGTGAGTCTCTCTCACGTTCATCTCACGGGAATGTAATATAATTGAATTTTTATTAGGTTGATTTTATATCGAATATGCTACGTAATATTTAAAATGAATAATTTTTTTAAAGTATTTTATTAGCCAGTGTTTCAACTGCTTCAACATGTGATTTATTTTCACTGTGAAGCTCACATTAAAGACCAAGGCCGATGGGGCTTTGACTTACTGGAGTTTCCCAGTGGCGGTTTTAAAAATGAATAAGATCGATTTCCATTGAGGCTGTTCTAGCACAGAAAAACACAGATGTGGTGTATTCACCCTGGCTAACAAGCAACGTGGAACAAAGGAAGGTGCCCAGGTGTTCACAGGCCTATATATTTTAAAACAGACAAACAAAACACAAGACCTCTTCATTTGGTATCGATTTAAAAAAATCTTTGGAAACAAAAGTCAATCCAAATAATACAAACATTTCACAACCGTTACAAAATATAGTCCTGCAGTTAAATAAATCCTGCAGCTTGCTTCATAAAAGATATGGTCTTTAAAGAAGACTGGTTGTGGGACTAACTTAGTTCATGGCCTAATGCACCAGTCACAGTGTGTTCTTTTTCAAGGGGTTTGATAAGAAAAATAATTACAACACTGTTACCTGGGTGACGTCATGCAGGAGACCTGCATTGTTAAACAATCACATTATTCATGTGATGAAAACCGAGGAGACTAACCCCAGAGTTTTAAACTCCATTAATTATTACTGCTATATTTTCAATAATTTGCTGCTTCTTTCTCTCATATAAACTTTTACATGCATATTTAGTAAAGTCATATACAAATTATTATGAGGAATAAGGCATGCAAACATACATAAAGTACACAATGTTTGGCCTATTTATCCTTCTGCATGCTCCTTACATTTGATGTTCAACTTATTCAATAGCTTTTTTTACACACTGCATTTCCCCCCCAAATGATCATCACTCTAATAATGTGTTATTCCTTCTGTAATTTCCGTTAAATTTGGTCTCAAAAAGCATTAGTTGAATTGTCATTTGTTTGTTTTAAGAGTGTTCCTCTCTTAATCCTCCAAGACAACTTATAACTAAATATAATATCCCCCTGAAAGCCTCTTTGCAAGTATGCAATTCTGTCCGTGTTAATTTTTATATGACTACTCTCAAAGACACAAATAAAGATAGTTGAGAATTACCGGTCTTATAAAATAAAAACAATTTGTGTCACAATTGAGGCAAACATGAAACAGCAGTCTATTAATTCTATATAAGTCCTTGCTGGCTATTCTTCCTGAGTAGAAAATGGGTCATTGTGAGCAGGGTGATGCTTGTTGTGACCTATGGCTACAGCAGGACAAGCTAGTGTGAAATCTATTTGAGAGGTGAGCAGCTGATGAAGCTACACCACAAAGGCAATATCAACTCTCCCCCTTTTTCCTCCATCTATTCCTTTCACTCCATTATCTTCTCTTCTCTTAGCATTCCTCTGTTTAGAGACTGGAGTCCATATCCACACACACACACACACACACACACAAACACGCACAGACACAAACTCATATCGCAGTTGCGTGGGAATCGGAACTAAACAAGTCAGACTCATCAAAGGATGGTTAGTGAAAATACTTTGCTCAGCCTATGTTTACGTTTATAAAATCTTGTCAACAATCTTGACAACAGGCACAAGCGGCATAAGCGGTGGGATATTTAATAGTTTGCATGAATCAATAAAATATTATGAAAAGTATAACCCCCCCCTCCCCCCATCTCTGTTGGGTCTGTTACCATAGCTACGATTCTGCGGGCAACCATCTGGTTTCTGTCTCCTCCAATGAGGAAGCAGGTCTGAAGCTGTAATACAAAGTAAATATGTCCATGTTTCATACTAGGAAGATTTGGGAACAGGTCAACAATATGGGGAGAATTATATGAGAAGACACAAGGAACTGTGGGTAACGCGGGACCTCTACAAGTGATGGCGGTCGCCAGGGATTTTATCCCCAGACCCGCACAGCAGGTGAGCATCTGCCATTTTGAGACTCAACTATTCTTATTGTTCCCCTGAAGTGCATGGCAGTGGCAACCATCAAGATATGGATTTGTGTTTCATCTATGAACTTCAAGTGAGCTCCCCACACTAACTTCAATGGTGTGAGATGAAGGGAAAACATTCAGATGAAACTTATTTATTTTAATATATAAATATCTATATCTATAAATATATAGATATATATCTATACATTTATCTTGTTTTTATTAGAGCATATTGGCATCAAAGAAAAAACAATCATTCCAACACGAGTTCTGATTGCATATCAACGCAACATTCACTGTAAGGATTGGGCAATGAAGTTAATCTTTGCAGCGTTTAAGTGAATTGTTCCATATATTTCCGTCAAAATGTATGGTGTAACAATCCTAATCGAGGGAAGTATTCCATATCCCAGTATACAGACCAGGAGATGATGTGAAAACAGCCAAATTTGTTTATCGCAGCACTGACATCTGTAAAAAAAAAAGAAGAAGAAAATCGACTGATAAAAATGTGCACTGAAATTACGGAATCAGCCCAAAACTGAGCGATCCATTAGCTTGTCGATGTGGTTGTTGAAGATCGGTTGAGGAAACTAGACCCGCTTTATCCCCCCCCTCCCTCCCCCCATAACAAATAGAGAAAGGACCGAAACAGTCAGACAGACCTTAGTGAAGAACCAGTGATAGGTGGGCTTGTGATTAAAGATGGCGGCAGATCATATACTGCAGGCTACGAAGGAATATGTAATCACAATTCATAGGCGCGCTGTCGGAACACTGTATTTCACCACAACAAAGACAGCCAGGACAGAGCGACACACCAAGGTAAATACTGAGTCCGGAATGATTAGGTTCTTTATAGCAGCAGGTCATTCAATAATTTGATATATGATTACAACTCAGTGGTCGTATTGTTTGTTCTCATTTTGTCCCCTTTGTTGTCAAACTGTGTTTTAATTTCACTTCCATATTGTTTGAGTTGCCTCATCCTCTTTAGGCAAAGATAACAATATCAAAAGTTTTGAGGGATTTGATAGCCCAGAACAAGCTAATAAACATCAATAAAGATATGCTCAGAAAAAGATCTGAATGGATGCACGACTAATTTCTGTGGAAGGGTTTGTTCGGAGCTAGGCACAGCGAGACAAAAGCTTGTCATTGGTCTAATGTCACCACAACATTGGTATCCTATGTTTTAAATGCTTATGACAACATAATGCCATCAAATGTAGAATGCCTAATAATTAAGCTCAATGTTTGCGGCAAACTTAAATCCTTTGTGTAATATTCCAATCATGGGCTTGTTTGCTGTAGTCAGGACAAAGGACATCAGCAGGACTAAAGCATATACTTTTTGACATGTCTTTTGATATGTCTGTTTCATGCAAGTGAAAGCAGAGAAAAACACAGAACTCTGAATCGAACACGACAGCCCGTTTTGCTCTGCAGATGTTTTCAGAAAACAACAGCTATCTTGTGTTATGTTATCTCAGCTTTGGAGTTGTCTTCACTTTGTTGCACGTTTTATTTTTACTTTCGAACTGAGGAAAAGGGGCTTCTGTTCAAATAGAACTAATAGGATTTGCTTCATCAGAATGTGCCCACCGAGGCTAAGCCTATTTTGGCCAAGGCCCTCAAAGGGGTAAGCCCGCATTGACAGATGGAACAAAAGAATGCAAAGAAACTAAACATTTATTTCTCAACGAAAATCTTGTCAGACATTAATCTGATCGATGCTGTACTTTAATTGAATGGGCTTCATAAACTCCAGAAAATATAATGATCAACAAACCATTATTGTTGTTGTTATTCCCAAAAGAAATGTAATGGAGGACTACATTACTTTGCATTTAGCAATTTAGTACACGGTCCATATCTGCCCATGCCCATTCAAATTGGTCGGGGTACATTTGAACCACCTTGTCTTGGGGAGACAGGAAGCAGAATGAAAAAGCAGGGGGGGAGGTGATTTGTAAGTCTTGCCTATCTGTGATCCTAGCATCGAACCTGTAAATGAGTGGTCAGTGTGCAGTCTCACCTACATCCTGTTTCTCCCAACGGCCTCAGAAGCCCACCACTGTGCCAGTTACGACTAAACAGCTCGAAGCTTGGACATGCTGAGCTGGCATTGTCGGATGGCCAAGTCCAAGCTTCCCCTCGCTGATAAAAATGTACTTTTGACATGTTCAAAAATAATGCTCTTCAGGGTTGATGCATGGGCCTGTAGCACCCATGGAGGGTCAGCAATATGTCTTTCCCAAAAGCTCCTCCTGTCTTTTGTCCATCAGACTGAGGAGGCTAGAAAAAAAAGGGAAATTATGAGGATAAAGTTAGTAACCATGGGAGATTAATGATGGTTATTCCAGAACTTGTTAGTATTTTAGGTGTTTAATTCTGTACTGCATTGTCTTAATAATATGTTTATAATGAAGGTACAATACAAATTATACCAATGGGTCCACTATTAATATAATATGATTGTAATAAAAACATAGTATAGAGCATACAGTTGCATTATGTTAGATATAATATGCATTTCTTTAGGCCTATGCCTAAATAAATTATACCCACAAATGCTGATCAATGAGTGATCTGTGGTGTAATTTCAGTGTACGTTGTGTGATTAAATGTGCATCATTTGTCGTTTTTGCACATTTAAAATACAGCACTGCTGAGAGTGGATTTCAATGGTTTTCTTGTTAAAAATGCAAGAAGCCTACATTGATAATTTATTATAGATCCACTGGTAATGTAATCACCCAAAAAATATTTTGTCATGATCAATCATCAAGCCATGGGAAATAACTTTACCATTATCATCAACATCACCATCATTGTCATTACGATCATTTCTATTCACATATCAGGTGTACCCACATTGCAAAAATGTTATGTAAACTATATAATTCGATGCATAAAAGGTTAGGTCAGTTATGGCAGGAAACTTTTGGAAATGCAAAGTTCTACATGCCATCAATGGAAAGTTAAGGTTGCAGGATTATTACAATAAAAGTTAACTCTCAACACTCAATAAACTGCTCAAGGCATGTTCTTAAAATGAAACTGCAACCTACTTTGCTTTCGAGAAAATGATATACAATTTATATTTTAGGTCTTACTAGTGTTGAATTTAAATTCCTCAAGTCAGACTGCAATGCTCAACCACATCATTGAATTGACTAACGTTAGGCCTAATACAGGTGATCCCATGAAAGATAGAGAGAATAAATTGAATCGTCTGACATCTAAAGTTAGCCACGGGTTAAAGGTTAGCCTATTCTTCTGAAAATGTTACTATTAGCAACGGTAAAAAGGGATTCGAACTGAACAAACAGCCATGATGTGTTTTGCGTTTTGTTTCAAGACTGCTTTGGTTTATAGGCCTATAGATATTTTTATATAATTATTTGCAATCATACATAATTTGCGTTGAATCTAATTACTAAGGCCTAAAACTCCTTATGAAGCACAACTGCAATTTATTTTTCAGGAGCAAATGGATGAAAAATATAAGTTTCTTTCAGCAATATTTACCCTGGTCGCCTAACCACTGGATGTGAGAGAGAATGTCAACCTGTCGAGGTGCTCTAAAAAGACCCACCAATGGAACCACGTGGGGACGGATGTCCTGGTGGAGGAGGCGCGTGCCCGGAGTCCAGTGGCCCTCTCAAGGTGGGGCTGGTTGTTATTGTGTAGTAATCGTTGTTGACTCGTATGGTCTGCATGTTGTGGCGAACAGTAATGTCATTTCTTGCTTGTTTGTTTGTTTGTCTGATTTGGAACATATGTGTATGGTACTGGAAAGAAACACATGTTTACTAGTGCATATTTAACTTACCCCACGTTTCGGGAGAAAACATTCTTTATGTCAGCGTAGATTTGTTTGAATTGTTGCATACGTCTTCCTTTTTGTAGACATATCAATACATTTCGGTCTAGTTGTTTACCCCCTGATAATATCTATCTATAATCACCTTGAGCAGTGAGCAGGTGGGGGTGTCTGTCGACATGTCCTCAGTTATAACAAAACTAAGTGGGCATCTTATATTTGAACCGTCGTGTAATTCACCCCGTGACCACGCGGGGCGCTGTGGATCATGTGTTTTGTAGCCGCTGCCTGCTACAGAGAGACAGTTAGAGACAGCTATGGAAAGGCGAAGGGAGAACTGTGTCTTTGTTATTTTGAAACTCTTGCCATTCTTACATATGACATTATTTGTGGGGACTTGTGCATGTTCAAATTCCAGATGCGCGTTACAGCGACACGAAGATTTACACAGGTGAAGTATAAATTACTTTTTTTTTTCAGATCAGATTATGATTGCCGTAGCCTGAGCTTGTGTGTGTGTGTGTGTGTGTGTGTGTGTGTGTGTGTGTGTGTGTGTGTGTGTGTGTGTGTGTGTGTGTTTATATTTGTGTGTGTGTGTGTGTGTGTGTGTGTGTGTGCGTGTGTGTGTTTGTGTACGTGCGTGCGTGTGTGCGTGTGTGTGTGTGTGTGTGTGTGTGTTTGTGTGTGCCATCGCTGTGCTGTACATGTAGCACTAAATCAATTCCCGAAATCGAGTGGCATCCCTCCACCTCTGCGTCTTCTAACTGTTTCGAAATCGTCTACGGGCACAATTCTTAGTGTATTCAAACCCCGTATCGGATACACAATGCGGCTATTAACGAATACATTGCCTCGCAAAGTTGTGCACTTGTCGGTCGGCTGCAGAAGGGCCCGGCTATGTCTGTACAGAGTTTGTTTCTATTACCCCTCCCCCACCCACTGGTGTTGTACTCTGTTCTAGAGGCCAAGATATGAATGTGATGTGAGGCACACTTCAAAGGAGCAGAGGGGTGTAGCTAGTACAGTACTCGTACAAAGCGAACCGATACCGCCGAACATCAAGTCCTTCAGTCGATCACGGGGTGATAACGGGTTTATAGCATCACACTGTTATTATAAGCCGGTTGCAATTTAGAAATGCATGATTGTATTGTCACGTGTGGTTCAGGTGAAGACTCCTCCGGCGCATTGATTGAGATGGTCAACAATGAGACTGATTGCATGCGTCATAGTTGTATCTTATGATGTGTAATGTATATGTAATGCAGGGATAATTTCCTTAACTCTCCGTGTGATACTTTGAAACCCGCCACGCCGAATCGCCGTAGCCAAATTACAGCGGATACCGGCGTTTTGGGAAAAACAAATCTGATGCAACGTAAACTCCGTAGCCTGTCCCTGTTTGACACAGACTGTGCATTTACCACGAATGTTATAGGATTGAAGATTGGGATTAAATAGCGTAATGTAGCCGGTTATGCAGTCAGAATCATAACTCAAATATCAAAGGTGCATTTGCGGCTCTCTATTACTTATTTTCACACGTATACTTACATGTTTCACAGTTGTGATGTATACTCCCATAACAGTCATGATGCAGTGTGACCGACTGACCGTTATATGAATGGGAAGTCTTAGTATTTAAAAATCTGAATACATTTAAGGCTGGTTAAGAAGGAGCAACATTTTATGGATGTCTTGTCAACATCAACATAACCAAATATTGCTTGTGGACAATTCATTTCTAAGTAACGGCAATAACCATCACTTTTTATTTCCCGTGAGTTATGGTTCTCAATAATAGGTCTATTGATAATGAAAACCTATATTCGGGCAAAAAACACTTTTAGGGCAAAGAAATATACTGTATTTGTTACCATAGCTTTAAGTTGTATTTATTTTATGGGAAAGTTAGTTATGTTCACTATCACATGCCTAGTATTTGCAAGATTCGTACCAAACCTTACCTCATTGCGTTCTCTCCCTGTAGGAGAATACATACTGCGGAGGCATAAGCCGAGCTCTGCATCTGGTCGTCTGGTGGTGTGGTCGCCGCGCAGACGTGGTGCATGGACGCCGCGGTCGTCGCCATGCGAGGCGTACGCGACAAGGGGGCCTACCTGGCCGTCCCGGGGGGCGGCTTCACCGAGGACGCCCCCCGACCCCCGGTCCCGGGAGAGGAAGGTGAGCTGGCGTTCGGCGAAGGAGGCCCGACGGCGGCGTCGCACGCCAACGCCAACCCCCTCCTCCTCCTCCCCTACGCCTCTAAGAGCGAGTCGTCCGTGGCCACGCCGCGGCGCCCCGACCTGGACCTGGGCTACGAGCCGGAGGGCAGCGCCTCCCCGACGCCGCCCTACGTCAAGTGGGCCGAGTCCCTCCACTCCCTGCTGGACGACCAGGAGGGCATCCACCTGTTCGCCCGCTTCCTCAAGCAGGAGGGCTGCGCCGACCTGCTGGACTTCTGGTTCGCGTGCAGCGGCTTCCGCAAGCTGGAGGCCAGCGGCGGCACCAACCAGGAGAAGAAGCTGAAGCTGGCCAAGGCCATATACCGGAAGTACGTGCTGGACGGCAACGGCATCGTGTCGCGGCGCATCAAGCCGCCCACCAAGTGCTTCATCCGGGACTGCGTGGCCAAGCTCCACGTGGACCCGGCCATGTTCGAACAGGCCCAGACCGAGATCCAGGCCACCATGGAGGAGAACGCCTACCCGCTGTTCCTCAAGTCGGACCTTTATCTGGAGTACGCGCGGACGACGGGCGAAGGCGGCGGCGGTGGCGGCGGCGGCGGCGGCGGCGAGAGCCCGAGAACCGCCGGCGCGGACCTGAGCTCCATCCCGGGGAACGCGGCGGCATCGGCGGCGGCGTCGGGGCACTACCTGCCGACGCTGGCTGAGGACGAGGAGTGGCGGGCCGAGCGGGAGTCGTCCAGGAGGAGCCGGGACGGCGGCGAGCCCGCGGCGGCGTGCATCCAGGTCACCCAGAGGCTGCTGGCGGAGACGGCGTTGCAGCGCGTGGCCAACAGCTCGAGGTTCCAGGACATTGGGGAGTACAGGTGATCCCCCCCCATCACCTTCATTCCCCTCTTCTATTGTTCTGAATCCTATTGCTCCCTCTCCTAAGGCCTGAATCTATTTTTCTACGTTATTTTAACAACAGCTTTCTTATTTGTGCCTGTGTAATTCATTCTGTGGACTTCTGGGATTATTTCCAGGTTAGTTTGATCAAATTCTATAAAATACCATAGGTTATCTACCTTGCATGACTTGCAGTGTTTCCCACAGAAATTTTGGAGACTATGGGGGGGGGGGGGAAGGGGGCTGGTATGGGGCGATTGTTGATTGTTGACGGGGTACGGGGGGTATGGAGCGATTGTTGACCGGGGGGGGGGGGGGGGGGGGGGGTATGGAGCGATTGTTGACGGGGGGGGGGGGGGGGGGGGGGGTATGGAGCGATTGTTGACGGGGGGGGGGTGGGGGGGTATGGAGCGATTGTTGACGGGGGGGGGGGGGGGGGTGTATGTCTTCAAACTTCGCCTGAGCAAAAAAAAAAAAAAAAAAAAATTTTTTTATTTTTTTTAATAATAATAATAATTCATGTGCACGCAGAGACTATGGCGGCCGAAATTAGACTATGGCGGGCCGCCATAGTCTCGTCAATGTGTGGGAAACACTGACATGCCTTTATTCAATGACTCCAATAAGAGCAAAATAATGCCAAGAGCACTCAGTAATTCATGAGCGTGCCTTGTACTTTATGTGTTATTGGTTCTAGAGACTGTAATCGATAGAAAGAAAAACAATTCAAATTCATGCCATAAATACGCTTGGCTCTAGCCACTGTTATTGATTAAAAAAAGGATTCATATTCATACCATGTACTCTGTTCTTCCCTGCGAAAGGAATTGAGCAGGTCTATTTCTGTCAGCTGTGATCTAGATAGGATTTCCGCTTGCTGATAAAAGAGTGTTAGATGTGTGTGTGAGATTGCGGTGTGTTTATTTCATAATTCATTTGGGACTTACACCTCGGCTGTTCTGAGGATCTGAGCTTCTCTGACAGGCTGGAGAGGTTCAGGCTGGATCATGACTATATAGTCTTACTTGGATCTAGGGCGGATGCGATCTGTCATCCACACATTTTGTTGTTTGTTGGTTAGTTTGCAATGTTTTGTTCTTGTACTTTCATAAATGTGCTTCATATAAACTTCTTGTTAGGTGTTCCAATAACGCTGTCAGAACAAACGCATAGTAATAAGAAGAATAACAATGATACTAACAATTAGTTCAACTACTTGTTCTGGACTTTGCTGCATCAGTACCTCTGGGCATAGGCTTCATTAAGCCTAAATGAACTATTGATTTGTAGAGAGAGCCTCAGAGTCCACTTGCTATCAGTCTTTTCCAGCTCTGGTCTGTCTGTAGTTGCATTGCTTTTTCTGGATGGCTCTATAAAAAAACCAAAACAACCTTTCCGGTCAAGTGCTGCATCTTAGATCTCTGAAGAGCTCCACCACAGGTGCTCCTCTCACACGTTAAATCCGGTTTTCTGGGAGACTGATACTGCTAAGTGAATAACCTTCAGACCAGCCTCTGCCACACCACTCCCTGTGTGATGCTTGTGCTGCTGAATCCATAAGCATCCTCCTGGGCCAAGCGGGTGTCTTGTGAGCACTACCTTCTCTTTGAGATTAATAACTCTGTTTACTTTGGGGATACACAGAGAAAATAAAACTATGAAAACGATAGAAAAACTTGAATTCCTCATGTTTGTTTTTTGTGATATTACATCAATATGGTAAATGTTTTTAGGCAGGATCATGTTTGATGATGTGGTAATTGTCGGGATTGATTTTATTAATCTATTTTGTCCGAGATTGTATGTAAAGAAACAACAAAATGGAGAGGCATTATTTAATATCAGCTTTCTGGAAAACTAGCCAAAATAAGGGGCATGAGATGCCAATTCTCAGTTACTTTACTTTCCATAACGTCTGTTAATGCTGCTGATCGGTCTCAACGTAGGTCAATCCAATTTGTCCGGCAGCGTGTTTACCGTCAGACATTCTCTGTGTTGCTGTTGTATTTCTCTATGCTACTATTGTATTTGGATAGTGACTGTTTTATTGTCAGAAAATGAAGGCACATGGCTGCAAGTGCAACTAGAGGTCATTTTCTGCTACACATTTCCAACAATGGATTCAAAATGGTCAAGGTTGGGTCATCGATTTGAAGCAGTTAAGTTAACTCAAGCTTGCACACTGTAGCCTTTCACTTCGGTGTCTATAGACTGAAACCAATGCAACCATGGCTGCTCTTTTCCAGGTTTCTCCAGTTTTTCTCAGGATTAATTTGGTCTGTAGAGCATAACAATGAGAAGTTTCACTGTCTACTGCAGTGCAAAAGTAAGACCTACAGGCTTAAATTACATGCTGCAAGTTTAAGTTTAAGATTAAGTTAGATTTAAGGGGTTGTTGTGGAGACGGTCAGGGCACTTGGAAAAGCAACACGTTAAGTCAATAAGAGTCAATCAGTGAATCGACCCTCTTGTAAACCAGCTGTCGGGTACTCAATTACAATGAATTGGCCCATAATTGATTATCTATCACACATTGACTCCTCTTCAACCTCTGTAGGTTTGGACACTGACAGGCTTTGGACACCGATCTTTTGCTTTAGAGAAACATTTAGAATAGGCTTAGCTCTAGCTATACTTTAACCACATGTACTCCCAATAACTGAAAAAAATCTAACAATCAGCTGTCTGAATTCATTCTCATAGCTGCCTACATTCTTGAAAAGTTACAAAACGCATCGGGCGGAATTACGACAATGTCAACCCCAAACGTGTTATGAAACCTAACAACCAAGTGTAAATCTGCCTCTAATGTTTTTGTTTACTGTTTGTGGTTCTCCTCCAGACGCGCAGCATGGCCAGAGCCCGCCTTGCCGTACTACGTCAACAGCGGCTACGCCATGGCCCCCGCCGCCAGCGCCAACGACAGCGAGCAGCAGAGCATGTCCAGCGACGCAGACACCATTTCCCTCACCGATAGCAGTCTGTGAGTGTTCTCCTCACACGCACGCGTGCGCCCACTTACAGGTGCTATACAGAGGTTAATGGCATCCATCGCTGCTCGCTCCTCAACCTTTTATTTCACCCCCCCTCAGAGGAGTTTTACAAAGCTGTAAGCGAGAATTCATGTCGCGGAAAATGAGCGGAGGCGCCATCAGAGTGTCTACCTCCTCCCGTTCTCCTCTGCCGCGTCGCGCTTTGAAACACTGAACCCATTAGTGGCGGTTAGCAGTTGTCTTCTGTTGCTAGTTATGGGCCATTATATTGTAGCAACTCCTGACTCCTGAACAGGAGATTCTGACACTAGAACGGGAACACTCAACGCTCCGATTATCATGAATGCTGTTGTTATGGATTCAATATCAAACGGTTCCTCCTTTATAGATTGAACCTGAAGGATCTTGGCTTCTATGTATTCATTCATAGCAATGAAAATGCTCTGAACTAGTGATTGAATGTATGTTACTCGCACCTCCGTTGCAATTACTGGCAATGTTTATTTCCAACGCACGTCTCACGGAAAATGTCATTTTTTCTTCCTCTGGTTGTTTGTTTGTTTGTTTGTTGCTGTTTTTTTATTCCAGAGACGGGGTTCCACCCTACCGAAACCGCAAGCAGCATCGGCGCGAGATGCACGAGAGCGCCAAAGCAAACGGGAGAGTGCCTTTACCTCATATTCCAGTGAGTTATTTCGGAGGTTCAATCCCTTTCCCTCTCTCTAAACCTCACCCGCCCAACCCTCTGTCTCACTCACACACACACACACACACACACACACACACACACACACACACACACACACACACACACACACACACACACACACACACACACACACACACACACACACACACACACACACACACACAAAAACACACACACACACACACACACACACACACACACACACACACACACACCCACACACACACACACACACACACACACACACACACACACACACGCGCACGCACGTCTCTCATTCTGCACCACCTGCACCATCACCACCGCCGCCACCATTGAAGAGCATGCTCATAGGTGTAAGCTCTTGGGTGAAGCAGCGGAGCTGTGATGGATGTAAGAATAGCTGCTGCTGCTGGCGTAAGAGAGGGCTGTCAGGAGTGTTACCTCTGTTAAGCTGTGTGTACCCAGCGCACTTGGAAGTGGGGACTCAGTAGCTCTGCTGTTCCGCTCCAAATGTTCTTATTTTATCCTGTTCAATTTTTTTTTATCCTTTTCTTATAATTTTCCTTTTTCCTCTTCTTCTTCCCTCTTCCCCACGGTAAGGGAACAGTAGCTTTAATTAGTCCCGGGAGTGAACCGTTTTTTCTTCTACCCGATTAGGATGCGCAGCGCATCGGCTGCCTATCGGAGAGCACGCGTCCCTCGCATGACCCCAGCGCTTCCTTTGGATCTGAATAAAAACCACCTCAATACCTATCACATCTAATGAGTTTGATCCGCTGGGTTTGAAAACGCATGTAATCGGCAATCGGTGGTTATGATATTTCTGGTTTATAATTCATGATTTATTATCATCCGGTTTCCGTTGGGTTTGGAAGGTTTGTAACTCTTGGTATTTTATAACTATTCACAAATCAGTACAATAACCGATCAAATATCTCAGTAGGCACATGCATCACGACACAGAGGCACATTTGAATAAGAACAATGTACAAACAGAGCATCGACCCATTCTTGGACATTTTCAGTCGTCGGCGAGGTCATTCCATGAGACGCAGGCCACTGGCCAATCTCCATCGCTTGCAGAGGTTGCGTCCCAGGGTGCAAAGGGCGACCCAGTCGCGTGGCTTGTCGTGCATTGAGCGACCGCCTCCACAAGCAGAATAAGACTGGAGGTTCAACCTTAAGAAGGTTAAACCTGGCAGATGAGCCCGACATGGCGCCCACACACCCACCCAGGGGGCTGACCTCAGTGAGAGGGATGAAGTGGCCTCCTCGCCTTGCATATGAACCGTGAACGGTTAGCCGGCCGCTCAGCAAAGGTCAACCGTTGTTTATTCTTGACTGATGAAAGCAGATTTCTGGATCACACTCAAGAACAACCGGCACTTTAGCTTGGTAGTAGACGCACGCGATGGGACTAAGTAGGATGAAGTAGCTATGTGCTATGCAGCTGTATGAAGTCATTAGTCAGAGGCGGTGGGATATATTTGTCACAAATTGTGCATCGTGCATATCACAATGTGTGATATATTACTATATTCTGTGTTCAGTAAAGAACAGAATTACCATTACAATTGCAATTTTTCTTTTATTCGTTTCACACCTTCTGGCGGATGTGCCTGGGTAGGGGCCTGGCTCTGGGTGCTACACACTGCTACTGGATGGGGTGTCACACACACACACACACACACACACACACACACACACACACACACACACACACACACACACACCCTCACGATGTCGAAGGCTTTGGGGTGGTCTCGAAATTGCGCAACAAAAATGAAACGAGCCGTTGTCATCCTTAACCGTGCCATCGGTCCGACAACAAGCCGACGGTGTGTCGTTTGGCTCCCCCCTGCAGCGCACACATCGGATACCAAAGGACATCCACGTGGAGCCGGGCCGGTTTGCGGCGGACCTCATCAGCAGGCTGGAGGCGGTGCAGCGGGAGCGGGAGGCCCAGGAGCGCCTGGAGGAGCGGCTCAGGAGAGTACGGCTGGTAAGGAGCGGGCGCCGCTTCATTTCCCCAGAGGCTCTCGGCCCATCTCCGAGAAATCAGAGCGCTTTCACTCGACTTCTAGCTGCTGGTATTTTGAGTGAATGTTTGTGTGTGTCTGTGTGTGTGTGTGTGTGTGTGTGTGTGTGTGTGTGTGTGTGTGTGTGTGCGTGTGCGTGTGCGTGTGCGTGCGCGTGCGTGTGTGTGTGTCAGGGAGCCGACCACTCAATGCGATGTGGTGGTGCAGTCTTGTTTTTTCTGCTCTGCAGGAAATCTGATGGATAACAGTAGCCAATATGTTGTAGAAATCTGGGTTCATGTGCGTTTCCTTACACTGCATGGGGGCCCAGTGGGAATGCCTTGTTGATGTCATGATGCATTATTGATGAACCGCAAACTGTTGGACTCCAAACAAGTGTCTACCATGAGATGACAGGGGGGAAAAAAGGCTGAATTGGTTAAAGCAGCTCCCAGCAAGCACTAGAAAATAGTGGACCCGGCCGGAACTTTTGTTTTCTTTTGGATCGGCCAGCCATTCTTCAATGTATACAAGGTAGACGGATGGACCTACAACGACATGCAGTGTATCCAAATATACTGCATGTCAGTGCATCGATCTGATCTTTTCATTTGAAGGTTGTGTTACACCACTACTGTACGAAAATTGGAGCCAACCCAGCGTTCTCCCAGAACTACAATCCAATCATTCTCAAGGACTCAGGGTCACTTAACCACAGTTAAAAACCAGTGCGTGTCCTGATTATAAGTTTTCCTCTCATGCTGCCAACAACTCACTCAGCAATTACCACAGGGACCCAAATGTATTACAATGAAATAATGAATAACACACAAAAAAAACACAATGAACCCTTTGGCTATGAAGTCCTTCATCGTTGTGTTTTAGTTCTGCCAACGACTGCTTCATCTCTGGAATTAGACCCTCTCTCTCAGTGTTTTGTTAGCCTAATGTACTCCACTGCCTTTTTGATCTCGATTGGACCGCCATTAAATGTTTTTTGTGTGTTTTGAACCAAAATGGAAATGTGCCTCAGTAGTCAACCCCAAAGCAGAGATTTTCAGAGCCGTTGGCATCCAGCCTCAGATGCTACAACTACAGGCAAAAGAAAATCGAACACAAGTTGTAATTTACATATCTTAGAAACGGATCAAGTGCATGAACTTTGCTGAGATTCTCTTTTTCCTTCAAATCAATGATTTTCTTTTCTGGCCGAGTGGCTCGTGTGCATCCGGCACAATCATTAGTAAACTCATATCTGGTGGTTTGCCAGCAGCCCTTGTCTAAATTTAATCCAATTTTGTTTAAAAAAATTGAATTAAGCATGAAATCCATTATCGCCATTGGTCTTTGAAGTGAATGTGTAACTCAAAAGTCAAAACCCACTTATTCTTCAGTCCCTGTTATCTTGACGTCTCCAACAAGAAGTCAAACAGATGGATATAGCAGAATGGCAATCGCTTAAGGAGTGCAGAATGATTTAAAGTCCTACACTATCGTGTTGGTTTCACGTGGACTTTGGTAAATGTGCCATTCTGTCGGGACAATCATAATATTTATATTGAAATCTCTTCAGATCGTCTATCATATTCCCAAGAAGCAGGCAGCTCGACTCTTTGTCATAACCCTTCTTGCTTGTTTTTAACCACCTGTTAGTTCCACTCTCCCAAACACTGGCCTCGTGCAGATGTGATTCATTTTTCAGTGTCGGTGTTAACAGGCAGTATTATTAATAATTACGGGTGAATGAATTTCAATATTGGCCCTGATGTGCCGTATTGCAACGGGGAAGTGGGGGCCCTGTTTATCATCCTCTTCTCACATCCTCTGTGTGCATGAGTAAAAATAAAACTCACATCTTATTAATTAAAATAGTTTCACCTCCAAATTCCCAAACATCCAATTGCGGATGGCACGAACAATGGCGGACGGCACGAACAGGGGGTGAAAATCGGACATCTGCAGGCTACAGTGATTATAACATTGAATATCGCAGCATTGTTTGGTGGCATTTGTCTTAATAGAAGGCCTAAAATAAGTAGAAAAAAGGGTTTATAATTACTTCTGTGGTCATGAGTTAAAAAAAAGTAATTTTAATTTTCTATAGCAAAGTCTTTCAGAAAAACGTTGTTATAAAGGTTTCAAAATTATTTGTTTTGACAAATATCCAAATATCTTTCCGTTTATAAAGAAAGACTCTTTCGTTGTTATTTTTATTATCGTCTAGGAGGACGACGACCTCGAAAGCCACGCCGCACCACCGGCCAATCACAGGCCGGGGGCGGGAGCCCACTGCCAGCAGCCACCGCCACCGCACGGCCACGCCCACTACGCCCTCCTGCTGGGCGACGCCCACGAGGAGAACCCCGAGAGCATCCTGGACGACCACGTGCAGCGGGTCATGCGGACCCCCGGGGGCCAGACCCCCGGCACGGGGCGGCACTCCCCCGTCCAGTCCCGCTCGCCGGACGGCCTCTCCTCCGCTGGGAGACACGCCCCCAAGGGGGACGGCGGCGTGGACCTCTACGCCTCCAAGAGCCGCAACTACGCCGACGGCATGAGCACCGTCTCCGTGGACCCCGGGGGCCACAGGTGGGCCGCGAGCGTCACTCTGCTTTAGGCTCATGGATGGATGGATGGATGGATGGATGGATGGATGGATGGATGGATGGATGGATGGATGGATGGATGGATGGATGGATGGATGGATGGATGGATGGATGGATGGATGGATGGATGGATGGATGGATGGATTGTCAAAGACAGACAAAGGGACGGATAGGTAGAAAGATAGACTGATAGACAGACAGACAGACAGACAGACAGAGAGAGTGATAGACAGTTAGATAGACAGACGGACAGACAGACAGAGAGAGATATAGATAGACAGACAGACAGACAGACAGACAGACAGACAGACAGACAGACAGACAGACAGACAGACAGACAGACAGACAGACAGACAGACAGACAGACAGACAGACAGACAGACAGACAGACAGAGAAATAGATATATAGTTAGATAGAAAGATAGATAGACAGATATATATATAGATAAATCGAGGCAAATAGATAGATACATACTGTAGATTGACCGACAGACAGCACTCTTACACATTCATCCTTGCTCAGGGGAAATAAGGTGTACGAGATCAATACTGGGAGAGAAATGGAATGTTTAACACGCATTCCTTGTTCTAAATGCACCAAAAAGAAAGATTTGATAAACATGAGACAATACCAATGAATCGTATCGATGGATAGATGTTCTTCCCCCATCAACATGTTCTTAAGTGAGTTTCTTTTGGTCACTTGTTTTAGCACGAAAGGCTCAGCGGCGTTGTGCAAGCGGGCGTTGAAGAAGCCAGAGGACGTCCCACTGGGACCCCCGGAGGAGCTGGAGCGGAACCACAAGATCCTGCTGTGGATGATGGAGGGAGAGAAGGAGTCAGGCCGGCACAAGAGGAGCCCCTACGGGTGAGTGACAGCCGCAGAGAGAGAGAGAGAGAGAGAGAGAGAGAGAGAGAGAGAGAGAGAGAGAGAGAGAGAGAGAGAGAGAGAGAAGAGAGGAGAGAGAGATGAGAGAGAGGAGAGAGAGGAGAGAGAGAGAGAGAGAGAGGAGAGAGAGAGAGAGAGAGAGATGAGAGAGAGAGAGAGAGAGAGAGAGAGAGAGAGAGATGAGAGAGATGAGAGAGAGAGAGAGAGAGAGAGAGAGAGAGAGAGAGAGAGAGAGAGAGAGAGAGATGGCATGAGTTTGTTAGTGAGTGAGAGACAGAGAAAGTCAGTTAGAGAGTGAGTTTGTCAGAGAGCTAGAGAAGAGAGAATGATGGGGTTTCTTATTTTGGAAGTGTTATTTTTGTCGTCTTTCTATTTTCCATGAAAAGCCCAATCAACCAAAGGCACACAACAAATGCACGATAAACTAATATTTGCCAGCATACGAGCGAAAAATAAATAAATACATAATTTGAATCTTGAGTGGTGAGGTTTCTGCTGTTTTCCATTAAGTGTGAACGAACACACACACACACACACACACACACACACACACACACACACACACACACACACACACACACACACACACACACACTGCAGGAAGGACAAACAAACGACGTTGTGTTCCCAGAAGCGCCGCAGGGAACAACAACAACAACGGCGGCGGCACCGGCGCGGCCGTCGGCAGCGCGCGGCCGTCCCACCCCTTCATCCAGGACCCCACCATGCCCCCCAACCTGGCGCCCAACCCCCTGACCCAGCTGGAGGAGGTGCGCCGGCGGCTCGAGGAGGAGAGCGTCAGGGGCGGAGCCACGGCCGCCGCCCAGCCCAAGCAGAGGTGAGGAGGGCGGGGAGACCCCGGTGAGACTGGTCTCACCGGTGGTCACTCCATTCTTGTTTTCCATTCAATGGTTCATCCCTATGACGACGCAACCGGGAGTCATCGAATCGCCAAGCCAACGCACTGTTGAGGTATTAGTCATGGTCCCACGTTGTCACAACGCAGACGATGTGGTCGTTGCTTCGACGCAGTCGTGAACCTGTTTTGGTTCTGCGTCGGGTTTTAGCGAGCGGACCAATCACAGCCCTTGCTGCTGCGTCGCCTCGACACACATTTTTGGGAGACGCACGTCAGGCCCTTGCGGTGGACGCAAGGAGGGTCCGCAAGGACGTAAAGGGTCCGTAAACCCCCTTGCGTTGCGTCGATGTGGAACCATAACTAAGCTTTGAGAGCTAAGTGGTTGCTAGATGAGGTGATGAGCTGTTTGTCAATACTGTAATACCGGCGTCTCTTTGGCTCCGTTCACACTGCAAACTGGAGTGCTCAATTAAGATTTATTGCTTGGAATTGTTTTTTTCTGTTTGGCTGTTTGCGTTATATTTTAAATGTGGCCAATATCAGAGGCTGGTGGTAACTGCTCACAGTCGGAACCGACCTGCATGCGCAAAAGAAACAATAACAAAGACGTACGGCTCTTTGTGGAGCGATGGCTGCAACTTCTGTACTGAAAAGCGTGTGTGTGTGGGCGCAGAGTTGGAGATGAGAGCACTGGGATCATTGTGTGGAAGGCTTCAATAGAGCAGCAACTTCAGGATGTCAAGGGCTACTTTAAACAACATCAGTACTGTGAAGGACTACTACTACTGTCTGTTCCCCTCCATCGCAGCTGTGCTCCAAGTTCATTTTCCCCAGGCGACTCCTACCAGTGCAGTGAAATAAAGTTGCATGAATTCTGATACGACTGTTCAGGCATTGACAGGTTGGATTGCTAAAAATCTGACCTGGTTCTTAACCTTTGGACCACAAATGAAGGTTTCCCTTCAGATCCCTTGTGATTTGTGCTGTACACATTTTTTTGAAAGAAATGTAATCTTTGTCACATATGATGAAACCACCTTTGGGTTCGGGACACTTTTGGGATGCAGTGTGAACAATGAGTAAGACCATTCTCCCTTGGATTATATACCGAGCCACTCTCCCATTGGTCGGGTCCTGCTGTCGGTCACATACTGTCCACCCTCGTGTCGGAGGCGGGATCAGAGCAGCGTGAGGCGTGTTGGGCGCGGTGCTGCCGGTGGGGTTAGACGGGGGCTGTGTCTAACCAGCGGGGTCTGCGGTCCCCCCCAGGTATGTGATGGAGGTGATCCAGAGGGGCCGAACGGCCGTCAGGCCGGCCCTGTTCCCGCCGCTGGACCAGGTGCCCGCCGTCTCTGACTGCAGTCCCTCCGAGCCTGAGTACGTCCCCTTGCTCGCCTCCTCCCCCGTACCCCACCCCCCGATTCCACCGCCCACCCTGGTTCCTTACGTCATTGGTCACCTAGGACGCCCCCGTCATAGCCGACATGACCACCGCCCATGAGATCACATGATCAATCCGTTTGGCGTGGATCACATGACCACCGTTGTGTCATGGATCGCATGACCCATGCCCCCCAAACCCTGTGTCATAGATCACATGACCCCCACCCCCACCCTGTGTCATAGATCACATGACCCCCACCCCCACCCTGTGTCATAGATCACATGACCCCCACCCCCACCCTGTGTCATAGATCACATGACCCCCACCCCCACCCTGTGTCATAGATCACATGACCCCCACCCCGTGTCATAGATCACATGACCCCCACCCCCCACCCTGTGTCATAGATCACACGACCCCCACCCCCCACCCCGTGTCGTAGATCACATGAACCCTATCCCCAACCCAATGTCATAGATCACATGACCACCCCCAATATCATTGGTCACATGACCCCCCCCCCCATGCCGTAGTTCATAGCTCCCACCTCTCTCAGCCGCCTGCGCTGTCTTTAGCTTGACCTTGTGGTTTGTCCAAAGACCCTGAAAGTAATCCTTGATGGGTGATCCCAGCAGCTCATTCACTCGACTGTAGTTTGGGGCTGCTTCATGTGCTAGTGGTTTGATTACTTTTCTTATGACTTTCGGTAATGTGTGGACCCTTCACACAATTGAAAGCAATTTCCTAAAAGCCGTTCACTGCAATGCAATGTGTATGCACTCTACGCTTAATCAGGAGAACCCTGTTCCTGCTGAATATAAACGACCATGTTGATGAAGCAGGATGCATTTCCCATGTGGAAGGGAAGAGGCAGCAGTGGTAAAAAGAATTAACAATGATATTTTTTTTGTTTTCTGAACTATATCATATTGATGTTTTATATACAGTATATATTATATCATAACAGTGAAGAGAGACGTGGGAGTTGGACAAAGGGCAGGAGAGAGGCCTTGAAGGATCACTGGTCAGAATGTAACCCGGGTCGCTTCGAGGCGCATCGCCCACATGGTTTTAATGCACTAGCGGGGGGCAGATAAAAATGTGGATATTTCAACATTTACAGATGAAGATGTCTGACCTGCTCACTGTCGTCACCGCGTCGTATCGTGTGGGTTACACTGGACTGTTTCCCTCTGAACGGGAGCTGGGCTCGTGGTAAACACATCACGATGTGCCCCGTGTTTACTGAATAACCACTGCATTGCATTCAAGCAGAGGCCATTAAGGCGCATGTTTGTAGATAATTATGTACTCAACTGGACTCACTGTGTTATTAGATGGCGGTAACAGCAAGTCAATTAAAAAACATATTCACAACCTTGGATAGCTGGGCTATGTATTCTCTGATCGTTCATACAAATATTAAAAGGAGCTCAATTCGCACAAGGACAGCTTCTCATTTTGTACCAGCAGCTCGGAATGGCTGAGATCGATTCGTTTCTGACCCCTTGACTCATGTATGCAAACTGTTGGCAGGTAGATAAAATCAATTTTTCTTTCATGTTGGATCAAACCACACAATTCTTAGAATTCATCTTCAGGGCTGATTTCTTACGTTCTGCTTGCAACAATGGCACTAGAAAGCCTTTTAATTGTCGTGCACAAATTAACAAATTTGATCTAAGTGTATTCACTGCAGTAGCTGTGCAACACTGTTGTTATCAGTTACATTTTTGCACCAAAGAAATGTGTCAAACAACCATAACAACTGGACTGATTTGAATCAAACAACAAAGCCTGCCATAGCTTGCCACACTAAGCCTATACATTGAGCTATCACGGAATGTCAAAATACACAGTTTGAGTGACCTTTCAATCCCATTAGCACCGACTGTACTGTGTGAAGCAAACAGCGGCATCGGGTTCAATCTAGAGGCAGTCTATCAGATGTTATCGTTAATTGTTCCCAGGTCCTCGGGGGGCTTCCTGTCATCTGTGGGTCGGGCTATGGGGAAATTATATGTTGGGAAATAAATATTCGGTTAGACACGCATAATGCATTTCAATAACGGATGCTTCAGTCATGCATGCGGCTTCGGTTGTAGCCGTTATCGCTTTCTGTGGGTGGTCGTCGGTGATGCTTTCCCCGATATTGTGTTTTATTGTCCTATTTTATGCTCGTAATAACACAGATGCTCTGTTACTTACTGTGCCGTGACTCAGAGAGGGAGAGAGAGAGACGAAGACCGAGAGAGAGATGGAGAGATGGAGGAGAAGAGAGGAGTGAAGAGAGAGGGAGGGAGAGAGAGAGAGAGAGGAAGAGGGAGAGGCCTGTCTGATAATAATAATGGTGCTCCCTACATTGAAACAAGCTCTGTGAGGTGATACTGAGAAGTCACACCAGAGGGTTAATTGGACTTGTCATATTGCAGCTGGATGCATACATCTATTTATAGTTTCTATTTTATCAACCCATCTATCCATCTATCTTATCTATACTTCTCTATCTGTCTTATAGACAGAAAAATATCGCCACACATTTATCCCATGTTTTACGGTATTTGTCGTACTTTCTTCCAGACACAAAGCGGCGAGGAGGCAGCCGAGCGAGAACACCACGGTGGCCTACTACTTCTGTGGAGAACCCATCCCCTACCGGACGTCCGTGAAGGGCCGGGTGGTCACCCTGGGTCAGTTCAAGGAGCTGCTCACCAAGAGAGGCAGCTACAGGTACAAACTGCAGAGTATGTGTGTGTGTCTCTTATGCCTCGTTTCCACCGAGTCGTGTGTTACGGTTCTGTGCGGTACGGTGCGGCACGCTAGCTTATATCAGCGAAAAGCGGGGCAGGGTCCCAAAATAAGCGTGCTGAGCCGTACCTATTTTTCGGCCATCGGGCTTAAACCCCGCCCTACCATAAGGGTACTGCCGGCGGGGGAAACGCGAGCCGGATTTAGCGTAAACCGAGCTGTCCCGCTCCGAGCCGCACCGACCGTACTGTACCGAACCGTACTGTACCGAACCGTACTGTACCGAACCGTACTGTACCGAACCGTACCTCGGTGGAAACAAGGCATTCATCTCTTCTTTCTGAGAGTGCCCGTATCCGGGCCCCACCCCTCACCCCAAGAGCAATAATGTGAGAAAGCAAATCCCTAAATCCATACGATTCTCCACTTTTACTCCATCATAACCATTGTTGGCTAAATTCAACGCCAACCCAAAACAGACTTATAAGCATGCAAAACCTGTGCTTTATTATGTATTTATCGCCATATTTTTCAGGTCAAAATATCTACACAAACCATGTATCATAAGAACTCTAATTATGGTATATGAAGGATGATAAATTTGCGATGCTTAGACTTGATATCATTCAATTATATTAGCCCTGACCTTTCAATAGAGGGGCCAAATTAAAAAATTGAACAATCGGCCCTCGACATATCCACCGGTTTGTGTCACATCAAATTTATATTTTCATTTTTGTGTTGGTTTGCCTGTGATAAATTGTTTTTATTTGGACACAGCTTAAACAGACCTCTACCAAAACCTCTCTATCTTCGCTCTACTTAACTTTATTAAGATCAGATCTTGACCCAGGTGTCACAGGTACAGGGCGACCAACTGATAATGCACTCTAAAACATGACATTTATTTCTGGCAAAGTCTTCAGACGAATTAAGTCTTCAATTCATGCTGTGTTTTAGCTTGTCACACTCTGACCCAGTAGCATCCACGTTGTTGAGAGCATCAGTTTCTTTGATTAATGTGAACATTTAAAATGCAAATTACATGTGTGACGTGATTGCTAAAATATGTGATGCTAAAATCTCCTTCAAATTCAGAAACACAGTGAGATAAATGATTATGTACTCCACAAAGACGCAAATCGAAATAAACGGAGATAACTTTCTTTCCTTTTTTTTCTCCAGGTTTTATTTCAAGAAGTTAAGCGACGAGTTTGATTGCGGGGTGGTTTTCGAGGAAGTGCGTGAAGATCACGCCGTTTTGCCCATCTTCGAAGAGAAGATTATCGGTAAAGTTGAAAAGATCGACTGAGTCCGAATCAAGACGTACAGTGTACGTTTCTGATGGAACGAGCGAGAAGTTGGATGGGAGAGAGAAAGTGTTTTTTAGAGTGAGGGGTGCAGGAAAGTGGGAATGAAACAGATAAGATAAGAACAAGCTGCTAGTGGTTCGTAGGGGCTACTAGTGGGATTGAATCAAGGGGTCCTTAATGCTGAGTGCAGCAGCAAGTGGTACAAGAGGAAAGGGCTGAATTAAAAAATCAAGGTATTCTCGTTATTGCATAGAGAGATGTAGCATCATATTGATATGCTAGTGGAGCAGAGAACGAAAAACTGCTACTAAGGCTACATATTTTTATATGGTCAACTGGAAGGTATCCTTTCTAAAGTAAACGCACTTGTAATTTTTCTTTTTATATGTATTGGTACCAGATCTGTACAGTGTCTGTTTTAAAAAAGAAGGAATAACAAAGTTTTATATATTTAAGTATTTAAGAAGAAAGCTGTAATTTTCAGTGATTTGGAAGCATGGGGTACAGTGCCTGTAGAACAAATACAGGGTCTCCAACATTGCTGATTGAACATGCCTTGCAACAGCCAGCTCTTATCGATTTGCTCTTAAAATGCATTTAACATTCAGAGCACCCACCGAGTGATATTTCATTAGGCTGCACTTTCAGTGTTTGTTAACCTGACCCCCCGGGCCAAGTAAAAATTTGCACTGTATTTGCAAAAATCAATCTTCCGAATGAACCGGGAACACCGTAGTCTCTATCTTTCTCTATTCAAGCCATTTAAAGGCTTTTCCTTTTTTTGTCGGTGACATGTATAAGCAAATCCATCAGATCTATTTTGGCATGCACTTTGATAGATTTTTTACCTGCAACACCTACTGTAGAATGTAATCTAGCCGGAAAAAAAGCTGTAGTTTCTAAAACTGTGGACGGAAAATTACAAGCGAATGTATACATTTGTATAAATGTCCTTTGTATTTTGGCAGTAAAAAAAAAGCCTGATTGGAATTTGTTTTATGTTTCATCACCTACATTAGTTCAACATTGTAAGGGTTAAGCTCATAAGAGCACATAAAGAAGTACCGTACAATCAGACATGATAAGGCCTTTCCCCTGAAATTAAAACAAAGGATTTCTCATTGCAATAAAGTAATACATTTTGGTGGACAGGTCTAGATTACTAATGACGGATGAGAGGTGGTGAGAGGAAATGCGGGGGTTTGGTTATTTTCAATGTAGTATTATTTGGTTGCATGCAAGAAAAGCCAGCCTTGATTTGAAAAAGAATGGGGGCACTTTGATGCCCTGAATATGCCTGCGGTTTTTAGGAGTCCGTTGAGGGAGATTCACACGTGTTATGCATTATCGTTGTCAATATCTTTATCATTGTTGCTCGCTGGCAAGAATCAAGGGATTTCGATGTAATACTTGCATTCTCATCATTTTTACCATTGTGACGGATGGTTTATGATGTCATAGAGCCTAGGAGTCACTATAGGAAGCGTTTAAAAAATATATTTTAAAAATAATATCACATTTCATAAAAGCACATAGTGCAGCATTGAAATACCATTAATGTACACAATCCTTTTTTATGGGGTTGCTCCAAATAGACGTAGTATTTGTTTGAATCCATATGTGATCTATGTATTTTCTTTGTCATACAGTAAATATTATGTGTTGAAGAACCTATGTACATGTTGGTCTTCCTCTGACATTATAAGCTTGGTTATGTTGTTTGTTCATACGTCTAGGGGAAATCCTAGGTTATTGCACACTATGGCGGACAAAAACAGAATCCCAAAGGGCCACAATTTCATTCAAGTATTTTTCACATCTGTTCTACAGAAACCTAGCCAGGTGGCATCGTGTTTTCATGCCATGGCATTTCAGAGCAGAGGACCTTAAATCCAAGTGCTGTATTGTTTCATGTTTTTTCGCAAGATGTCTAACGTAAGGGGTATCTCCTTCCTTAGGGGATTGTTTGTTTTGAATATTTATTACACATTTTTAACCGGAATATTTTTACACATACGGTGTTTTATGTCTCATAAAGCGATCATGATGATCATCCTCGGTGCACACAACTAAATGTATTGTTGAATTAATCTTCTTGTTTGTGTTCTTTGTGTTCCAGAGGGTTTGAGAATTTAATGAGCAACTGTGAAAGCTTCCCTCCATCTAAGCCCCCTCCTTTCTAAAAAAGCAATGTTATGTATATAATTAACATCAGTGCCTTCATTTTGATCTTTATGGTGTCTATGTGATTTTTTCAACCAGGAAATAGCTTTATATTTTTATTTTGACATTGGTCACACTGCAGTTTTCTATGTATATATGTATCATTTTCAAATGTCATAAGCCACCAGCCCAATAAAACACATTCACTACCCTGTAAAGGCTTCCTTTCTCATGTGTTCTGCTTCTCATTCAAGACACGTTTCTAAAAAAGCCAAAGAATTAAGGTGAATTCCATTAAGGAGCAGGTATAAGAGTTACCGTGCTCAAGAATACTTATACTGTATGGAAAAAAAGTAAATCTTAGTAAGATGAATCATATTTTAAATCAAGGCAATATCTATAATATATGCCGTTTTTTTGACGGACAAGATATTTCTACTTACCAGGCAGTTTTAATGTTAGAGCATTTTTCTTGTTTCAAGCTTTTTCTTCCTTAATTATCTTATTAAGATATCATAACATGTTACTGAGATTTTGGGTTGCACACTGGCATTTGTATTGATATTCCCTTCACTTGGTTACAGAACATATTGTGATTAATAATGAAGGGCTTATTATGATCTGCAGGATGACAAAGGCAACGATGGCGAATTTAATCAAATCTTATTGAGGCGTTTGATGACAAGATTGCTTTCATGTTAACTCAAATCATTTTGAAAAAAAGCTATAGGTTTATGCTACTAAGGCTTCCTATTTATCACTTCATTCATATGGAGCATAATATCTATTAATTTAGAATTTTAGTTATTTCATCAGCTCAATGGCTGTGAAATTGGTAACATTCTGAAATAATTGCATGTAGTCACCTTTATGTTTGTTTGTTTGTTTGTAGGTTAGCCAAGAAGATAAATAGAGAGATATATTGATCAAACCAATGAATATATAGATAGAAAGATACACATAGCTTGGTAGAGAGATAGAATGACCGATACGTAGATTGATAAATATAATCATTAACTAGTTTGATATTGCGTACAAATATCTTCAATGTGCCTTGATATTCCTTAACGGTAAAATATAGAATTGTACAAAAAAATAGCATTTAGCGTAACAAAATTCTAACCCTATTTTCAATTTGATATTTTCAATAGTTTGTAAATAGCCAATTATTCATTACGCACGTTACCAATTAACCAAATTTGAAATAGATGTTATGGACATGTTAGTTATAGGTTGTAATGATACAAAATAATGATAATAATAATAACCCTGATCCTTAATTGGTGTGAAATAAGAAGAATCCATCCATTGAAAGAACCGTTATTTAAGAATTTCAATGTGCCATTAGCCAGACCTTAATGGTACCCCTCATCTAATTGTACCGAATATCTTATATTTAATTACATTCCATTAGGGATATAAAAAAATATGGTTGGTTTTAATTGAAGGGTCGATTTAATATTGGGAGGAATTGCTTTATGTTGCCAAGGGTTTTTATTTCAATTAAACAGTAGCTTAATGTTTATAGTGGTATTAAGGAAAATAGATTTGGTATTTCAGAGAAATAAACAGATAACATGATCAATGTTTTGTTGAGCACAAATTATGAACATCCATTACAATTCCACAGGAGAAAATAGTTTAGTTCCATATTTGAGTGTGCAGTACATAGTCCTCTGAAACATTTTATGAAACATCAGATTAAATATATACATTCAATTTCTCCTTAAATATATCTCTTGAAAAATACAGGATTTACTTGAAAAGTTTTCAAACAGCAATGGACACTTGGAAATTCATTTACAAAGGCAGCAGGCCAAACCACAGATAATATTCAGTATTAAAAAAAGCCTTTATAGAATAGGCAAAAACAGCATTCACCCTTTCCAAAGGATAATTACATCTCCCACAATCTCAGAAGTGGAGGGATTTTGCAAGGCCAGGATGCGAGATGGTTTTAACCACAGTGAGGTAGGATACAGGGAGAACAAAACAATTCAGATAACAGAGATAGAGCTACTAAGAGGTTCTGGTATTTAAAGAAGAAAAATACTGATTATAGAGGATATTTCAGTTGATGGGGGTGCGTAACTGTATATATATAACACAGCCAACAACACTGTATGCTCCACGGTCCATGCAAGGATGACGAACAATTAAATACTGGGCAACGAATGTCTACATTAAGATTCAGGATGAGTCATCAGTCTGTTCCTCTCCTCCCCTTACACGCCAGCTTAAAAAAAAAGAAGAACACTGAGGATGAGCTATCACAGTATTTTTTCACTACTTTACAAAATATCTACTGCAGCATCTATGCGGTAAGGCTACCTCGCCCTGGGATCCATTCTGAACCCTTGTACAAGTTTGGCAAAAAGTCTGTTTATACCGCACATCTAATCAGAGTTCCCTGCGTAGCCCATGTTTACCGCACACCTTTCAGAGCTGCTACGAACCCCTTCTGGTGACCTTCAACGCAAGCCCTCAATGAACTGCTACGCGACCGCGGCCGCTCCACCGGTACGGACACGCCGCTCTTCGCGCCGCAGGCGTTGTCAGGGCTGCCTCTGCAGAGGCAGGTTCAGAGTCACGGCGGCCTCGCGTGGCTCCACCACGGGCCTGCTGACCATCTCGCACGCGTCGGAGCGCGCCGCCGCGTTCTCCTCGTGCATCTGGGACACCTCGGTGGAGCCCGCCTCGAAGCCCGGCGCCGTGTTGGCCACGTGCATCACGTGCACCTTGTTGCGGCCCTTCTTGCTGCTCAGGATGCAGCTGAACACCTTCTTGAAGCCCTTGCGGAAGTGCTTGGACACCAGGGCGTACACGATGGGGTTGAGGCAGGAGTTGGCGTAGGCCATGCAGTGCGACAGGATCCGGATGGCGTAGGTGGTGGGGTTGAAGGGGAAGTCGCCGTACAGGTAGCACAGGATCACCACGTGGTACGGCAGCCAGCAGATGCAGAACAGCACCGTCACGATGATGATCATCTTGGTGACCTTGCGCTTGGCCCGCTTGGACTCAGACATGCCGTCCAGGGGGTCCACGGCGGTCCACAGGTACTTGATCGTCCGGGTGTAGGACAGGCTCACGATCAGCACGGGGATGACGTAGCCGAACATGAAGGTGCACGTGTCCAGGACTTTGCGGTTGTGGGCTTCCCATCCGGGGATGCACACGGTGCTGTTGTCGTAATCGATGAGGTCGTAGTAGCTGAGGTAGGGCCCGGCGAACACCAAGGACAGACCCCAGATGACCACCATTGCAACCACGGCGTTGCAGGGGGTCCGCAACTCTCTGGAGCGCAGGGGGTATCGGATGGCCAGATACCTAGGAGAGAAAGGAATTTGCTTGAGGTGTAGGCGAAGGAGAGATTCCTCCCCATTGGCGTGACAAGGCGTGCATACAAATTGATAAGATTGCTTCATAATGCATGAGTAGGGATGGACGTTGGTGGAATTCTTATCTGGCTCATCATGAGGAACGCAATCCATGTGCTTATAATAAATCCTGAGTGAAGGGACCAACCGCCTGTTATCAAGGTGACATTTCTCAGTTGATCTTCCATTATTCAGAGTTTTGTTATAATTTTCAATGGAAATGGGATCTGGGAAGATAAGTATTTCAGTGCTGCATGAACATCCATGATCTGCTCCTCTGGGGGATCCACTGCCCGGTAGACAAATTAATAATTCCCTCTGTAGGAATGTACATCCCGCTTATCCCTCAAACCAATGACGCAGGTGGAAAGCGGAAACAACAGTCCTTCATCGTATCTCATCTCCAACAGAAAACGTTTGTGTGGACTCATATACTCTTGACATGCCTCGGGAAGAGGAGGATCTCATGAACAAAGAGGACAGGTCGGGTTCGATGAAAACCACTAGAGGAAGTAAATATTGCCAGTGTTTGTTAATGGTTTCAATTGCACAGGCCAAAGAACCGCCGATATTGATTGACCGCCTTTGTTGCCCAGCAACAGTGGTGGGGGGTGTTGGGGGAGAGTTCGGGGGGGAGGGGGGTCTCTGGCTTATAGAAATAAGAGTATAATTTCTGTTTAAAGTAAGTTATCTTTTCCCTTGTGATTTGTTCAGTTGGTAGTTTGACTTCGTCTCCGGGGTATGGTATTTGCTTCTAATTAATCCCTCTTGACAACCGATGAGCCAATTTGTGTCTCTCAGCTGTCCTTACATTGGCAGCCTGAATTCGATTGAAAGGGCTTCCTTGCTGATAGATTGAGGAGATTTGAATACAAGCTTTTCAGAGAAAGCATTATCCATCTGCTATGATCTGTGTTCATTCCTCATGTACAAATTAAATTACGGACATACTCTTCGATACGAAGAGCAGTGAGAGTAGGGCCGATTATATAAAAGTATTTGCGCAGCTTGTTTCCAATTATTTGGCTACGTACTAATTAAACCAATTATATTATTGTCTAACAAGCTCAATTCATTGCAGTACATCAAAACCAGGGGGGGCGGGTATAGGGCTTGTAAGCGTATGCCACGGCCAACGGAACGCACTATCAATGTTGTCCTGTTCTGCCGTTTGGAAAATCTCCCTTTTCTGACATCACAAGTGGGCGTGTCCACCTAGATGTCAGCAAAAGTTGCTCATCTATCCAGCATACATCTAGGTGGACACGCCCACTTGTGATGTCAGAAGAGGCCGATTTTCAAAACGGCTTGTACTGGCTAATCACACTCACACCTGGTGGTATAATATATCACCTTTAAGACAAATCCTTAACTTTAACTCTCTATTTGCTCTCTATTGAACTATTGAACTATGAAAATCCAATAGTGCAATAACATGTGACCTCCCATACCTGTCCACGGACACGGCCGCTAGTGTGAAGCTGCTGGCGTACATGGTGAGGTTGATGAAGAAGTGCACCACCTTGCACATGAACGAGCCGAACACCCATCCTTCCAGGGAGTAGATGGTGGCTTGGAAAGGCACGCAGAAGATGATGAAGAAGAAATCGGCCACGCTGAGGTTGAGTATGAACAGGTTGGTGGTGTTGTAGCCGACCTGCCCGCTGCGTAGCAGGACGGCCAGCACCAGGCTGTTGCCGACGGTGCCCAGCAGGAAGATGAGCGAGAAGACCACCGAGACGACGACGCTGGTCGGGTTCAGCTGGTAGCTGTCGGACACGTTGGAGGACGGCCCTCCGAGTTTGCTGAAGTCCTCCAAATCAGACATGTTCAGATGCAAATCTGAAATAGAAAATATGTACTAAAGAGTTTGGTCAATTTAAAGGTGACATGTTGTACCACCAGGTGTGTCATACATCTAGGTGGACACGCCCACTTGTGATGTCAACAGAGACAGCTTGTAACGGCTAATCATACTCACACCTGGTGCAAAAATAGGTAACCTTTAAATATAACCAGTTCCCCTGAGCTAAGGGTTGCCTGTAATATGCACATAATAATGACATGGGTTGAATGAATGAAGTTTTGAACTTGAACTTTTATACATTGTTCGTGTGTATACTGTATTTAGACCAATACATCAGGACTGTTACTTCTATGGATTTCCAAAAGAAACATGATTTATTTTGTGTGAGAGCTTCCAGTGTTTGACTCTGGTTGCATTTCGCCTGCAGAAAATATGCTGTTTATCCCCCAAGAGGAGTGGTGTGAAATCGGCTCTCAGATTGGAGGGCTGCCTGGGGCTCTCGACGCAAGACTGAGGAGTCTCATGGAACCGAAATGAGCCCTACATAATCCAGTGCCTTCACAAACCTTAGTGGGCCCACATTGTAATGCGTAACTGACGAAGGAGGGAAGGGTCTGCAGCTGTTGTTGAGTTGAATAATTTAGTTCTCTATAAACAAACCTTTAGAATGCTCTCATGATAATTAAGTATCAATAACTGAATACATCGCTAATAGGAATGGGCCTACATGTTAATCATCGTTTACAGTTCAATATCTCCCTTAAGGTCTGTATTAAAATCAATTTCATACATTTTTAAGCAACTGGGGTGAACCGTGTTAAAAATGTATGATTCTGCAAGGCTGTGTCAATTTGTGGGCCAAGCCAATATTTGTCATAGTTGATGGATGGGGTGAACCAAAGTGTTCACCCCATCCTTTCCTTTCTCTCAGCAGGTAAAACAGTGGTTTGAAGAAAATATTTCAAGTCACTAAACCTGAAAAGCACCTTATAGTTAGTTTTCACTATTCCCTACACTGGAAAAAGTCTTCTGTTGAACCAAGTAAAAAAAATATGGGTAATGGTTCACATCTATATTACATAACTTGAGCCAATGACAAATATATAGCTTGCCTCAAACAATATTTCCTATGTTCATAAAAACAAAATAATACAACTTGGCACCAAGTATAATTATATTCTTTGAATGAAGTTAATACATTTAAATCGTATGTTAAATCCTAAACAAAAAAATATTGATTCACTCCAACAATTGGTTCTCATTTAAGAAATATCTATCAGAAATAATTTGGTTTATCCAATCAAAAAGATTACAATTTAATCAAACAATTGTTTCTCATTATTGTATACATCATCATCATCATTTTTTCCCGCTCGGCTCTCGCCGCTTCATGGCCTTGAGGCGCTTCTGTCTGGATTCGACATCACATCGCGACATCAGTCAGGGTTAGGTGCTTTGCCAAAGACACCTCGATACACCGCTTGGTGAAGCCGGGGATTGAACCAACAACCTTCAGATTACCAGCCAACCCGCTCTACCACCTGAGCTACTGCCGCCAGTGGGTCATCGTCACTCTGGTCAGGGGTAGTGCTTTCACCTCAAAAAGTCGCCAAAAGTCACCAATAGCAGCTGAAAAAGAAGCTAGATTTGTCGCTTGTCGCTGTTTTGAAAAAAAGTCGCCAAAGGGGTCTGAAAAGTAGCTAAATATAGCGACAAAATCGCTAAGTTGGCAACACTGCGGTTTGGTCCAGTAGTCGTAAGCGTCTTTGTATTTAATGCGCATGCGCAGCCTTGTACGTAACCTTGACATTTTACATTTGTCAAAATAGATATTTCTTAATTGAACTCCTAACTAAAAATATCTATATTTCACAGTATTTTGAAGTAAAAAAAAGTTATTTAAAAAATAAAACAAAAAATGTTTATTTGAATTGAATTACAAAATAATAATCAGATGAAGTGCGGCATAAATCCCTTTTTCCAGTGTAAGAACGCTTACGTCACCACATTTATTTGTGGGATCCCCAAGGAACCCCAAAACCTCTACTGTCGTTTTTTTTAGAAACAGAAAATAACAATCCAAACCAACCATGTAGAATAAAATCTCTGATGATATTCACTGCGCACGACGATGAATACGATAACAGTTAATATTCACTATGCTCCCAGATGAAAACATAAATATGCAGCGCCCCATGCAGATTAAAAACGAGTCATGATTTCAGCCAGCGGGTGCAGCTTTTGGGACATTTACAAAGGGAGCGTCTCGGTGATGTAAGCCCTATTGCCAGAACTCTACTCACACCTCCCCTGCCATAGCTCACTCCGCTGAGTTGCATAAAATACTTCTATTCATTACCCAAGGTGTCGTGGTGTGGGGGGCATGCCCGGAATGCACAACATTCCGCCTGTCAGAGGATGTGCAACACATCTAAGGGGTTTTCTGGCTGTGTAGTCCGCTAAGGTGGACGAGGCGGTTCCCCCCGGAAGGATGTTTTGGGATTCAGCAACAGACAGTTTTGCAGCTGTGGCTGTCAAACCTATTGATGAACACATACTGGGATAGGAGGATGCGATGAAGATGTAGTTACAGTAAACAGGGGAACTCTGGGAATGATGGCCCGCCTATGGCATTTTGACAGTTTGGCAGTTAGGCTGTTAGTCATGATGCAGAAGCTCTCACTGAATGACAATAGGCAGAAACTTTGCTAATCAATGCAGCCATCTGCAACATGCTCCCTGATTTGTGTAGAAGTAGATCCCAGACCAGGGCTTTCGGAAAATGGCAACATAAACATTGCTTAGAATCTTCAAAGGGTCTTTGCTCATGCACGGGGATGACATGCAGATTGAGTTGAAATGTGGAACGTACCTGGACTAGTTGGAAGCAGTGCTTTGGGATTCCTCTTCAAACTAGCAGCGGTGTTCCCCAGCTATCATAACACATCTGAATCTATATTTCTCCTTTGTACATCGATATCTGCCTGGGATGTTAGCATCTCTCTCTCAATGGCTCTCTCTAAATCTGCCTGTTTCCCTTGCTCGCTCTCTACCTCTCAAAGCAAGCCCCTCGCTCTATGTCTCTCTCTTCCTTGCTCTCTCTCTCTCTCTCCCTCTTTCTCTTTCCCGGGTTCTTTTTCTCCCTCTCTGTCTCTCGCTCCCTCCCTAGCTCACTCCCTCCCTTTTTTCTCTCTCTCTCCCCTGCACTCTCTCTTTCTCCATTGCTCTCCCTCTCTCTGTGTGTCTCTCTCTCTCCCGCCCACCCATATATCCTTATCAGGGCTCCTCCCCCAGCATATTCACTTATATGTTCACACTTGACTGCAGAAAAGGAATGCAAGGCAGAGGCATGTAGTGGTACCCCTCTCTTCTCCGTAAACAAATAACATGTTGGGCCAGATTCATCTCCAACAGGATGGAAAGAGTCAGCCACTGGGACAGTCAACATTTGTTATAGTGTGTAACAGTGTTTGGGTGTGTGTGTGTGTGTGTGTGTGTGTGTGTGTGTGTGTGTGTGTGTGTGTGTGTGTGTGTGTGTGTGTGTGTGTGTGTGTGTGTGTGTGTGTGTGTGTGTGTGTGTGTGTGTGTGCGTGCATGCATGCGTGTTTGTGTGTGTGTTTGTGTCGATTTGCGCCAAATTACAAGCCAACTAACAACCACGTCCTTATTAATAATAATAATAATAATACATTTAATTTAGAGGCGCCTTTCAAAACACCCAAGGTCACCTACACCACCTATTACACAGTGGCACAACTCTATTAAATAGAGGCAATACTGTTTCAGAGTGTGTGTGTGTGTGTGTGTTTGTGTGCGTTTGTGAATGTCTGTGTGTTTGTATCTATGCAGGTTTTTATTTGGAAAAAAACAGTACTTCTAGATTAGGTTTGCAAATTGAAGTAGGGCATGGGAAATTAGCCCCCGTTCCCCCTGTGCGCTACTGCAATCAAACTGCAAAGAGCAGGCATAAGCAAGCATTAGAGTCCATTAGAGACTGTAAAGATAACAGAGAATTAGGTTTCTGCTTTTAAGTTGTTATTGAATTCCCTTCTTCCGTTGCAGGAACAGAAGAACATTTATTTTCTTAAGACGGACCGATTGGTTCACCATGTGAGACGTTTTCATTAGAGGACCAGTGGGTCTCCTCGGATGGCTCAGACAAGGAGGCAAGCAATCGCAATATCTAGTAGGGCGCAGGACACTCCGTTAAACATGTTACATTACCGATGGCTTTTGCTCAGGGCCAGGTTCACTACTCCACGGACTTGCTCGTCGCAATTACAACATTCTCATGCCTTGTGCCACACTATGGGTGTGGCTCCAAGCACCGTATATATTATATATATATTATATTCTGCCAGGAGCGAGGGTTATAGGGCAAGAATTCAATATTTAAGTGTTTAATAAAACGTGTGGATGACTGATTTCATTCATTTAACACCAGGGGTTGCTTTCATCAGTGCACCCTCGACGTGACAACAAACAATGTCCGGGCCAGCCCCGGGCATCCATCAAACGGTCCCAGGTTCTGCCGCTGACATCATCCACGTGGCTCTCATTAGCAGCTGCATGGCGGGAAGGAGAAGGTGAGCGCCCTCACCAACAGGCAAAACCAAGCGGAAATAATACAGCTCAGGCTGCCCGAGGCTGTTTTACCTCCAGGAGATGAATGGGGAAGGACATTTGGACATGCAAACACATCAAAGACCACATGACCCCAGATGTCACCTCATGTTATATATGTATAGATATATATATAGATATACAAGAGACCCCGCCGCCGCCGCAAGAGACGCCACCGCCGCTGGGGTCATGTGGTTTCTGATGTGTTTGCATGACCAATTGTCATATACATACAAACACTGCTATATACTGTATATATAATATATATATTTATACAACGGGGGGCCTGAATCCAGCGATCTGATTGGTTCCTAACTGTTGTATAATGAGCGTATACATAACTGCTATGACGCCCAATCATTTTGTGAAAGTATCACTCCGCGCCTTGAAGTGGAAAGTGTCAAAGAATACAACCGTATTTTTACTAGTGTGTGTGTGTGAAGTCATTTTGCCATAATTTTAACAGTTGTATAAAAGCAATAGCACAGTTCACTGAAGTCTAAAATCGGCGAGTGAACTGCTCCATAGGATAAATTGCCGGCGAACCGCTCTATCGGAGCCTTCTCTCGGAGGGACGCTAAAGTGTGTTGCATAGCGACCGTCGATGCATAGCGGCAGCCAGGAGGGACTACTTTTTGGTAGTCTTTAATAAAACGGCTACTTTGACTTTCTTGGTTTCTTTTTAAATGTAGTGTGTCTATGACTTTCGTTTCGCCATAACAGTAACCGTTGTGGCATGTGCTCATGACTGCAGAAAAGGAATGCAAGGCAGAGGCATGTAGTGGTAAATATAATATATACTGCTATATACTGTATATATATATATAAATATATATGTATTTAAGCAATAGATCACGCCAGGGGGTCGCCGGCCCTCCGCTGCGCGTCGGGGCCGGACAACGCCCCTTAACAGTGGTATAATGAGCACATACCACAGCCTGGCGTGATCTATTGCTTAAATATATATATATTTATATATATATATACAGTATAGAGCAGTGTTTGTATGTTCTGGAATGTGTGAGGTTTGTTTCGTTCACTGCAAGCATTCTCTCACGGTCGCCTTCCTAGCAATCAATATCCTCGCCTCCTCCGCTTCCTCTGCTATTGAGTCCCCACTTAGAAGGATGTGTGTGTGTGTGTGTGTGTGTGTGTGTGTGTGTGTGTGTGTGTGTGTGTGTGTGTGTGTGTGTGTGTGTGTGTGTGTGTGTGTGTGTGTGTGTGTGTGTGTGTGTGTGTGTGTGTGTGTGTGTGGTTCCTGGTGAAGCAGCTGTTCTGTCCTTTGCTCCTTCACACAGGAACTCCTTAACTCCGGGCTGGGGGGATAGGTGGAGGTGAAGGTGGAGGTGATGGTGGAGGTGATGGTGGAGGTGAAGGTGAAGGTGGAGTGGAGGGTGATCCTGTCTTGGGGAGATTCTTCTTGACGATAGCCTCCACCAGCTGTGGCCGGAACAGCTTTGTATTCTCGCTTACTATAGAGATGTTTTTGATCAATGCTGCTAAACAAAACAAAAAAATAAAATAATACACACCAATAAATAGCTGAACTCAGTACTTCTGTTTCAATTAATTTAAAGAAATATCAAAGGCTTGTCTTCCCATAGAGTTTTCAAAGGATTATTTGAATGTCATTTTTATTAATGGGCCAATGACATTTCTACACAAGTCGGTGAAATTGAATCTTTCCAGTTCAATGCATGAGTAAAACGGATCTGACCCTGATCTTATTATGTGATATACTTGTTAACTTTGAAATACTCTGCTTATAACTGAGCTTTTTACTTGATTCTCATCTTCTGCTTGATTGCTTTTCATCTCTTGGTCAAGTTAGAGAGACATTAAATGGGCATGATGCTATAATGGCTGGTCATTTGAATGCTCGCTACCCACAAAGTATATTCAAAGTGACGATTCAAAGGCATTATCCAGCACACAAGTCTGGATCGGACATGATTCATTCCTTTACTTTGGTTTGAGAGAATGAACGTCTGATATACCTCTGCTTGAGAGTTTCCAGGAGTGTTTCCATAGCAACTATGGATGGATCGCTTTCAAAGCATGTTGAAGCATAGCTTGCCTTCAGTCAAGAAGCCCAAGGAGTTGTACGGCATTCTGCACAATAAAAGAGAATTCATAGACGTCAGACACCTAATCAAAAAGGTGCTTTCAGGAGATCCAAGATTGAAAAATGTTTTCCTCAACTTCAATTATGCAAAGACTCCATCTAAAATTCAGCAGTACGGTACATTCTGTACAAGTAACACCATTGTGCCCTTAAACACTAGCATAGTGCTTGCGACTACACTTTAAATACCCTGTAGTACCCAACAGCTAAAATAATATGCAAAACACTTTACGTTATGTTTACAACATTACACATTCATACTTTAAATAGTATTTGATAAACGTAAGGATGGATGGAACAATGGTTGATTGGAACAATGGTTGAATGGAACAATGGTTAAATGATCTGCGTCTTGGTGGAGTTTTGCCAAGCATTTCAATGTGTATCCTTTTTTTCCAAACCGAATCGATAGAAGAACTGAAGGAGCGGTGTCGATATGGGCTCTTTGATTAGTGAACAAGCAATTAAACAAAGTCCTACATGATGGTGTGACACAAATACCAATGGTATCATTAGTCTCTTTGTTCAATGTCTGCGCAGAGATTGCATCTTCTTTAGCTCAATTAGCTTGAAGAGGCCAGCTTTGTCGCAATAAATCTTCAGGAAGAGAGGAAAAAAACACACAATATTAATAAAATCCATGCGAACATAAAAACATCTGTTCCATGGTATTTTTTGTTACACTCTTTCTGTGCATGAATTGCAACAAAGCAGGCCTATATATTTGTAGATATAGGTATATGCATATGTATAAATAAGATAATATTGGTATTTGTGTCACACTGCTAATTAGAACTTTAGGTCATTGTTTTTCCACTAATCAATCGGCCACACCCAACCCATTCGTGCAGTTCCTCTGTCCATTCAGTTAAAAGGCTTCACTAAACTCAACTAAAACAAAGCTAATTGAATTATTTGTTCATACAGCATTTCTCATAACGTTTGGAAGAAGTAAGTAGCCTAAATCTATTTATAAATGGATAATATTTGCTATTAATAAGTTATGAAATCGTGGGCAAATGAGGTACCGCAATGCCTTGTCGCAGGAGCCTGGGGATATAACAGTCTGTCCTCATCATGGTGTGACCACCACCATTACTTACAGGGGCGGCCCCAGCACATTTGGCGCTCTAGGCGAGCTTCACTCCTGGCGCTCCCCCCCCCCTCCGCAAAAAAAAAAAGAAAAAAAAAGTTAGTTAATTCCCCACGAAAACTGAATTGCAACCTTGAAAAACTGTTTTGCCCTGTAACTGCATTTCTTTCACATAAACACAACAACGATCGCAACGATGAACAAACATTAATTCAAGAATAAAATCCACGGAGGAAAAAATTGCGCCCCGGATGGCTTTTGCCTCTTCATTTTCTTGATTTCGTTCTTGATTCTCGATTCTTGAAAACACTCTAACCAAACGCCTTATAGTACTAGCATGTTCTGACGAAACCAAGGAGGTAGGTTCCCCTTCCGTCTTCGATTTTTTGCTAATTTTACCCTAATGTTAGATTTATTTTTTTTAATGTCAAAATATTGGTTGGAGATATAGAAGGGGCGCAAAAATATGCGCCAGGAGGGAAAAAAATTATTATTATTATTATTTTATTTTTTTTCGGGCGCATTATTTTGCGCTCCCCCTCTAGATGGCGCTCTAGGCGGCCGCCTAACCCGCCTGTAGGGAAGGCCGCCCCTGATTACTTACCTTCATCACCACCACCACCACCTACCTTCATTACCGACGCCTCGTGCCCACTCCACCGTCATTCAAAGGACGTCGGAAGGCGTGGCTGACGGATGGGGGAGCTTTCCACGGTCGTCAGAGCCCGAGTAGTGTCACAGTGCTCACAATTGCATACGCGATCTGATTGGATGACGGATCTGTCGCTGCCGAAAAAGTTGAAAATGTTTCAACTGTTTGACGGCGCCGAAGGCTCCAACGGAGCGCACGGATCCACAATGCATTGCGCGTCAGTACCCACTCAAAGTCAATGGGGATCAGTGAACGGATGGTGCAGTGATCCCAGGCAAGGCACGAGGCGTCACATCACAGCCACGACCTACCTTCTTCATCACCACCACCACCACCACCACCACCACCACTACCACCTACCACCACCACCACCACCACCACCACCACCACCACCACCAATCTTCATCACCACCACCACCACCACCACCACCATCTATCTTCATCACCACCACCACCAGCACCTATCTTCATCACCACCACCACCACCACCACCATCTATCTTCATCACCACCACCACCAGCACCTATCTTCATCACCACCACCACCTATCTTCATCACCACCACCTACCTTCCCAAACCTCTCCCTGCCAACACATTCCAGCTGGTAAAAGTTTTGATTTCTGAATGAATTGTTGTTGTGCACCTGTTTATCTTCCTCAGAATGTGTAATTTGTCGGAGGCTGGCATGGAGGCTGAACACAACTGCTCAGCTCAACGGGTGTGTGTCGTAAACAATAGGCTCGGTGCAGTTCCATTACGAAAAAAAGCTCAGTTCAATAGTACTACGCTTGGCCTGGCCTATTTGTTTGGCTGCTACAGAGGGAGTATTCTGTGGCTGCTCAACTTTGTTTCTCGGGCCACCGTCTGTACCACTATCATCCTCCGGTTGTCATGGAAACTAAGAATATGTGGGTCTCCCTGTTGAATACCACAGTCCTGAGGTATCGTTTTCTGTGTCCCCCCCCCAGAGTCTTTTGTTAAGAGATGCTAATGTGAATTTATGCCAAATGATTCAATGGGAACCTTCCTGCTGGCTCTGTTGTTGCCTCGGGATGAATCACGGCTGGGATGAGTTCCGGAATGAATAATCTTCTGCGTCAATAGCAACTGCCTTCGTGAGATCACCTTGACGGACCAATTATGTTCAACAACAGTAGTAGTAGCAGCCCCTTAAGGACCTTACAACACTATCAAACTCCTCCTTAGCATTGTGTAAGTGTTGAAGGCCTAGTCAGTATGACGTTGGCATTGTTTCAGCTGTTCCCAACGAATGCGGAAAGGCACTCAACTTTGTTGGTATAGCGCATTTCATAAAAAAGTAATGTGATTCAATACGCTTTACGTAGCAAATGTGAACATATGTGAGTGTGTATTTATGTCTTACCTTAATAAGCCATGTACCTTTGTTTCAATTCTTGTTTTTTCCCCTTGATTAGTGTAATGGTCCATATTTTGGGGTATTTAATTTTTATGTTTAAAATAAAAAAGGCTCAATTGTTTCCCGTCAGACACCTAAGACAGATGTGCGTTTGCATCTTTAGCCTGTACATTGTGTTCACCTGACAGATCAGAGATCATAGCATGATTTGATTCATAATGGTCAATCACAGATGACCGACCCCCCCCTTAATAAGTTATCATTCATAGTCATTCTCATCATAAGACATCTTAAATACCACAATGGCCAACTATCAGGCTTTATGTTTCCTTAATTATGAATGACATTGTTTGTGGACATTTGACCTTTGGAATTATATAGGTGGGAAAGAAGGACATACTGTAACTCTGGGATTGTTTCTGCAATGGATTGTATTCTACAGTGTTGATGATAAGTCATTAGTCAGCACATAGACCTGCGTCATTTTATGCATCATACTTGGGGGGGGGGGGGGGGGGGGGGGGGGGGTGTCCCCATGGTTGTGTTTTCTAGTCCCTGTGACAGTAGATATCGATAAGCATCTGAGCAGGAATGGCTGATCCTCTGTTCTGTGTAAAAGCGTCCATTTGATTAAAATAGCATAGTATCTGTCGTAGCGCAATGAAATCACTGTATCTACAATCAAAAGACCACGAACAACGCCAAGCGTAATGATGAAGTGGGCACAGCCACGTTATTATCCTACACTCGACCGCTCTTCGGAAACGCACTACAATACGATGACAATGCTGGTGTTAATGTGGCCCCCTGTCGGCATCAAAGCATATGACCTTGTTCGGCTCAATGGACGTGGAATCGAGCCTTTGTTTTGAAAGTTACCAAGCATGGCTCTGCATTTGTTTAACATCAACATCGTGCGATCACCATGGAGAAACTATTGATGTTGGATAGAGCATGTGGCTGCTTCCGTCAGCCAGGGAAATGTCAAGGCACTGCAGCACCATGGTTACAACAGCAACAACATCAACAACAAAAATAGCAATAATAATATGAACACTCCTATTGTCCACAATACTGTTAATTTGAACTATGTACTAGTATAACATGTTTCTTTTGCTGTGGAAAAGTATTAGATGTATTGATATTGTAATAATATTGAGTTGTTTTAAGTAAGTCAAAGTAGCATACTTAAGTATTTCTACCCTGACACATTTTAGGCTACTTTTCTGTGCAGATCCCATATCATACACAGGGGAAAAGTGTAGGTAACCGCAGTGTCTGCTATTAAAGTCATGAAACCAAAAAATTGACATCACCCGAATGACAGACATTTATACTCTATATTGCCTGTTGTTCTAAACATTTCCTTAATAATCAGAACGAGCAGAATACATTTCCTTAATAATCAGAACTAGCAGAATTATAAAATAGACGCTAAGCACAACTGGGATTAATCTTGAATTGAGAAAGATTATTGTAGCTATATTTAAGTGAAGAATAAACACTTTTTTAACATTCAAATGTATTCTGCTACCCTTCCTCCTTACTCTCTATACAACAATAAGAGGTTCTAACAATAAGAGGTTCAAAAAATATATTGGTTTTGTCTACTACGTTTGCACTCCTACGTTTTCACCCACAAAGGCGAACTTCTTTCAAATCAAGGTCGAACAGACCGGTTCCATCACAGACAGCGCCGCGTTTTCAAGGCACGATGCACAATGCAGGGGGCGTGTATGCGGTACCTTTGTCAAGACACGCGTCACACACGAGCCTGTGTGAACATTCGTCATCGGCCTTGATAGAACTCGAGCTCAAAGAACATATTTGTCACCAGCCGGGTCTCAGGTGGACAAGCAGCAGTTGCATTAAAAGCCCGCCACCTGATCATGCGGGATTGCGATTTAGATCACGATCAAATCATCGGACATATGGGTGTGAGATATGCCACGAGCACGCACGGGCGCGAGCACAGACACACCAACAAATAGGACAAATAGACAGAAGGTTAGTTAAATGGAGAGATCGTAACAAATGGATAAACAGAAAGAGCAAATAGAGATATGAAAACAAAGTTTAAATTGATGTTAGGAGAGTTCATGGATTTCAAAATAACTGGGATTGTATATTTTTATATAAAAGCCTTGACTTGCTAATTAGGCCTACCAATGTCACCAATGTATTATCAAACCACACACTTTTCTTTCACGGATTTAGTTGCTAATATTTGTGGAATAATTAAAGCAGAGCGAAGGGAAAAGCCCACATTTTGCCCGATTATGAGCAGCCTAGGTGTTATACGGTAGACCTATTTTTTGTCAGAAATACGACATTGCGATGAGGTACTTTACTCAATGTTTTACTGCCCTCTAGTGTATAAAACGGGTATGTGCTCCAACACAAGCGATTTGTCAGCGGTGGTATTTTTTCCTCTGTAGACTCTTTTGTGACTCTTATCCACAGCTTCCTTGCACTTGTTTTTGGTGTAATTTCATTATAAATATAACTAACGTAAATATGATATCATGGATGGTCACACAAGGTCTGATATACTGTCTCCCTTTCCCAGTGTGGCTATTTAGTAAGAATAGTAAGAAAGTAAGAAGGATGGATTAAAATACCCAAAGATGATTAGATAGCAAGCCAAACGTGACTCTTTAAAATAATTTATTCTTCATTTGTGGATATTTTGTTACATGATTAGCATATAAAATATGTACAGAGCAACTCATTTGTAAAAATGACATATCCTGATGGTGCAGTATGTGCTTATATTGGAAGGCGGTAATATCGGCAATTTTCAAGAATTTCTGTCATCAGTTAAGAATAGCAATAACGCTCTTCTGCTGAATCTCTGTGTCCCATTTTGTCATGTGTAGGACAAGGGTGACAGCAGGAATCCAGCTTTATGATAGACTGCAGGTCGAGTTTTTGGTTTCTCTCACCTGCAAGGGAAAGAGAGGAGGGAAAAGAATCAGTTGGTTGACACACAATAGTTTTTTAAAGGGCTATTGCATGAATTTTCAAAATGGCTTTTAATGGCTCATCGACATCTCATCTGGCGGTACATACTTGGTCCTTGCAAAAGGACCAAGTATTCCATTTAAAGTCCATGACAAACATTCCTAAAAAAGGTGATGAACAATCCCATTTTGCACATATTTTCCCTTTTTAAAATGTGAAACGCTTTCAAAATCAATATCGTCATGAAAAGAGTGACGCTTGGAAAAGGCTTCGGTACCTAGGCGGGCTCCTGTTAGCATGCTAGCGGCGGCTAAGCTTTCGGGGTACCTGCTGTCTCTGCTGCTGGCGCCGGAATTCTTCTTGGCTGGCGGCCAGAGCCTGAGCCAGGGCCTGATCCTCCTGCTCCTGGGGGCTGCACAATAACCACCTTCGTCATCATCATCATCCTCCCTCATTTTCTAGGATACCCAATGTTTCAGTAAAATAAAACCTAAGGAGCACAGATTCCGACGCACCTATTTAACAAACCACAAATTGAAAAACAAGGACAAAGAAGAATATGAAACAAGTGTACGGTATGGCCTTGAATAATTTGTTATGCATTTCAGAAACGTCTATTTCTGTCATTAAACAATACAAGTGTTAAACAATAACATTTCCACATAAAAGATGTCCCTCATCAGAGTTAAATTGTTCTGTTCAATCAGACTCCTTTTGCAACAGGAGTTCCATCGTGGTACTCTAAGAACGACCTGGGTGTATTTTCAACCATACATCTAATCCCTTTCTAATGCTTGCCCGGGTGTTGAGAAGGACACCGGAGGGTACCATGTGACTGAGAGAGTGAGGGGTTTAGTGACTTCAGTGCCGAGGATAGAAACAGGACAGGATTATGTTACAGTAATGACAAGGGATGGGGAGGGGTTCGCTTACCTGAGGCTAGGTGCTGGTCTCGACTCGGCCAGGGACATCTCCAGTGCCCTCTGTAAGGCCTGTTCCTCCGTCTGGTGGAAGAGGAAACAGAAGAAGAAGAAGAAGAAGGGGAGGAGGAAGAGTCAGGAAATGCTAGGCTGTGTTTCCATAACAATAAGAGTAAGCAAAGGCTTAGCTTGGCTTCCATAACAATAACATGCTGATTAAAACACGTCTGACCTAAAGGCAGTGTAAGTGAGTCAGGGAGAGCTTACCAGGCCCGCCTGGAAGGAAGCCGAGGCTGGAATTACATTCTGTGCTGAAGGGGCGGACACTGACGTGGGAATTCGTCGGGATGCACTGCTAGGGGAAACAAAACGAAACATTTTAAGACAAAAAAACCCAAACAAGAAATGAAAAGTGTTAACCTTTTATTGTTCCGATATATTTAACATTTCAGATCAGATCTAAGAGCAGAGAAAATAGGGACTTTTTGGTGGTGTTTAAACACAATCTTCGACGTGTCAAAAATGATCATATGTTTTTCAATAGCCTCCCATTTGAATGACTTTACTGAAGTTCAGTTTAAGAAATTCTCACGAAAAGTTTTCCATCAGAATAGGGACTTTTGCGAATGCCTGCATGGTCAATTCATCCAGAATCCAAATCAAGGCTGTGACAGATTGAAGCAGAAATATACCCGACAAGCTGAGGAGGGTGGTGAAACCTAACAACAATCACTATTTATATTGGCAACAGGGTCATCTGGGATCCAGCAGTCCTACTATGTTATAGCAGAACCTCCAGGCCATAAAAGGTTCTGCTATAACATGGTAGGACTGCTGGCCGAGGCTCTGGGCCCTCTCCCCTTAGACTCTAGAGGGAGAGGGCCCATACCATGTTAAAGCAGAACCTCTGCTATGATATGCATTTCTACATTTGGCATCCTCCAAGTAGCCTCTTACCATGGCATATCAAAAATCTGCCTACGTTTGATCCTGTTTGACGTCGGCCCATAGAAAAGGAGAATGAGCCATTCAACCCTGTATCCTCCAACTGCTTCACGCAATTTACACTTAAAATACCCGGCGACAGCTGAGCCACGCAAAACACTTGATTGCAAAGCTTCCGTTTTCAATATGTAGCATGAATTAGCATGGAACTAAATAATTACCTACCCACTGTTGTTGCTCCGGGCGGAGGCTGTGCTGGCACTGTACGAGGCAGGCCTGGAGAGACCCTGACTGGAGGAGCTGGAGCCGGAGGCAGAGTGGGAGGGGACCCCTTGGGCCCTCGATAAAGCAGCATTCCTGTAGCGGCGGAGATTAGAGTCGGATTCATTTTGCCGTCAGTTTGAGGAAGAACCTTAGGTAAAAATACACACTCAGAAGGAGAGAGAGATCCTTAAATCATTCAGATTTGATACAAGTTTCAAAGCACGCAACGATATTACAATGTTGGCCTGGCGAATTAGGGTCAGCTTTACAATCTTCCCAGTGCTAAGCTATGAGGGCATTGATGTTGAGCCATACCCAGATTTGGAGGACGGCTTTCCGTCTGTTTTACAGTCATGGTCTAGCGGGTGCCGGTGTTTAAGACAGTAGTTGAGGTGGCACTGGTCGCACGTCACACGGATCATCTCCTTCTGCTTACAGCCCCCGCGTGAACACTTATTTGTGAAGATCTACAAAAGAGGAGAAAGAAAAGGTATGATTCCCACCTTCGTTTGCATAGTGCTTCAGAATGTTGTTAAACCGAATGTTGTAAATTAAGATACCATTTTTACATTGATGAAACCGGTCACACAAACCTTTCTTTTTCGCTGAGCAGGATCCGACTTGCAGTCCCGATCGATGTGTTCTCCGACTCTGATGTCGGGCATTTCTCCTCGTTTGATGGGAATGGGAATGTTGCACAAGGGACACACAGGGACCTGGATATCCTGTACAACATAATTAAGAAAATGTAATCACACTGGAGGTTGTAAATCTCAGCTGTAGAATAATGGGACAAATGGGAGTGATTACTATATTGAAGAAACTTTTAATCATAGATTTATTATGTATAAGAACAATGTAGCCACATTCAAATTTTTTGTACCGTTTTATATGTTGAGAAATACACACATACATATAAATAAATATATATAAATATTAAATACCTTCATGTAAGCCGAAGTGCATTTGTGGTTTGCATAAGTTATGTGGTCTTTACAGAAAATGTCCTCACAGGCGTCACATTTCATCGGAAGAAAATCTATATGGGAAACATTTTTTTTATTATGCTGTCAAAATTCAGGTCACAAACAGACACAGACATAGACACGAAAACGTACCTAAGCGCTTGCAGGTATTTTCTGTACAGTGCTCGCCCAGATGAGGAAGCTCCATGGTATAGATAAGTTGATGTGGCCAAATGAGACAAAATCGATGTACCCTTGGAAGATCTAGAAGACAATATGGCAAACATTATATCGTAACAAATCACATCAATATACAATAGCCCATTTATCAACTAATGTTAGTGAGGATGACTTAGCCAGAAAATGCAAAGTAATAGCTCAGCAAAACGAACGCCAAACTAATCAGGACTCACTGCTTAAAAAAGTGGCACCCTTGAAACAATGACAAAGCAACAACTGAGCAAAAGCCCGATTTTGCTTAGTCATACAACAATAAGCTTAATGACACGCAACAAGCAAGCTAAATATTGATAAGTCATGCTGACATGTAATATATAGGCGTGGTAAACCGGATGTCAGCCAGGGGCTTGACACTTCGATTGCTGCCAATATCTATGAACTTAGATATTTAGAATATTATACAGATAATGGCCATGTCAATAACCCTACGTGTCACGATCTGGAGTGTTCTCACGCAGTGAATCATGATCAGTTCATACCTACAAGGCCTCAAGTTAGGCCAGGCAAGGAGTCGCTTGGAGCAGAACAACTCCAACGCTTCCATCCCCAGGGAAGTATTTCAACAAGTGATTACGTTAACGTAACACAAACACGATGGTCATCTGTATTACAATATGCCCAGTCTTGGTCAGTGTCGCAGTGGGACCCAGCACATTCACACTAACGTTACAATACGAAACACCGAGCCAGAGAGCCACTAGGCTAGCAGCAACATTTCGCTACACTCCAGTTGGGGTCGGCGATGTGGCTCGACTACAGATCTACAAAACGATCAACCAATCTACAATGTTGTGTACAGTCGACTCCGTTCATTAGAATATCAACCAGATATTGATAAGTAGCTTAGGTTCTCATGAAAATATATATTGGCTTGTTGACAGCTAGCTAGCACAGTAGCTAACGGTCTAGCCGTTATTGATTTGGATGTATGATCACACCTGTTACAATTTAAGAAAATACAATAATTACTTACCGAATCCCGCTGTCCTGCTACCCTGTTACTCCGGAAAAGGTGTTTTTTTATTCTAAGGTAAAAGTTAACGTATAACGCTAATATCTGTCGCTGCTCTGGCTTTACTTTTTCGCTTGTTGTTGGCTAACCTGAGAATGATACAGCTAGCCAGTCGGCTGACTATTTTGATGCTGGTCACACCCCGCCCACTACATGGTGACGTCATCTTTAACCCCTCCCCTAGCCCCAACTTAAGAAAAAAAAAATAACACGCCCTCCATACAACCATCTCAAGTTATGAAACATTAACTCTACATACTAACAATTGTATTTAACGATAAGGATGTTTTACATTCAATGACAACGGTATAAAACAATGCTTCTCACTATGGCCACATGGCCATTATGACAATGACAATATTAAGGTACCCCTTCTTGGACTAAATTTACCAAATTTAGTCAAGCGGAATGCTGCTTCCAAAACAACTCTTATGTTAGTGGGCAGTAGCCAAGGTACGTATGTCCACATTTTCCATTGTGCGGAAAAGTAAGCATTAATATGAATGTATTAATGTCCTGCGATAATGTGAAGCCTATCCCACGTTATAAAAAAAAGGGTCGTTGGATTGATCTAATTATCTATATTTTGTGTAATTATGCGCTTTGAAAACTCATTTTGGACTGTTTGTGTGATTCAATATTTCTACCACTTGATGGCAGCACAACTCTTCTATAGTCAACTGAATCGGTTCACGAGCAAGCAGTATGAGTGCCCTCGTATGTGTGCGTGTGCATGTGTATGTGCGCGTGTGCCCGTTGTGTGTACGTGCGGTTGATGGGTTGTTCTGGTCAATTAAATACGCTTGACATTTAGATCTATCTTTATTGCCTCACTACTGTGCACCATACTTATCCAGTTAAAATAATGTATTCCAGTCTGAGAACTTCCCATGGCACCAAAGTCACCTTCTGTGTGATCTTGTCAAATGGCTAAATGCCTGGTCAGAAACACTCCTGCCGCAGCTTTGAAGGACCAGAGGGAGCCATTTTTTCAATTTCCCCTGTCAAGTCTGTGCCTTTCAAAATGATGACCTTTCAGGTCACAGGCATGGGCTTTCATACACTCGACACAATGCCAGCACCACACGTCACAAATTCAGCCCCGAGAGGAGACACGAAGAACTATGTCGAGGTAAAACCATAGGTTAACTCATTTTGAGTGTGGACGGCCATGGACCAAAATTGAATTATCCTGGAACTATATATAATAGACGCAACATTAAACATAGGGCTTTCCCTTAGGTTGGGTATTTGTACAGCCCTTAATCACAATTACAGTCTCCAAAGGGGTTCACAGCCCACCTGATACGACACACTCCCTGAGCCCCCTAAAGGGCAAGGGAAAACTTGAGAAACCTTGAAAAGCAACACGGAACAGGGATCCCCCCTTCTGAAGAGCGGTAAAGAGTGTAACAGGGGCCATTAGGTAGACATATATTGGTATGCAGCATAAAACCATCAGAAACAAAGGTTAAG
>NC_079413.1:7621343-7666343 GCF_026213295.1 Gadus chalcogrammus
AGTCATGTTGTCATGTTTCTCTTCAATGGGTTTCATATTGAAATTAGACCTTGGTCTGATTTCAATAGACCATAGTCTGGTCTTTTATTGGTGTGGTCTTTTATTGACATCCAAACTCGTTGTCAATATGAAATAAGCTGATTAGAATGTATTGTCTTAAAAACAGTCTGAAAGCGCAATAAATAGGCTATATAAGTAAATAAATAAATAAATAAATAGACAAACGAATGAATTACTGAATAGGCCTAAATGAATAAGTAAATAGGCTACACTACACTTCCACCAAGAATTCCGAGCTCTGGATCACTCATTTGACAAGATATTTATCACATGCTGAAACATAATCAATTATAGGCCCAATGTTTTTGTATTGATTAAGAGCATCATTGCAATGCCGAGATAGTGTCATTCAAATCTCTAGAGTAATATGCGGATTCACATATAACATAAAGCCAGGCCTACAGCTATAACTCTCATGAGTTAAAAATGCATTCCGTTTAGATGCTTTTTTTTTTTGCTTAGCTGCCACATGGACCCGTTACAGGAATGAAACAAGACAAGGCAGCAGAGCGGCTGAATGCTGGCCTTATAACGTCTTATTATCGGGTTAATTAAAGCTAGAATCTGACAATGTCACCCAGTTGTAGAAAAAAAGGGATTAAATGCAATGTCTCTGGAGACTATGTCAAGGGCCGCTTTTCACAGCGCCTGTGTTGGACATCGGCTCTGCTCCGAATCGACCAAAAAAAAAAAGCAATTATTTAATTTTAGATCTTCAAAAACAGAAATAAACGCGCCGAATTATTCATAAGATTGTAAACAGCGTGGACCACGAACTTATAAAACAAAGAATAAAAGTATTCAAAGACAAGCCAAAAGTGCTGGATAAATACAAGGAAAAGGAGCATTTCTAAGGAGTTCATTAAAATGGAGAGCTGCACATTAAAATACAGAGGGCTGGGGTCAAGTGACGAGTGGATTATATACTTTCTCATAATAATATTAATTAAACAATTTGTATGCTAATAGGGTAACAATTACCGCATCTTCTGTTGAGAGATTGAGGTTATTACAACATGCCAATCCCAGAGCCAAGGGTCAGCGAACAGAGTGGGGTGCAGAAAAAAATCACCTCTGATTAACATTATGACAATGCCAGACATGGAATAAATAAAGTCGAATTAATTATTTGAAACTTGATAAGTAGCACAGGCTGTAGTCGCCGCAGGCCGCTTTAATGCACACCGATAGAGCAATGTGAGTAAAGCTTATTAAAAGTGTTTTATAGATATATATATTTACTGAATGGTTAATTATCAGCCGTTTAGTTTGGTGCAGAAATTGCACATGTCAAATGTGCTGCCTATTCGACTCTATTCTATTCTAGTTAAAGTCCGCAGAACCTTGTAGGATTTTAAACCACATCGGCCTATGTCATGTTATAGCCCATCATAATGTTTTATTATGATTTATTGTCAACTAAGTATAGGCGACATTTTTTGTTAATAAATAATAAATATCCATTTCAAAGCTATAGACCCACTGCCTTCTCTTTTATTATATTTTGTATTTCCACGGTTGTCTATAGCCTACTCTTTCACCCCTCGTTGTATAGTAAGTGACAAAACACATTATATTGTCGGATTATATTGTGCAACGTCCGCTAAACGCATGCATTCACTTTTATATGCTCCACTTGCTTCGGCCATCTAAATAGCCTAATTGATAGGCCCCTTAATTGCAGCGCAGCTACTATTTATCTAACCCATATAAATATACAGCAAGTGTGTGCAATGTGAGCCAAAGTTAAGGGGAACCAACAAAACTGACATCCAAAGTGATCCCGCCCCGCGTTTCCCCCTCTGCGTTTCAATGCGAGCTCCTTTCCTCGCCGGTCCCCCGTGTAGTTACAATGTAGTTCTTATCAAAGCCCCCCTGTCTTGTTGTGACAGCTCTGATATTGTTTATTGAGGTGGGATGTCAGGTTTAATTAGCAATCGATATGAAAAGCGTTTGCAGACCCCGTCTCTGACGTCAGAGTCGATTACCGTTTCTCATTGGTCTCAAATTCCCAAAGCCGCGGCTAATTATTGGAAGGTTCACGTGGATAAAGTACAGCTCATCCCCTCCCTTCACATCATGTCCCCTGCTCGTCGGCCACGCTCACTGCATGCTTTTTAAATCCACATCGCCGGCTTCAAGACGTCGTTCCCTTTCGCCTGCTGCGGGATGATGGACAGCAGGATACTGGAGCCTCCTCATGCCCAGTTCGGAGGCTCGCTCGGCGGGATGGTGGGCTTCCCGTACCATCTGAGCCACCATCATGTGTACGAATTAGCCGGTCATCAACTCCAATCTGCGACCGCGGTTCCCTTTTCCATAGACGGATTACTTAACGGGTCCTGCACGGCGTCTGTTGTTAATTCCAACTCGCTCTTGTCTGCGGGCTGCGGTATGAACGGAGATAACCAGTATAAACTGACAGGTAAGACGCGATTTTATTACGATTTAGCCTAGCTCTTTATTATAGGCTACATTTACTAAAAGCATGTTTGTGCAGACCAACAACAAAGACACGATGCCTTTTATGGAGCAAAGTGGATCCTTTCCGTTGCATCGCGACCATCAGATGCTGAAGCTGTGCGCAATAACGATGCTGTTGTAGTCAATAATAGTCACTCAAGTCAAAACACGCCGCTACGTCCACCCTTCCTTAACGGGCTATTAACGTATTAATGTTAAGTTTGGTGAAGGCATATCCATCCCCGACATATCTAACCATACAGCATCCATGGGCTTTACCTCGTTTAACTGCATAAGCTATGTTATACGCATTTGTTTTGAAGCATGTTGGTGGTGTAATTGCATGTCCTAATGCAGTGCAATGTTGACACTTCGTTGTGTATCCTCACGTCAGACTCGGGAGATCCAGACAAAGATAGCCCCGGTTGCAAGAGACGGAGAACACGCACTAATTTCACTGGTTGGCAGCTGGAGGAATTAGAGAAGGCTTTTAATGAGAGCCATTACCCGGACGTGTTCATGAGGGAGGCTCTGGCTCTCCGCTTGGACTTGATAGAGTCCAGAGTACAGGTAAACCATGTTTCTTTCACCCCTTTGCACGTCAACTTTGCTCTCAATCTCCGAGTTTGTGTGCATGCATGGTTATTGCACATCGACGGCTGTACCATTTTTTTTTTTATATCTGTCTATTGAACTCGGTTAGAATGCTTAAATCAAAAAACAGATCTGGGCGTATAGTTATCATAAGAAACGCTGGACGGTGTTGCTATACCTCAACAATGGCATCGGACTCTCGGAGACAAAACTAGTCCACCAGGAAGCACAGGGGGGATTTTTTTGTTTTTGTTAATATCCCACTGCCAAATTTTTAGTAATACAAATCAAACAATTGACCAAACCAGTGCATGCTGGGTCGGATTCTAAGACTATTATGTTGTTTATTATTTATATATATTTTTATATATAATCATACTAATATTTATAGCCTATTTGAGGGAAAAAAATGGAATATACAATTTTTTTTTTATAGCAGCCTATTATAAATTAATACTCATAATACCTATAGATAGGTATATTAATATTTTATAGATTATATAGCTGCATGTTAAATAGCCTATGCATTTTAATTGTAAAATATTCTAGATATTATTTACAAAAATAGATAGTAGGCTATATTTCTATATTTCATTTATAATATTAATATTGCAATGTGTATGCTATCATATCCTTTATATAGGCCTACATAGAACAAAGCCCAAAGCACACAACATTGTCCCTTTACAGTGTTCATCAACCTTTCATGTGCACAATAATGTACTTTTGGAGCAACACACCGTTTTGTTTTGTATTGTTTTGTTTTGTTTACATTAGATAAGTCTTATATTTGGCGTTTTAATTGTCTGCGGCTGACTAATGCAATATCGCCTTGCCTCTGCAGGTATGGTTTCAGAATCGCAGGGCCAAATGGAGGAAAAAAGAGAACACAAAGAAAGGTCCCGGGCGACCAGCGCACAACTCGCACCCCACCACCTGCAGCGGGGAGCCCATGGACGCGGACGAGATCGCCCGGAGAGAGCTGGACCGGCTGGAGAAGAAGAAAAGAAAGCAGGAGCGCAGGCTGCTGAAGGCGCAGAATAAGCTCCTCCACGGGGACCTATTTCACACGCCCGGCTCGGACAGTGACAGCGGAGTGTCCCACGTCACGGACAGCGAGCACACGGGCACCCTTTTTAACCCTTCTGCGGGCAGGAACCAAACGCCAACGAGCTGTGACCAAACGACCCATCCTCACACCCATAACACCACAACCACCATCACAACCACCACGCACAACCAAAGACAGTCGCACCACCACGACGCTGGCGGCTCCGAGCTGGACTCGTCGGACAGCAGCCAGCAGTCGAGCTTGTGTGCCAACAGCAGGGCCTCCAGCCTGCAGAAACTCAACCCCTTTAGCGTCGAGAGCCTCCTGTCCGACTCCAGACCCTGCAGGCGCAAATCAAACGTGGACGGATTCTCTGCCTTACCCCCGTCGCGGCCTTTGATAGGAAAGGGACACTTCCTACTGTACCCCATCACCCAGCCGCTGGGATTCATCGTTCCGCAGACTTCGTTGAAAGCAACCCCCACAACAATGACAACAACAACAACAACAAAAACTGACGTCATGGACGATGCTGAGCGTGATCGAGGAAATCCGGCCAACTCGGGATGTAAGAACCGCGCCATGGACTATAATTGCGACTCGACACAGGACGATGACGCGTTGTCGATCAGGAGACAGGGGGTGGCTCTGCCGGACAGAATGAAGACGAGTTCCCCACAGAGCAGTCCGTCCCGGGCCACTTTTCTCAGTGGCAAAAGTAGTCAGTCAGTCAGCAGTGGTAGTAATAGTAATAGTAGTGACACGTGTTTCCCCAACGACGTGCGAGAGTCCAGGCCCCTAGACCCCAGCTCCTTACAGGCAGACACAAAAGAGCACCTCCAAGATAAAGACTATTGTGACCATTCAGAGTCAGTTATAACTTATAGTCCAAAAGAAACAAAGAGAGACTCCTGAAAATAGGTCTCTAAAGTATAGCCTCAATCTGAAGAATTGTTGATATAGATCGAGGGATGAGATTCAATAGGCCAAAGTTTTATCATAGTCCACCAGAATTGCATTTATAATCTTTAGGCTACATTTTCTCAGCTAATATCTCCATTATGGTGTGTTAGCAAATAGATCTGTCTCTCTCTGTCTCTCTGTCTCTCTCTCTCTCTCTCTCTCTCTCTCTCTCTCTCTCTCTCTCTCTCTCTCTCTCTCTCTCTCTCTCTCTCTCTCTCTCTCTCTCTCTCCTCCTCTTGTGTGTATGTTTCGCGGGTAAAGGTTTGATATTTAATGTCTGCTAAACTGTAAACAAAAAAAAACAAGACATCAGAACCACAAAAATCCTCAAAATGTGTAAAAAGGTATTATACTATTTATATATGTAAGGTTTTCGTAAATAAATCTATTGTATACAAGCCCCTCAAATCGTGTGTGTGTGAGACCTTACATCCAGGAGGGTCTACAGTAGGAAGGGCTTTCTCAAGAAATCTCATGTTGTACTTTGTATATTGCCTTAACAAATTTATTCATCTATAAGCCCCACCGAAATGAGGTTAGGAGCCTGAGGCAAAGGACCCGCTCGACTCCTGCAGAGTTTGGATATGAAAGTAATTATTTTCCCGGTGGCTACTGCGGGGATTCAGTTTATTTTAGCTCAAAGGGTTATAATACATTACCGATTTCTAGTGATATGAAATCACATAAACTTCCAAGAATAATAGAATTAGCATGAAAGGCTGGGGTGTCAAATTGAAATAGGAAAATAATAGCCTCGGCAGCTGGGAGTGTGTTTGTGCATATTGGATAGGAGATGGGAATTCGTGGGGCGGAATTTTCATGAGCTTTTCACTTTGTCAGGGCCCCTTGTATCCGGCTATATTAAGATAGATGTTCGATGATATCCCTCATTGTTCTGTCGCTTACATTGATGTTTCTGTGTTATCAACCTATTGATCATGCGTCGGCTGTAATGGGAAGGGTGAAGCGAACGTGCCTATTTACAATAGCAGAACACATTTGTTCTAATAGGGCTGGGGCTCCCGGGGGGATGCATGCAGGGTCTGGGACATCTGCGCCTCCTTCGGAATATTAGCAATGATGACCACAAGGTATAAAAGCTGAATTCAAAGTAAAACCTAAACTATAACAACACACAGAAGAAGGTCTTCTAAAACAAACAGAGTTCTTTAAAAAAAACAAACCCAGTATTTCCAGTTCTGAAGCCAGGATGCGGTGTTGTTGGAAGCCTTGTTGAAATGCCCACGAGCATTTGTGGTAGTTTTCTCTTTTTGGCTTCTCGATTTGCAAATAAATTGAAAATAATCAGAGGGGCAGCTTTATGTCTGAGCCGGTGCAAATGAATTTCTGAGCCAGTGTCCTTTTCAAAATATTTACATAATATTGCAGCTGTTTGCTCTAGGAAGCAATTACTTATTAGGTGGGAGGCAAGGGATGAAAAAGCCAACATGGCACTGAATGGAAAAGATCAGTGCTGTGAAGCTGAATGCTGTGGGTGTAACTATAGCCACGGCGTAAAACACCCTAATGAATACCGTTATTTTATAATAATAAAATAATACAAATCATTTAATGACACAGTTTAAGCCATAGGACGTCGTTTAGGCTATATAAACAGAGCACCCCCAAACTGGCAAAGGTTTATTTCCCAGATTGAAGTGAGAGGTCGGTTGGAAATAGCCTAAAATTGATGTCCCTTGGTTAATTTTTCCTCTCTCCCTTCTATACTCTTAGGCTATTTGGAACTTATGCCCAGTTCATCCATAATTCATTAGCTCCCCTGAATAGGAGTATCGCTGGCTGCACATTGGTGGCCTTAAGGTGAAATTAGCGATTTGCTTAAGTAGTTAAGCTTTTCTTGCCTAAGAGCAGCACGCGTGATTCAAGACAAACTATCAATCGATATACCCAGGCTGCCTCCAGGAGCTGTGTCTTCCATGAATCACACTTTATGAATTCAATTTCTACCCAGAGAAAATTTTCAATTTGAACGCCAAATCATTATGGGAGAGTGTAAATTGTTTTTGCTCTATTATGCATCGGACGCCATCATTTTTTTTTCTAATTACGGAGGTGTCAGGTCGGGCTGTCATGCAGACGCTGATTTTCAATTTAACTGATCATCGTGCATTCATTTTCCCATTTGATAAATATGCTATCTAGAAGCCTCTGCATGCACGGAATGCTAAAAGAGAGGCACAGATTGGCAAAGTAATAGAGGCCTGTGTGCGGCAATAAGTGCAGATCAGGCAGCTAATTTAGCACCTCCTGGTATTCCATTTCCATTTCTCATTTTCAGGTCTCAGAGGAGGAAAAGCAGCCCAAAGGCAGAAAGCAGCCTATTCACTATCGAAGAAAGAGCGAGGGAGAGAGAGAGAGAGAGAGAGAGAGAGAGAGAGAGAGAGAGAGAGAGAGAGAGAGAGAGAGAGAGAGAGAGAGAGAGAGAGAGAGAGAGAGAGAGAGAGAGAGAGAGAGAGAGAGAGAGAGAGAGAGAGAGAGAGAGAGAGAAAACACCAAAGCCTTGTTTCCAACCACACCTTTCCTAAATTAGTCAATCGAGCTTAATTAAGGTTAATGGAGTTTTCTCAATATGTGTTAGTCTTACTTAATAGAAACAAATTTGCGCAATTAATTAGGCCAAAGGCATGTATTCACCGAGAGCCATTTCACAATCTTGCTCACATACATTCTCAATGATTCCCCAAAAATATGAACTAATTTTACCGTATCATAACCATTTTCAAAAGTAAAATTAAACACAAATATATGTCCCCAACCCCACAATATATGACAAACACGGCACAGTACAGGCCATTATGAAACAATAATACAAGGGATATGCCAAAATGGTTCAGTTCTTTGTTATTATTTATTATTTTTTTGTCAATTACAAACGTTAATCCACTAGGTGTGGAAATGCTGAGGTGAGAAACAAAGCAATACATTAATGCGAGCAAGGTTTTCCTTGTGTAATATTATTGTTGTGTTATTATTAGGTCTAAATGCTATTTGTATCTTGGGTTCCCCCCCCCCCCCCCCCCCCCCCTCTCCATCTGATCTTAGATCCAGACACACAGGCGTGGGCCTAATCGTTTTGCTTCATGGGTCAAAGGAATTTTCCTCCTCAGAATATATGAGTACTTTGTCTTTTAGGATTAGTTCACATTTCACACTCACTAATGCGGCAATGGAAATTATAATTCTAATCTCTGTGCAAACCTGGGCCAGGCCTGGGTTTAGACCGCATACTCTTCATTCATTAGGTCTCACCGTTTTCTAGGTAGTTGTAATTGTCCTGCATTAAAACAGATATATCCCGAGGCCTATGAAAAAAATTAAGATAGCTGATATTAACATCGGTTAATTGGACAAATGCGCATTAGCCTACATTAATAGGCAGACCATTGACTCTAGTTTAGTACTCCTAATATAAACCAAAATTAGATGTAGGCCTATGTATGGTAAATATCATAATAAGTGGTCAGAGTTTTCAGTGAGTAAAACTGAGAGACTTAATGATTATGCATTTTGTTTCCACGTTCTCAAATTTTAGGTCTTTCTAAATTAAAACATACTAGGTATTTTTTTAAACAATTTTAAAGGGTCAGTGTCATGTATGTGGAATCCCCTTTAATCCTCAGTTTAGCCTCACTGAATGAACTGTACACATTTATAAACCAAAAGAGCCTTAAGTAGCCTACATTTTTGTAGGCCTGTTATATTATACATATAAAATATTTGTATTTTACATAATACATGCATTTTATTATAGCATTCTCAATTGGCTACCATGTGCTATTATTTACACTATAACAAATTTTCTGGAGAAAAACTAAAACGCAACTTTTTGCTTTCAAACGTCAGATGTGTCAGACCTCAGCTTTAGATGGTTCTCGTGAAGGTGGCTGTCGGGGGAGGGGCGTGGCACTAAGCAAATGGATTCTCTGACACGTCACAATTACACATAGCGAGTGCTTTTGAAGTAAAAGGCAACGTCTGGGAACACGTTAGAGGTGGAACTGAGCTTGGTCAATGTGTTTTTTTAAATGTAATTCTGTATTATTTGTGATGTCACAACTTCTGCTGTTTTTTTTCAAATTAAAATTAAACTATTGTATAAGCAATATAACACACAATTAACACTATTTTAAAGATTTACCTCCATTAGATAGAAGACCTTGCCCAAACATGATATCTCTGATTATAAGCCCTAATCACTATTATGGGCACCATCATTAAGTCCTTTTGTTCAAGGTCAGAACCTTTGCCTAAATTTACATTTAGTCGTAAGAAAAAGTGTAACGTTTGTGCAAATTCTAATGAGAATCCTCACTCACTTTTCTAAACAACAAAATGACCCCTCACAAACCTTACATCCAATGAAAACGGAACAAACCACCATCTAGATAACACAACGACCTTCAAAAGCACAAGCAGGGCATGGATTGAGGAACGGAAGGATGGACGGAATGATATTAAAGATGGCAAACAAGTTCCGCCCTCAGTGATTCTGTGGAAAATCTAGTGCAGCCATAGTGGAATTCTCCCAGACGGCCAGGGGCAGAGCAGGCCAGAACAGGTATTACTCCTTTTCCCATGTGTGTTTGTATTGTAGGTCCTACCATTCATTTGTATTGTTCAAAGATTTCTGATCAAGAGGCTAATGTTTGTCCTAGCTAGCTAGATAGACCTAGTAGATTGGACATTCTGAGTGTTAGCATATAACTGACCTCAACCCATATCCAAGCATGGCCATCATGAGCCTATCTAAACTCAACCTCACCTCTAATCCCTGACCAACCAAAACAACAGGTGTACCTGCGCTCCCTGGTGTCCAGAAAGGCTAGCATCAAGATGCTACTTCTGCTGCTGCTCGGTATTCAGTTAATCAGTGTGTCCCTTTTAGTGGATCATTGTCTTAATTCATCAGATGGTGTACTTCATGAAAACGTATGCAGAACGGTTCTAAAAAAGATCAGTCCAACACGTTGAGGAAGGAACGTGGGCTGCACTACCATGGAAACGTCGATCCTTGCAACCCAAAATCAGGCACATTGCAAGGACAAAACAAACTTAAAAGAGACATGTGAAGCTAAATGGTGAATTGGTTGGATTAAAGCACAGTTGGCCATAGGCTGGAATGGCATCAAAAAGACATGCACACAGCCACTGTCCATATCTATCTCACAATATTAGTGAATTGGACAATGACATCACCACTGATGTCATCAGCGGAATGGCTTTGAAGGCAGACCACCAGCTGCTCCGACTGACTTTCGGAAATGCAAACCTTGAACTTGGAGTCCGTAGTTGTAGCAGGCTCCGCCAACCTTAAACAATACACACAATCATATAATTGCAGGTTTAACAATTTGGTAGAAAGAAAGTAAAATGTCCATCGCCACGAAAGGTGCCACAAGAACTGGGGCTCAGGTCCAAAACATAATCAAGGCAGTATTGGAATTGCTATATGGCTCACATCTGAGAAGGTATGTATTGAGACGGTTTGTTTGGGTCTTTATAATATACACAGGTTTAAGAGAACAATTAGTCTCGATGTCATCAGTTAAAGGGCCCCAATTTCACCAGGTGTGAGTGTGTGCAGACATCACACCAAAAGGTATTATAGCTCAACTTTCTAGCCTACCAGTGGACTGTTACTGATGTTATCATGCATCTAGGTGGACACTCCATACTGTCATGTTCCTAAAGGGTATCATTTAGCTTGGAAATCTGCATGCTCGAGGAAATAACAAAATCTTTAACATTTAACCTTAGAAACTTTAAAGCAGTAAGCATAACGTGACCCTTTTTTAATGAGCACAGGGGAGGCTACCTTGATAGTTTATATGCATATATTTTCGCACCAATGGTATTCTACAGGTTCATACACAAAAGCAGCTTCTAAAGGTAGGTAAACAGTGTGAGATTTTTGTTTGTAGGATTTAGGATTTTCAGCTAAAGGGCACTTATAATTAATGAGCAAAGATATTCCCTAGAAATATTGTCTCTCCTCATCTCCTTGTATCTTCTATAAGGCAGAAAATATTGATTTGAGCTAATTATTCTGACCTACACCCACCAATATTAACACTAACCACCATGGTATTTTATGCTTATTAAATAACTGCTGATTTATATCCCCTTGTGAAAATAAGAACATATATCCTTATTAATATGATGACCATTTGTAACAAATTAATGTGTTAAGTAGTATGAACTGCCATCATAAGGGGTGGGTATACCACGACACATGCATATGTTTTAATGTTCCTCCAATGTTGACTCAGACATACTAACTTAAACCCTACAGGGTGTACTTTTCATACTTTAAAAGCTATTTATAGTTACACTGGTATATGTTTAAGATGGATTACCTCAGGCCCCGCCATTGGATATTGCCACAACACACTAAGAGGGCTTCAAGGCTTTAGCTCCCTCTGCTACCTTTACTCAGAATGACTCAAATTACTATTTGAGCATTTAGAATCCACATACATCTACCAACCCATCCATCCATCCATCCATCCATCCATCCATCCATCCATCCATCCATCCATCCATCCATCCATCCATCCATCCATCCATCCATCCATCCATCCATCCATCCATCCATCCATCCATCCATCCATCCATCCATCCATCCATCCATCCATCCATCCATCCATCCATCCATCCATCCATCCAACCCTCCCCCTGTTCTTACTTCCATATGGTCTTGTGGTAGTATAAGTAATAAGGAACAATCTTAACCTGCTGTGAACATGAGATTGGGGGGGGGGGGGGGGGGTCATCCTAAATGGGTCCCGCCCACTCACACTCCATTCAATCCAAAGGCCAATTCAGGGTGAATTCTAAATACATGTTTATGTATAAATAAAGTACATTGTAAAGCAATGGTCCTGAAAAAAAAAAATGCCATTGTCTATCAGACAGTATGGTTTGAGTACCTACCTTTATAGTATCTACCTGTATGTACCTGATGCGTGTATATATCTACTGTCTGTCTCTCTATCTTTCGATCTTTCGATCCCTCTATCTCTCTATCTCTCCATTTCTAGAATTAGAGATAGAGACGTCTGACTCAGAGAAATGCTCCAAGAGGCTACTTCCAGAAATCCTATTTTGTTAATGGATTTGAAAAAAATTATGACACAATTAATTCTAATTAATTATCTCTTGATCTGGGTCATGCCAACAGCAGGACATCAGAGGAGTTTTGCTATGGGGTGCAGTTAACCTTCCAGATGAATAGGTATCATTCAGTCCACACGACGCCGCCTTTCTCCGTTCCGCTCGGCAGACGACATTAATCTCCTTCGAAAAGGACTGGCTAATTATTAAAATGTTATTTTCGCCTGGTATTATCTTCGATTTAATAGCGTGCATCCTGAACAAAGGAAACAAATTATAATGACTATAATAAACATAATAAAACCAAAAAATGACATGATTAAATATAAATAAAAAATATTACAAAACAATAATAACAATGCTAATAACAACAATACTACTAATAACAACCATACTATACAAATACATAGAAGAGATGGTAATCCTGAAGCTAATAGCATGAGCTCAGATGTGCCTAAAGGTCTGTTCGTTGACGGACCGTTCTAGTTGCAATTATAAAAGGCTCCCGAGAAAGACTTGACATGTCCTCCCTAGCTCTCCTCTTCCACTATTAAAGTCATGTTGCAGATGTACTTAGCACGTCAAGGCCAAGACCCCCAGATCTCACTATTACATGCACATTATTTAATCTTTTGTCTTCCCTGGTCCGAGTATACTGACACATACAATTTCTGCCATTAATGTGGCAGTAAGCTAAAGGATGAACGCGACTCAAGAAGAGAGCGAGTCAGGGTCCAGTTTTCTCCGGTTAATGGCCCAGGGGAAATAGGGTTCAACTGGGCCTGAAATGTTACCCATCAATGTGCCCTGTGGAGGAGCATGTTATGGGGGGGTTTCCGTCGCATGGTTGAAATCGATCCTGTTAGAGCAAAGGAAGTGGGGCCTATTTGACAGCCAGGAAACATTTCAGTACCGCCACTATGCGTCGGAGAGCTTCAGGCACACACACACACACACACACACACACACACACACGCACACACACACACTGACATTGACACACCAACACCGACACTGGCACACACACTGACACCGACACATCAACACCGACAAACAAATTCACACACACCCATGCACACACACTGACACACACGAACTGACACAGACACACACGCACCCACACGCTGACAGCACACACACACACACACACACACACACACACGCACGCACGCACGCACGCACGCACGCACGCACGCACGCACACACACACACACACACACACACACACACACACACACACACACACACACACACACACACACACACACACACACACACACACACACACACACACACACACACACACACACACACACCGATACCGTCAGAACAACACGCACGCAAACACACCAAAAAAAAAAAGGAACAAAAAAACAACAAACCAAACTTGAACGTATCAGTTGTGTAAATGGGTGTGATTAGTCATAAAAGAGCTTACTCTGCAAAGACTGGAAGCACATTAGAGGTGATAGCGGGACAGAATCAATGGTGGTTACCTCTTGGAAGTGTGAGCTTATCCATCAACGATAAGCGAGATGACTGAAGACAGCTCCACCTCGTCAACAACACCACTATCGACAGAGGGAGAGAGAGAGAGAGAGAGAGAGAGCACGACAGAGTTCGATGAGTCTCTCTCGCTCTCTCTCTCTGGTGTAACATTCATTCTGCGCAATCAATGAGTATCCCGGTGCTTTCTCAATAAGAGATTTAGAAGAAGGGAGGAGGAACAATTACAGCGCCATGTGCAGCCTCCTTAAACATAAACATAAACAATTGGTAACAGTCAGTGCCCTGAATATATTTTTTTACACTGTGATGTCGTCATTTCTGCAACATCGCACCATAATTCAATTAATCTTGCTTAACATGAGGCATCCCTTTTTAAACTGCTAATCATGTCATTTTGACCCATACGCAGAGAGCGTGAAAGAATACACACAGAGACCGAAACACACACACGCACACATACACACACACACGTTCACGTACGAGCAGGCACAAACAGTTTGTGATTTAGCGGAGATCTCCCAAAGGGGAAATGCTATGAAGGAATCACAGGTAGATGGTTAATGAATTTGTAAAGACACTTCTGCCTGGACAACAGCGTCTGATGTGGCTCTTCTAATTAGTTTTTAAGTACTGCACAACAGGGATCAACCGTTTAGAATCTCTGTAACCAATCCCCAAGTAACGCTTAGTGCTTTGTTTAACATTGAGGAGAGATTGTGGATCAAAATGAGCTCCTCAGACGGAGGGAAACAAGAACAAGATTGGTGATTTCGGTTGCTTGATGCATTTCTAAAAAAGGGGGCAGGATAGTGAGATGAGTGTTTGACTCCAAGCCAAAAGGTTGTGGGTTCAAACCCGAAGGTCTGCAGCCCACCATTGAGCAAGATGCCTAACGCCTTACGTCAACGGGGTCGCCCCAACATGCAGATCGTGTCGCAGGAGATATATAGGCCCTGAATATACCCCAGAGGGCTTCTCAGGGGCCTCGGACTTGGAGGATCTCCCCATGTTGCGATCACTTTTACAATTACCAATTAAAGTAATTTAGCAGACACTTTAATGCAAAGCGACTTGGGTTGAATCGGCATCTCCCTCAAGAAAGCCTACATCTAGGCATCCCACATTGGGGAACTAACCCAGTACCTTTCTTCGTCACTGCAATATTGCCTCCCCCCGGGTTTATATTATTATGGGGGTTGTAACTTGTATGCACGTCATACAACAACCGGATTGGCTTGACAGATGACCCATTGGTCAAGGGATCCATTCGGTATCATCAACACCTTCAGATTGTAAAACGGAGCACTTTCTACCTCACCGTTTGACCCCTGACGTCGGTCGATTCACATTGATTAATAAGTAAAAGTGTTTCAGGTCAAGCGTTAGCTTCTGGTATAGATGATTCCCTCCCATCTAAAAGCAGGCCCGTGGCACTTGCAAACAATGATACACTTTTAACGCAAACTGGCCTCCACAGTGCCCCTTTTTATCCAAGGCAAAGTAAATGCCATTAGTTGGTCTACATTACATCCCTCATCGGGGTTAGAGTGCTAAAATGAACGGCGGGCACATTAATTCAGACGCTGGAAAAGGTTGCATAGTTGAAAACACTTATACCACAACTCGCATAAAGGTAGCGCATGTGACCTACTTCCACGCCACTATATTCCACAGAGAACCGGGCAGTGCTCCAATCAGGAGGGAGGGGAACGTGTCCTTGTCTGGGGGCAGTCGCTGACCCTTCGCTTTACTGCAGATGACATGCTAAAGAGTTAGCGGAGTTGCCACGTAGCCGCTACAATGTCTGTACCCAAACTGTATGAACCTACGTCAACATAGCCGGTCGGTGGCGAGGAGAAGTGCTTGGAAATCCGCTTGAATGCTTGGGAAAATAATAAGGCCATTTCTGATTTGATTGACATGTCAACTTTCCATTTGATCGATGCAATTCTCAAGGGTAGAGGTAAAACAATACAACATCAAGACAAGACGATACGCAAATGGAAAGACTGATTATGCGTGAATCTCTTTCTTATTGTTTACTATGAAACAGCACATTTAGCATATAGTAGCAAAGTCCTTGTATCATCATATGGATAAGCATTATGTTCAGACTAAATTGGATGAACGTTGACAGTTGTACTGCCCTCTCTTGAGAAACTAGACGTTCATGGTTTGTTTTACCTTTCAGATAAAAAAGCTCTGAATCAGATTTATTAAGTCAGGTTTACGAAACAAATCAATCTTACACAGAGACAATACAGGTTAAAGTGTGAATCCTTCAACTGTACTAACACACATCCCCCCCAATTTCTCACTTCAACACCTCCTTCATGAACAGCCTTCAATGGACTCCATGCAATATCCACATGTTGGAGACATCTTCAACAGCAAAGCCCCTTTCCCCCGTTAATCGCTACAACATGAGCAGGGGAAATTATTCCTTGAATTTCTCAGGGAAGATAATGATTCTCGTTTTTATCAAGGGTTTATCTTCACAGGTCAAGATTAAAGTGAAAACTGAGGTGAACCCCCAGTGTCCCCAATTAAAAAAGAAAAGGGAGCGAGAGAGGGAGCCGGTGAGTGTGAAAGGAAGAGCGAGGCGAAAGAGAGAATGAGAGAGAGAGAGAGAGAGAGAGAGAGAGAGAGAGAGAGAGAGAGAGAGAGAGAGAGAGAGAGAGCGAGCGAGAGTGCAAGTGTAGGCCTATATGTGTGTGGAGGGTGGGATGTCTTGGGTAAGGGGTGCGGACGGGAGGTTGAAGTGGGTGGGGGGGAGGGGGGGGAGGGGGGGGTCAATCCTAGTTTTCTCTACTCTCCAGTCCCCTGAAGTATACGAGGGAAGTAGGAAATAACACAATTAAATTACAACACCTGACTTCTGGACCTCAGTTCACTGTGAATCATGGTGGACTAACTGGCGTATGTGAGATCCCATCAGGATGATTAATGTAATCACACACATTAGCATCTTTCTGACGTCACAATTGAAGATGTATTATGCTTTAGGTCGATTTAGGGAAAAGGATCAGTTTACAAATGAATACACAATCCACTCAATACAGAGTACAAAAGCTAACAATGCTAGACATGTGTCGTACCTAAAGGGAGGAAGCGAAAAATAGACTTCTCAATTTAGTTACTCTCACCTCAACACTAAAATCATAATGACAAATGCTTATTTTTTTTGTTGCTGCAGCAATTTTATTTTTACCACCAGATACTTAATTTCCTTTGGGTCCTTTATTGAAAGGTCCCATGACATGCCACCAGGTGTGGTGTGATTAGACGTTACAAGTCGTTTTGGAAATCTGCCCCTTATGACATCACAGGTGGGCGTGTTCACCTAGACGTGTGAAGGATAGATGAGCAACGTTTGCTACAGTCCACTGGATAGGCCGGTAGACTGATCTATCCAGCACACATCTAGGTGGACACGCCCACCTGTGATGTCATAAGGGGCCGATTTCCAAAATGGCTTGTAACGGCTAATCACACCACACCTGGTGGCATGTCATGGGACCTTTAAATTGAGGTTCTTTCAAGGAAAATGTTTAATGATACATTCAACAATAGGGTCTACTTATTAATTAGATTTTAATTTTACCAGACATAAGCAATGTCAGCTTGCAAACAAACCACAGAGAGGAAATGAAGGAGCATATTTTGTAACAACAATATTCAACAATATTGCTTTTATAATAAACTGTCCAAATGTATTTGACCAACTGATTCATTGATTGGTTTACTATCACATTAGAATGTGAATAATGTGATACATTTGCAGACGTTTGCATAAGAACATTGTATAATATGTTGTTAAAGTAGGCCTAACCTCATACAATGTCCTCAACTGAATGTATACAAGCATAATAATGTTGTTATAAACTATCAATCCTGTGACTTCTGACATGGGTTTTTGTTATTATTCTGTGGTATTTTCATGTATTTGGTAGCAACTAGCTCACTAACGTTGTGCTATGTGGCTAATGCTGTAATTGCCCATATTAACATTGCAATTGTTATTGTGCGTTGCGTATTTTTTCAAAACCAACTGGAAGCCGTTTCATTTAATAGTTTTAAATGTATTTCATTATTAACTGTCTAAATAAGACAGCTACATACCAATTGCCTGAAATAACACTTTCTAACAGTTATTTGGATTCTGCTATAATCCTAACAAGCGTATCCACTCATAGCCTCATAATAATATATGTATTTTTTTTTCTCACAGACGTCAGAGGGCAGGGGTATCTTCTCAGTTGCACACTTTGCTCAAGGACAGTCTTGCAATATTTGGGATTTTTTATTTATTAATTTTTTACCTTGAGGGCAATCTGAAATCCAAAATGCCTGAGCCTGCTGATATGTTTACATTAGTCCTTGTCAACATTAAACAGTAAACACACCTGGAATATGTTAACCTGAAGGTTATTGAGTTCTGGGCAGTTGCACATTTTTAATTATAAGAAGATATGCTATTGAAGGTCCACATAATATTTCACGGATGTACCTCAATTGTATTAGGCAAAATAACAATTATTCTCAAAGGCACTGAAAATCGGAGAGGGAACTGCAAATTGTCGTGTGTTTAAAAAGTAGCATAATCCTTAATCGCATCTGCAACAGATCCTACGTGTTGTTTTAATCGTGCATCACATCAAAAACTCAAAATAACATTGCTTTGGAGCTTTCAATTAACCCTATTAAAAGAATGGTTGTTTTTTTCCCCCAATGTTTCAATAGGCAGCAAAGAACAAACCCTGTAATAAGCAAACACATTCACAAACCCGCACATGACGCGACACAAACAACAAACCTCCCTCGCACCTACACTTTGCCCACACTTAGATAACAGCCCTCCTTTGTTTTCAACAAGAGACGATTCTGGTTCAAGCAGTGATTCAAGCAGTGCATCCAATCTCAAGACATTAGTGCAACACATTTAATTGCTATTCCATGACACTGTATGAAAGCAGAATAATTACTGTTATCAAAGCTAAAACCCACCTTCTGTAATAAAATTATAATGATCCCAGCAAATGATCCCTGCAAAACTTTTTTCCAACCATAGGACCAAAACAATGCTGGAAAAAGAGATTGATATACAATAATGTGCAGTTTGCTTAAATAACATCCCCAACTAGTTAGAAAAGACTGAGCAATTAAAATGGAACCAAACATGTTTGTTAAATTCAAATGAGGTATTTAACAAACATTTAGCAACTTTTACCCTATCCCCACTACCTGACTGCCATTATGAGTGACAGATGTGTAGCTGAATTGACACCCAGGTAAGAAGATTTCAGAGCTTTTTCTAATTATGAACGTGTTTTTATTCATATTTCAGATATATGCTGGATAGCTAAATGTCAGACCATTATTTCAGAGTAAATTCAATATTTACATTATAAGGATATTAACACAAGTTGAACAACCACTTCATAGCTGATATGGTATTGCATATAATAGTATGAGTCACCTGTGCCTCCATTATACCAGCATTAGCGGAGCAAATGATTGCATGGAATCAGATACAATTTCTCTCATATCTGAGAAAGTCAATAGACATAAGCAGACAAACAAACAAAAAAAAACACACAGCTGTCTCTGGGCTGCTGTATCGTCAGCTTCGGTTCAAACCATTTGCTGTGCTGAAGAGCTGCCCTCTTCTATTCTAAACAATGTAGATGAGTGAGATGCACAGGAGCCCCAGAAAGCAATCGTGCCGCTCCGCACCGGCGGTCCAATCGCAGGCAGACAAGCGAATCCTCCGGTGTGGAATCTTCAGTTGAGGCCGCATTGATTTGGCAGCATCAGTTGGATGTCACACACGCCGCGAACAATGCTCAATGACTTTGCCATCCTATTCCCATTTAAATTGCTTCTACGTTTCCTCCCTGACACCTGTATAAATCAATGCCATCCTCGGCAGGTCATGGGGCTGAATGTACTGAGGCTCACTCTCCCCGCCTCTCAAAATCCACTAAAATCAACACAATAATTGAAATATTTTCAAGCTGATTACACCGAAGCCCGGGGCTTGGCTGGTTGCTAAGAGTATGCTCCCTAGTTGCTAGGGGGAGTAAATCATCTTGCATTATTTGATTTTTGTTACTGATATGAAACCGCTAGTCCCTCGATTAAATGTCCCACAGTCCAACACCTAGGGGATGGACACGAAGAGAGGGAAGGGGGAATATAACAGTTTGAACCTGTAAAATAGCATCTAGAACTTTTTTCCCTTCTCTTTTTCCACAGGGCTTCAACACAAATTGATCAGCTTGTTTATTTCCGTCCGAGGCGGAGAACAAACAAACATAGCTTGAGCTCATCTCTCTCATTGAGGGAGAACAGAGACGACAGTGAAATGTCAGGATTCTAACTCCCCGCTTTGGGCTTTGCTGGGATCATGAGGAATCTATTTATTTCTCAGATATATGAAAGAGATAGCCCGGTTTAAGCTTCGTATTTTAGTAGTGGTCACAGTGTGATTTGTATTGCAAACCACCTTTATAAATAACAAAAGGCAAATATTGCAAAGGGAGGGGGGGGGGTGACTGAATGATATGCTGACACATTTGGACAAACTCAGACATCTCACATTTTCATGGTCCGACTCCATCAATAATACAAATTTAATCCCTAACACAATGTAATAGAAAAAGCTATTTTGTCTTCACAAAACATTGAACTTGGTAAACCACTGACTTTCCCTTGAGAAAGAGCTCCCCTTGCAGCAGAACAACACCCCAACCACTATTAAAAAAAAACATTCCCTCAGCATCAAACCGGATGACAAAGCCCCACCCATAACACTGATGTTCACCGGTGAACATTACAGCCGCCCGCTTTGCCATCAGCTTTGTACCAGACCTGGGATTTTCCCTCCTGTGTCTTGTCAGACAGCGAAGGCTCCGCCACCGCCAGCCCTTGTCAAATGAGATCAATCGTCGGCCATAATGGTGAGGTCAAGTGGAAGGGGGCAAGAAGCACATCCACTGGCCCTCTCTCTCTCAGTCCGGTGGTCTGACAGGGGCGCCTTATAGCCCAGCGTAAAAAGCACCGCGATACAGCGTACACGTACTCTGACACGTCGATCAAAGCTTAAGATGCGATGTAAGTATGCGCCCAAGGTGTGCCAAACAAGTGACATCCTAATCCCCCTCCCCATCCTGAAACGAGAGCCAGTTGAAAAATGTTTTAATCTTCTTAAGCAACATTACGCTTGTGCGGTCTTAGGAAACCAGCTCAACTTTTGCAGAATAAAGAATATACAAGCTGTTTAAATACTATATCCACTTGACCTTGGCTACCAAAAGCGACGTTCCCACTCTGATTCTTTCAGGAGCGCCAGACAAATAGGAGTAGGAGCTGACGTGACAGTTCTAATAGAAAGGAGGGTCACTAGTGATTAGGGTGCGAGCGCTAAATAAAACGTCCAACCACTGAAACAGGATACTGTCATTAGCCCTGCCGTTTAGGGGGCCCCCACAATCATTGTGTCATTAGCGCCTTATAAAAGCAGACTCTTAACTCCTTAACCACTCCTTATTTACCAACCAGTCATCCAGTCCCATCTCACGCAGCACCGGGGTTGTCTCCCGAACCCCGCCGCCGCTGTTTAACTGTTTCATTCAGACCCCTCTGCTTCTACACGGCCATCTGGTTACCCCCCCACCCCCCCCCCCCCCCCCCCCCACCCCCCCCACCCCCCCCCCGCGACCGTCCCCCACCCCCCATTGCACCCCTTCACCCACCCACCCCTCTGTCCTGTAAGTCTCTTCTAAAGCGCAAGGCCTGACAAGCAAGAGATATGTCAACGCGCTGCTCGGCACAAAGCAACATCTGCCATGCCTCACGCCCCGCCATTGTATGGCCATTTAATCTGTCCCGTCCCCCCCCTCCACCCCCCAACTCTGACCCTCCCCCCTCCTCCCCCTTTTCTAGCGGCCCCTACAACAACAGTTTTCCCCCTCCGTATTATGTTTTGCCACTCAATTAGCATTATCATTTCGCGGCTGAAATAGAAGCCAATTTACCTTTAATGACCTGATTGTCAGATGAGTGACAGCAGTCGCCGCCGCCATGCCACACACCACCGTCGCCATCGCTATCGCTCGATAAACGGGGGCCAATAGCCCCCACCACCCCCACCCTCAACCCCCCCCATCTCCCCCCCACCACCACCTTCCCCCCCCCCCCCCCCCCCCACCATGCCTGTTTTCTCCTGACTGGTCGTGTGGAGAGAGAGGGGTCGGTGGGGGTTCGGATGTGACACAGGCCTAGCCAATCCTCCGACTGGCCCGACCCCCCCCCCCCCCCCCCCCCTCCACGCCCCACCACCACCAACACCAACATTGTTTCCGTTCCCTTCGTCGGGGCAGCGTGGTGGAAAATTGAGTCCAGATTCATTAGGTTTTCAGTGTGCCGCTCGAGTCAGTTAAATTGATACATTTCCTAACAAAATTGAAGTGCTTTTGTGGGGGGGGGGGGGGGCAGGGTGGGGGGTGGGGGGGGGGGTTGTGGGAGTGTGTGGGGAGTCGGGGGGGGCGTGTGGGCGCGGATGGCTGGTGACCCCCGCTTGGGCCCGCTGAGCAGCCCAAGCGAGCCGATGGATCCATTAGAGCGCTTAGACTGCTTATTCCTCTCCCTCCGTCTGACTGACACTGTAAATCTGAACCAATTTCAGACTCTAATCACCATTACAAACCCCCTTTCCACTGTCCATTTGTTACTCTGCAATTCGAATACACTACACAGATTGGTTCGGAAATACCAGTTTAGAGAGCGGGGAATGGGGTGGGAAAGGGGGGGCCGGCGTTTTCCTCTCTGGTTAAATGGTTCATGACTGGCCCGACGGTTTTTTTTTTTTTTCTTCTTCATCTTCTTCCTCCTCCTCCTCCTCCTCCTCCCCAGCGGAGAAGCGACAAGGTAAAACCAGAGGAACTCTACCTTCTGACTAGCCCATCAACCCCACCCCCCACCCCCTCCAAACCCAAGATAAACTGGAATTAAGGAAAATGTCACGTAAATTAATAAATACTTGAAGAGAAAAAAAAAACACAAACACTCAAAAAAAAAACGAATGAGTGTGAAATTGGGCGGGATGACAGACGGGCCTGCAGGCCAGCCTACCGGTGGTTGGCTGTGAGGCTGTCCCTTGAATAACAATCACCGTAACACCTCGAAAACATTTCCCTCATCCGCTCGCCAGCTTTTTTTTTTTTTTTTTTTGCCCAGCTTTTATCTGCTCAGTGGACCGCGGTGCACTAGCGAAGCGGCTAGAGGATATTATTTCCCTGTTGGGGCTCCAGTCATATAACTCTCCCTCTGCTTAATATGCACTCTATAATTCAAGAAACTCGAATTATAACCCGGGATATGCTCGCCTCGCCTCACGTTATCTATCTAACCTTCAACTTTGCTCAACTTTGAATGCGCAGGGCTGTGTGTGTGTGTGTGTGTGTGTTGTGTGTGTGTGTGTGTTGTGTGTGGTGTGTGTGTGTGTGTGTGTGTGTGTGTGTGTGTGTGTGTGTGTGTGTGTGTGTGTGTGTGTGTGTGTGTGTGTGTGTGTGCGTGCGCGCGTGGGTGTGTGTGTGTGTGTGTGTGTGTGTGTGTGTGTGTGTGCGAGTGTGTGCGTGGGATTGTGTGTGTAGATGTAGCCATTACAGGTAAAATAACAGGTCTCATGAAGAGTGTGAAACTAAAGGGAAAGCCCACCCACCCACCCCGCCCCCACATGCATTATTTATGCCATTAAATCATAGGCGCTCAATCGAAGGGCTTATATTGAAAATCGGCCATCAGTCTCCACATCTAATTAACTTGCTGCACCTCATATCCTCCAAGAGCAGGGGAAACACGTTTTAATTGATATTGAGATGTTTATGCCCTCAGAAAGTAATTAAGATTTTCAATTAATCCCGTTTAATTTCTCGGACATCTTCGTCTTCTTCCCGTCCTTGAGCATCCCGCCGATTAATTCCATCCCAAAACCTCCGACAACCAGGGAACTTCAATTACTCTGCGTTAAAAAAGAAGCACACCCCTCAGTGACCTCGTCCAAGGCTGAACCACTGCGATACAAACAACGTGTGTGAACACAAACACAATGAGATCACACGAAGGCGGCTCCACTTCCACTGACCCGACACTTAAAGGAAATGTCTCCTGGTGGATCAGAAGTGGGTGAGTGTAGTGCATCGGTGGGCGTTCAGATCCACAACTTCTGTGTTTCCGTTCGTCGATAAATTCTGCCTACGTAGAAAACAATGACTTTGATTTTTGCGACCAGGGGAGAAAAACATGTAGCCTAAAGTGTGACCTATATTTTGAATGCATACATGTATGATTGAATGTATGTTTTGACCATTGTCCATACCATTAAACAAAAAAATAGTATTTTTGAGACGATTTGAGAATTATAAGAAGTACATTAACGCAACCAATCAATCATCCAATGATTCCATCCACCCAGCCAACAATTCTTCCCATCATGCACTTCCAGACAAAGTCCCATTGACTCATTTGAAAAGGCAGCGATCACACCACCGCACACCGTCAACAAAACACCACCAACACATAATCCACCTCCACCACATTTGTTATACCTACCTTTTGGAAAATCACATCTCTCAGAACCGTGGGATGTGTATATAGAATATGACAGCACTCTGACCCCCTCTCGAACGCCCCCCCCCCCCACACACACACACACCCACCCATTGTATGCCCAGAATAAATAATAATTTCTCCTGGCTTGCCCCTTTTTTGGCGATTCTGTATTTATTTATTATTTTTTTCTGCTCACACATAGGAATCACCTGCCCATCTAAAGGGGGGGCTCCAGATTAGGCTGCCCTGGGGGGGATTAGGGTGACATCATTTTAGCGGTTGCCTGTGTGAGTGGGGGTCTGAATGGAGGGTCTGAACCCCTCTATGCCACACCGAGATAACATTTGTCACTCGGGGAGGGGGGGAGTGGGGTGTTTTGCCCCTATTCATAGATTAGTGGACCTGCTTCTTTTCACAAAATGTGGAATGGCTTTGGCACCTTCGCGTGTTTTATGTAAAAAAAAAAACCAACATGATAAATATATAATAAACTCCTCCAGACCTCCGAGGACCGGGGAGAGAATCTTGTCTCTTTTCTTCGAGAGCTCAGCTCCTTGTATGAGTACATTTCAATCAGAGGGTGGCTGCACTGTCAATGGAGGACTCTGGATATGCTGGGAGGCCAGGCTGCCATAGATTGTTCCAATGGTGTGTGGCATAGCCTACACAGATGGCATTCTGTTTTCATGACAGCAGAGATAAGGCCATTATAATCATTTAAGGAAGCTCAAGAAACTGTTAAATTATTTCCCTTGTAAAACACCTTACCAAACCCCCAATACGAGCAATTCCCCATATAAACCACAAAGTTATATTCATTTTAGGCTCTCTAAATATTACGTTTACGATGAAACCACAATATGGGATTATTGAAATGAGGGGACTACCAGGTGTCCGCTGTTTCATTTCTGTGTCAACTCCCCGCGCGGTATAGCCTACTGTGGGCCTGGTGTTTGAGCACGCTTTAAAGGCGCTTTAATCAGTTCCAGCGGTCCCTGCAGTTACCGTTTCCAGCAAATCTATGCATCACAAAAAGGGGGTCGGCGTGGGAGGGGGGGTGCGGGGGTTCGTGTAAATGAGATGTGACATTTTATTTGTGCGGGGCTATGCGAGCAAATAAACAAATATCACGCCATGACAGACAGAGACTGTTGGGAAAATCGTCTCCTACACCGTGCTCACTGGTTAACTGTCATACCATTAAATTGTCTTTCGCGTTTGACACGTCGCCTTGCGATTGGTTAGCAGATGTAAAGAGAGGGGAATACTTGCCAAACACTTTCCGGGAGCATGAAATTGATATTGTGAATCACATGTGACAGTGACTCCTCTGCCCTATAATTGATCTACATTAAGGCTACAAGGCGCTGCTCCGTGATTGGAGAGCCGGAGACATCACGAGCTCACTGTGTGTGTCCCTGGCAGGCAGTCAGTGGAGTTTATTCTTTGCGGTGGAAAGATTACATCTTCAATTTTACCTGGGGTGGATAGACCTCAGTGGGGCCGGCAGATATCTCTCTATAAGTGGGGCCTTACTTATTGCTATTTGAAGTGGTGGATCCATCCATCCGCTGTAATTAAATTGAGCTTTTTAATCTGGCTCTTCTAATCCCGAGTCAAGTGTGCTGGGACTTGGGTGATGTGATTCCTGAAAGGGAATACACTTGATTCACGGAAACATTGTTATCTCTTTTGCTGCTATTGAAATAAAAACTTGAAAATGACGGTTTGTGCACATAAGCTGGTGCGCGGTGAGATGACCTAAACTTTGTGCGATGGAGTCCTGCGTGCTCTCCAAAGCTGGGGAATATAATAGAAAGGTAAAACCTTTCATTGATACCGTTCTTCTTTATGTAATGATATGACATCTAAATATATATAACAAAGACAGATAAATAGAAAAGGCTCATAGTCGTGATTGTTTCCAGACCTATTCTCAGATGTTATTCAGTAAAACAAAAAGTAATATTTGTATGCAGCACCGGTTCGCGAGAGTGCTATTAGGCCTATTGTTTTTTTTGATTTCAATGTTTTTATTTAGCCTTGAAAAGTTGCAAGCAGATGGAGTATCACAGAAAGAACATGGTGTAACACGATAAGGCAAGAATGTGGTCATCAAACTACATGTCTAAATATATCAGACAGTTTATAACTCAGTAGAGTTATAAGCTGATATATTTAGTCGTGTAGTCATGGAAATTCACCAAAAAGGGGGTGGTAGTTAAGAGGCCAAACACATTTTTATTTTACAGAAACAAAATATAAGTCAAACAACTCATGATCATTTCAACAATAAATAAAGAAAGAGATATTCAGTAATCCCATATTATATGAATGAAATGTTTCCCCCTTTCTTCTAACCCTTATGCATGTGAGCCATGGCCCCACTACAAGAGGTCATCGTGGCTGTGAGCGCCGTCCTGATCCGTTCGACCCGACGGCACCGGCTGTCCTGAGAGATCTCGCGGTCCATTGGGCCGCCAGGTAAGCCTTTTCCATCTCCTGCAGTTGCAGCGCTCCACTACGTAACCTACTCTGGCGGCAGCGAATTCGAGCACTTTCAGTCTTTAAGATCCCGATCAGGAGGGCTCTTGATAAGGCTTGTTCTAGCTGGGTATCCGGAGATAGGCGGTCTTACCTATGAGTCATTTTCAGCATGATCGCCCTTATCTCTGTTGAGCTCGGCTCCCCTGGCTACCCCGGAGCTTGTGTTTAGCTCCCCCCCCCCCCCCCCCCCCCCCCCCCCCCCTCCAACCCTGGTCCTCACATGGCCTCACACCTCCCCCAAAATCAACACACAAGCACAAACATATACAACAGACAACAAGCATATACACACATAAACAACGACAATACTTCCTCTGGCAGCGAATGGTGTTTGTTTGTGGAGGACTAAAGCCGTTCTCTTGGCCTCTTGCTGCGTCCGTAGTCTATATGTCTGTGGTGTTTGACTCTGCGTCGTAGACGGCCATCGCTCTCGCCGTTGAAGGTCATGTATGTAGGCATATCATACGTTACGTACTAGCCATTATAGAACGCCGTGAAACTTTGTTGGAAGAATTGTCAGAATTCATTTGTCCTCTAAATGACAAAAGGAGTTTCAAGGTTTTATGATGAATTTGAAGTTAGGGAAACGCAATGGTAAAATAACATGTTTTGGAGGAGATTGAGTTCATAGGTGATGAGGATTCCCAGCAGAATGGACGTAACCGAATAGAGTGACACTTCTTTGTTGAACTTTAGAGGGCTGACTTAAAAACAGCTATATCAAATATGGTGGAGGCTTTAATTGGGCATTTTAAGACAGAAGGAAGTGCTTATTCCATTTCCAATTTTAATTGTGAATTACGGGAAATGATTTGAGTCTTTGACGGTATTGCCAGAGTGCTGAGGGCACACGAAAATGACTTGCAGGGAAGTAGATTTGCTCCAAAATATTTAGCTGTAGGTCTACAGCATCTAAACATCCGTTGTATTAGTATAAGAAGCAGTTTAGTCGTAAGATAATTGCAAAACGTAGCACAACTTACTACTACAAAAGCAACGACAATAGGACCAGTACTATTAAATGTTCTGGCATTGCATATTTGGTTTGTTGTGACACCGTAATCCTGTGTGTTTTCCGACAACAGCAAAAAACAAATCAGTCCGTCAATATATTTACAGAGAGGAAGGACTCAACGGGGTTAACTGTCTGGAGTGTTGTGTCTATGGTAACCATATAAGTAGTATGTAGTATATTCACATTCCCCGGCGCCGGGGGACGATGCAGACACAATAAGATACGGGGCCCCTCCGGGAATACACCTGTAAAACTAATCATCAGGCGCTTGAGAGCCGAAGCCCACATCTGTGTGTCTCCCGTTGTATCCTGGAATACACTTTAGCAGACTAATTGCAGACATTAGCGATGCGGTGGACATCCACTGAGACACTGAGGGGTGTGTTTCTTGTATTGTTTTGTTTTGGTTTCAAATATCACTAGCTATAACCCCCTAAAATATGAATCGTCTGATTTGTATTTGATCTGTTTTATTCATTTGTCTGCGTCATTGTGAAGGTGGGGTTATTGTGTGTGTATATGTGTGTGTGTGTGTGTGTGTGTGTGTGTGTGTGTGTGTGTGTGTGTGTGTGTGTGTGTGTGTGTGGTGTGTGTGTGTGTGTTGTGTGTGTGAGAGTGTGTGTGTGGTGTTGATTGGGGGGGGGGGGGGGGGGCTCATTTTAGGCTGTGATTAAGGTAATTGATGGGAAAAAAATGAAAAGAATCCATCGCCTTGTCGGTTCGCATTCATTAGGACTCACCAACCATTTCCCTGCTCAACAGCAGCTGAATGTCCAGACCCCACAGCTTTGGTGTAAACAAATAGCAGAGGGGGTTGGGGCAGGGTTTTGCAGACCCTCAAGGGGGTATAGCCACGAGCACTTCTCCATAGTGACAGGATATGATCAGGAAATTCCCCACTGAAATACTTCCAGGCTTCAACATAGCAATTGCACATGGAGAATATGTATGTATGTGTGTTGTATGTGTGTATGTATGTATGTATGTATGTATGTATGTAGGTATGTATGTACGTATGTATGTACGTACGTACGTACGCATGTATGTATGTATGTATGTATGTATGTATGTATGTATGTATGTATGTATGTATGTATGTATGTATGTATGTATGTATGTATGTATGTATGTACGTACATACGTACGTACGTACGCATGTATGTATTTATGTATGTATGTATGTATGTATGTATGTATGTAAGTATGTAAGTATGCACGTATGTATGGATGCACAATATATGTGTTGAAACTTTGAAACCAGTTAGGGAGACAAAAAGAAAATACAAATGATAGAGGAAAATATGAATTTTGGGAATGCTAGATTTTGTACATAATTATTTGTATGTATGGTAACATATGTATGTAGGTTTATGTCTGCCACTGTGTGTGTGTGTGTGTGTGTGTGTGTGTGTGTGTGTGTGTGTGTGTGTGTGTGTGTGTTGTAGTGTGTTGTGTGTGTGTGTGGTGTTTGTGTGTGTGTGTGGTGTGTGTGTGTGTGTGTGTGTGTATGTTTGTGTGTGTGCTTGGCTGTGTGTGCCCGTCTATGTGTGTGTGTCTGCCTCTGTGCGTGTATGCATAAATGTGTGTGTGCATGGCCTGTGTCTGCCTCTGTATCTGTGTCTATGTGTTTGTGTGTGTGTGTGTGTGTGTGTGGTGTGTGTGTGGGTGTGTGTGTGTGTGTGTGTGTGTTTGTGTGTGTGGTGTGTGTGTGTGTGTGTGTGTGTGTGTGTGTGTGTGTGTGTGTGTGTGTGAGAGTCACCTGTGTGTCTGCCTCTGTGAGTGTGTGTGTAGATGTGAATGCCTGTGTGTCTACCGGTGTGGTGGTCCGCGTGTGACAGGCCAAGGGGGAGCCAGAAGCAGAGAGGCAGCGCTCAAATGGAAAGGGGGAATGACAGAAGGACAAAAGCAAGCATTGAGGTCACACTGATGATGGGCAATGAATTGTGATGTGAATTGAATGCACTCATCTTTAAAACACTACTGTGTCTCTACCCTCTTCCCCTTATTGCGAGAATAGCCATATTAACACCCTGTTTCCTTTCGCGCAGTCAAAGCCATATCCGATGATGATTGGGTTTGGGAGAAAAAAGAATGTGCTATGATGGGAGAAAAAAATAGTCCCATCGCATCCCCATCACCATCTCATACCACATTGGCACATGCGGCTCACTGCCTCCCTCTCAGTTTTGGCTAAAATTGAAGAGCTTGCGACGGAGAAAAAATAAATAGACGGTCCGACGGCGATGGCCTCTGCAACCGAGCCCTTTTATCAGTGGGAATCTAACAGCCGTGCCATTTCAGATTTTCAGTTTAGCATCCGATTACGCTATGTCCCCGCATTTTATTCCCTACATCTCTATGCTCCACAGCCCTCAAACACTCCTCGGTAACTGCCTATTATCTAACAGTTCCACTCGGGTGGCCCTGCCAATAAAACTTTTCATATCCTTATAAATGAACTCAATTGCCGCGTTCTAAACATTTACACTGCACTAACAGATCATCTCCACACCTTGGAATTGGCTAAATTCCCCCCTTTTTTTTTCTATCCCCCCTCCTTATGAATATATAGGAGGAGATTAGATATGATGTGATAGCTTTTCAGATTGCCGCGCCCGGTGAAATTAGTTTAGCGGGCGTTTACAGACTAAATTGGAACCATTAAATAGCGGATTGAATTGATGGCACATTCATTGTCTTTCCATCGGTATCACTGTAAAATCAATTAGCCGTCACTTTTCCATTCTCAATAAAGTATGATTGTCAGCCACGGATGAGCAAAGGAGACCCTGACAGCCACTCAAACCGGGGGAACGTCGTGTGAAAACAAATGTGTGTGTGCGTGTGTGTGTGTGTGAGAGAGAGAGAGAGAGAGAGAGAAGGGCGGAAATAGTGATCTGTAATTGAGGGGAAAAGAGAATCAACGATTGTCTTCATCAAAAGACCGCTCTGCATAGAATGGGTCATTACTTGTAAACTGAGCTGTGCACTAGGAGAACTAGCGAAAAATACATTGAGAGAAGCAGCAGGATTTGTTTCAATATGAGAATAATGGAAAATAATGCTCATTGAATTGTTTACCGCTCTGGAATAAATGTTTCCTTTGTGCTCTACATATGTAAATCCGGCCTGCCATGCTGCAATGAGGCTAGACATGGTGCTGAATGCATGTAGGCCTATAGAAGGCTTGTGTCCGTTCATTAACGTATACCCAGTTCTATGAAAAACTAAACTGGAATACTTTCCGAACGTTAGTTTAGGATAATTTGCATTCACCAAATGTGAACATCTATGACTCAATTATAATGACATTATCACACACAGTTATAACAGCATTACCAGAACTTACTCTACCATTGCAGCTGCAATTTTTTCTCAATTCCTTACGTTTACGTGTGAGGTCCAAACGATTTAACTACATCAACGATACATGTTTTTAATTAGAGTATCTAACTCATCACCCTCGGGATAGCAATTTTTTGGACCATTTACACTTTCAAATTCTACGCAAAATAATTATAGTTAGTTCTCCAGCTGTTTCATCCCTTTGGCTTCAGCTCAATTCGTCATTTTCCGCCCTGTCATCTGTCAATCTGCCCGAGGCACTGCTAAATGTCCTCAGAGATCGGAAGGTTTCATCTAGATTCCTCTTCCTAATGAAATTAAATGGCGTCCTCCGATATCTCCATCATAATATGGGGTCTCTGAATACACGGTGTCTATATGTGGACAGATGAACGGGCATATGATGATGATGACCGCCGATCGTGGAGTCCCATATGGTCACAGAGTCCATCGATTGGCACAGGGATAGGTGTGCTAACCGAAATGCTGGGGCATGCATGAATTGGCGGCCATGTTTTGGTCACGTCGTGCCAAGAAACCATTGGACAACAGTGAGGCAATGTGGCCAATGGTCTGAAAGATTGTAAATACACACCATGTTAAACATGGTGTGTGTACTCATTGCCAAAAGCTCTGATTCAGGTTCCCAATATTAATTACAATTTTACTTAATGCATTTAGCAGCGGCTTTTATGCAAGCGACTAACAGTGAACTCAGATGTCTTGTTTGTGGTATGTAGTGGTTAGGCATCTGGCTCTTGTATGCCTATAAATAGGTAGGGGACGTTGGGGATTGAACCCTGTATCTTTTGGCTGGGAGTCGAATGCCCTAGCCCTACTGTTGCCTCTGTGAACCGATGCTAATAAGCATGCTGAAACATCGCTGTTTACTTTCCCCAGAGTAAGCCTGGCAAGCTGAAGCATTCCTGGTCGTTTTCAAGATCACAAGGATCTCGGAAAACAATGGAGTCTCTCATTGCAATTACACACGTTGGACTTAGCAAATCAAAGCCACTGATCCTGGTGATCGGGATTTTGTTGCACCTTGGTTTGAAGTTAATTAATCTCCGCGCTTATGCTGCAAGTAAACATCTCAAATGGTGTTGTAGATAAGCCAATAAAAAATGGAGGGGGAAAAAAAAGAAGAATATATTAGTGCCAATAATAAGGAAATAATTCCAAACCCTGATGGAACTAATTATATGTTTCTAATGCAGCATGCTGAGTATGATATGAAGAGAGAGAGAGAGAGAGAGAAGAGAGAGAGAGAGAGAGAGAGAGAGAGAGAGAGAGATAGAGAGAGAGAGAGAGAGAGAGAGAGAGAGAGAGAGAGAGAGAGAGAGAGAGAGAGAGAGAGAAAACTATTTGCCATAACAAATTGTACATATATTAAGTCCACTATCAGGGCCGTATTCTTCCAAATTACAAATTAATGAATCCTCCTCTTTCCTGCCTCAATTATCCTGGGCTGCACACACAACTGGCAAAGGCTGGGTAATCTCCACACAAAGTAAAGAGCTTTACAATCCTCAGATGAAAGGTGATATGGAAATGTGATCCACTGTTATTGCCTCGTGTTATCGACACTTTGGCTCCAACACAGTATCTCTATATGTATGCACAATATAGTAGAATCTCATCTCCAGGATAAATACATTGATTCCATGAATACAAATGGTCGTTCGGCATGGGGCTGCGAGCGAAGAATTCAATCTATATCAGTGTGGTTCCGCAGACCATTCCGCGGTGGTACTTGTAAAAACAACCAGCCGGATCCATAGCCAGCCCTCGTGTTCCAATTCGGCGTGTTTGAAATTTGAAGGACAACGGACGAAATCACAAACAGGAGGAGGCCCGTATGGTTTGTGATTTCTTCCATTGACCAATCGCTTGTTTGTTTGACTTCCGTGAGATTGGTCGTTGTTTTTTTTGTTGTTTTTTGGCCAGGAACGTTGATAACCGAGGGCAGACAGATCATGCCATCCGGGAGGCCGGTGAAACCTAAAAACATCTCTTCGTGGAAGAACCTTCAGGGAGGGACGATCGCAGGGGAGAAACGCTTAGTGGGGCCTTTCTCATGAACCTGACTGAACTGCAGGGAGAAACTGTGAGTGTGTGAGTGTGTGTGTGTGTGTGTGTGTGTGTGTGTGTGTGTGTGTGTGTGTGTGTGTGTGTGTGTGTGTGTGTGTGTGTGTGTGTGTGTGTGTGTGTGCGTGTGCGCATGTGCGCGTGTGCGCGTGTGCGAGTGTGCGAGTGTGCGAGTGTGAGAGTGTGAGAGTGTGTGTGCGTGTGCGTGTGTGTGCGTGTGTGGGGGGGTATGAGGCCCAGACTGTGGATGGAGGAGGAACAGCTGATGACGGGGGGTGTTGGTAGGGTGGGATGGGAGTGGTTTGTGGCCGTGTGGACCCACAGGTGCTGCACAGATGCCTCTCCGAAGCAAAAAGCCGTAAAGCAAAAAGCATGGCACCAACACCAACACCACCACCAACCACTACCACCACCACCACCACCTTTTATAACCATAGGGACGCAATGGATGCTCCTCATTCACCCCCATCACCCCACAGCCCTGCCTGGGGTGGGGGGGGAGGGTCCCGGCATCTGCTCATCTGCCGGTTCTCTGGGAGTAATAACTCACTGCACCAGGGGAGGGGCGGGGGGGGGGGGGGGACACCATGGAGACAGGAACCCCAAATGAAACATAGTGATTGGCCAGGAATCCCCTATTTTTTTGGGGGGGTTCAAATAAGCCTGATTAAGTGTTGCCTTTTAATTACTTGCAAAAAAATGATATAGTGTCCATAGAGTATAGCATGGCAACAGTGGACTGTATTCATGCAGCAGAGAGACATTTAACTTAGGCTGCTCTACTAAAAGGCTGTGAAGAATAAATAAAACGCATGAGGAACTGTTGTTCAATTGGTGTGCTGATAGCTATTTGGCAGATCCCTAATTACCGGCATCACAGCCATCAGATAAAAGCATTGCAAAAAAAAAAGAAAACGAAGCAGTTGGATTTGGTAATGGGAATCTGGCTGGAGAGAGAAACAGCTCCTAATAAGTAATTTTGCCTAATAAACTATAACCGATTTAATCTTCACCTTATCAGGCCAAGATTTCACCACTTTCCTTTTTAATTGGCTATTTTGTAATCCTGATTCCCAACAGAGGGGATGGTGCGCGTGGCTCTCATGAGACTTGGCGTGAAATCGGTTTGAAACACTGTGTCAATCTTATTGCTGGAGTGGCCATCTGGCCAGCAGTACAGAAAGCTGAGAATGGCGCGCTGAAATCGCACCGGGGCTCTGAGAGGCAATCACCAAGCAGATTTACACAATGTGTTAATGCAAATTTAATAGAGCCTTCCTTATCGACCACGTTTAATCTCCAGCGGGCGTCCTTGGTGTGCGTAGGCCTCTATTCGAGTTTGTCTCCATGACCCGGAAGCTAAGCTAGCATTCACGCATTTTACGCTGACCAAAAAAACGTTGTTGGTTAGGCTTCTGATACCTGGCTAGATCTATTGAGAAACATCGTTAATAAATGTCTTTAGAAGTTTATCTATAGTGCTCTGTACATCAAAATGGGTCCCGTTAGTAGTGACCAATATTGGTTGGGGATGGACCAATAACAGTTCTTAAACAATATTATTGCCACATGAATCAGTGGTGATCCTTAGATTTTATTTTATAACTTCAAGTTGTATTTATTGCTTCTGCCCATTCAATGATGTCCCCTGCTAGAGAAAATATTGGTTTTCACTTCTGGTTTTAGTGTCATGCTGTTTAATTGGCCGTATAGACCTAGGATAATAAATTGCCTTTTTTTCATTTCTATCAAAACAAATGTTTCAGCTGCTTACATGATATATATATTTTTATGTTGCATTATTATAGCATGTTTTAGATGTTTAAGTCAAGATATACCACAATCAGATTGATTCGTTGTTATTCTTGCATTGGTTTAAGGGTATGGTTGCTTCAACTTTAACCAACAGGAACTATCTACATCAATGATGTAACAATCAATGTATTGAAGCTTACATCTCGCTTGGCTAGAGAAGTTAAGATCTCAAACTTTTGTTGGAATTGGGACTTAACTAAATATTAAACTAAATAGAACCATTAGAGCCAGAAATAAGATTTTAGATAGAGAAGTTCACTATTCTGTTCTTCGAACTAACATCAACCTACATTGACTTTATCAATCAAATTAGTATTAAATGTGCTGAGATCAGATTAATTAGTTCTAAATTAGTTCTAAGAAGCTTTCCTAAATTATGAACTAAAATAGGTCTCGTCTCGCCATTATCAATCATTAATGTGTTTTTAAATAGTATTATTAGCCTTATGACTTCCAGTCTAGCCGTATGGACGCCAAAGTAGTGGAGCTGTCAAAGTAAATACTGTAATATTTCCATTCAACAACGCATCAAATGAATGCATCTACACAGCCATAACAGTGAGAGATGTGTTGGATATTGGATCATTAAATCTCTCTATTCCCTCATACTGGATACAAGCATGGAATGTCAAACCCAGTGTCTGAAAACAGACAACGAAAACAAAAGGACTAAGAGCTCCTCCGTCAGTGTCACAGATGAACCGTACCGGAACGTTCTATGACCACTTCACCCTTCACTACCACTTAGTATCACACTCCACTTATTAACCGCTCAACTGTCAAACAGCAATACAGAAATCACAAAGCAACACACCCACACACACACACACACACACACACACACGCACACACACACACACGCACACACACACACACACACACACACCCACACACACACACACACACACACACACAGAGCCACACACACACACCACGCACACACACACCACACACCACACCACACACACACACCACACACACACACACACACGCACACACACACACACACACACACACACACACACACACACGCACACACACACACAAACACACACACAGGACACTGTGTGGAGACAGCTCCCGTCTCTCTGGAATGCGACTGAAACAGTGTTACGCATTGAGTAGATACGGCACCAAAGTGGTATTAAACAAACTAGTTAAAACTTAAGTTGCAGCTCTTTTAATTGAGTGTTGATGTGCTCCAACCTTTTTTTTGTCTGCATAATTTTCGGGGGCGGTTGTAAAAACGTTTCGAATTTTAGTCGTATCTGCTCTTTGGTTTTAAGGCGTTGTAAAATGTTGTTTCGACACGCCGATTTCCAATGTAATTAAAACAGTTGAAGGAAAGCACAGTGTGGTTGAGAGAGAAACTGGCAATTCCCTATCTGGATAAGACAGGAAAATGAATTTGTATGAGCCATTTAGAACAGGTAAATGCAACCCCTTTGATTTAATTTCAGCCCGAGTGTTTCTTAACAAAAGAGCTGAAGAATAAAATGGATATCGAAATGTAAATTTGTATTGTCTGGCTAATTGGATGGCCACTTTCACTCAACTTATCTCTTTTAGCACGACGGCTTCAAGTACACTGTGGGGATTCGGGAAGAAATAACTTTTCCCATCAATCCAAAAGCCTTTTCTTTTGGAATGAGCGCAAAAGTAGTCATAATATACAATTAAAATATGTATCTACAATAAACCCTGTACATGTGTAGAGAAAATACACTTTCTGTCGTCCGCTCATGTCAACTCTACACACATTTCTACACATGCCTTCAAAGATAGTATTTTATTGAAAAAGGAGTTGAAGAACCAACAACAAACCACATACATATTATTCTAAGTATCTGTTTTATTCTGACATGCAGGATAAATGTCCACCCTGGAGATTGTCTCTAAGTAAGTCAATCTGACCGAAATCATGATGGAGGACATTTTAACCGGTCGCGCGGCTATAGGGGTACAACGTGTAACCATGACCACGAGCCAAGTTAAGAGCATAAGTGCTTTTCATCCGCTATAGCCTACAAATAATAGAAAGCACCCCTGCCTTATTGCCCATTCCATCCAGAAGCTATAGTCTGACATTAATCCGAACTGTCTGTAAAATTGAAGCAATAAAAAATGTGAGCGTTGCCTTTACACTTCTCCGCGGTGATGCGCCTCCAACATATAGACCCCCCCCAAACAAACAGCCACTTCTTTATATATTTGATTGTTTTCAGCAAAGATTCCAGGGCCCGTCTTGATTCTCTGCTCCCCCTTCATCTCCTCTTTTTGTTGTACATGGGAGAGACATTAAAACCAATGGTGGAGTATGACCTCGTTGGGCGCGTGCAGAGACAGAGAAGAAGAGAGAAATTTCATTAACAAGGCAAACAGTGTCTGCGACTGTGGCTCTGCAGAGACCCCGGGAGCGCAGCCTGAGATGCATCCATTAGACAAAGCTTGACACCTTCTGGAGGCTGACACCACCGGGCCTTGTCTCTTGCTGTAAAATCAATGTATTTACAAGGCTTTGAAACAGTCCTTCAGTGGGGTGGCTGCACAAACACCCACACACACACACACATGCACACACACAAAGAGGCCTACTTGGATCCACACACACGCATGCACGCATGCGTGCACGCACACACATTCACAGACACACACGCAAAGATGCACGCTTTAACACACACACACACACATACACCACACACACACACACACACACACACACACACACACACACACACACACACACACACACACACACACACACACACACACAGCCATCAGACACACACACAGACACAGCCATCACACACACGCCACAACACACACAGACTAACGCACACACACACAAATACACAGGCATCACACACACGCCTTGACACACACGGACACACACATACAAACACCCACCCACACACACACCACAGCTCTGTGACACCACTGCTGCTATTATAGGTCTTCACTAGGAGTGCGCTTGTGTCTTGGTCACTTCCTCAAGATGCTGCTGATCAATGCATTTTTTTCCAATAACATAAAAAATAACCGCTGAATCTCCCAGAAGGTTGCCTTCAGAGATACCTGAGGAAGATATTTCACAATAAAAAAAATACTCACTAGGCGCTGGGAGTGTGTGTATTAAAATAAACAGAACTTTACCTTATTCTATTGAAATGTAACTATGAACCATATCTATTTGAACTCGCACATCCCCAAAGTAATCTCAACGGAAGTTTATTGATACAGATTACTGGAAAAATCGGTATCAAGATGCACAGGCTATGAGCAACAAGCTAACAGTTTGAACAGTGGCTTTCACAGACCAACAAGCCATAGCGTTGCTGGCTGATCAGCATCGAAGCACAGTATTGATCACCATCATTAGAGCGCTTTTGTATAATTCATACACACAGAGGTTAACTTGAGCGCTAGCATCTTTAGCATCCCTGCTTATTTTCTTCAAATTAAGCTGTAGCGAAGGTTCAGATGGAGAGAACACTTGCTCTTTCAGAGATTAACTCAAGCTCTTCTGGAAACTAGGACTCACTGCTACATCATATTCTTAGGATTGACTGTATCACTGCATTTGTGCAATGATGATCGAGTCCTATCACTAAAAGACTACTCTGGTTAATGATCATCTCAACCCAATAGTCTCCCCTGATTGAAACAACCTTGATTGTTGTTCATTTTCATTCAAATACAAATTGAAGAAGTAAATTCTGGGACTAGTAACTGGGACTAGTAACTTCAGTGCGCATTTTCTCCAACCACTTTGGATATCTTTGTTTCACAAAAAGAAGAGGGCATGTATCGCTGTCCAACTCCACTGTGCACTTAAAAGTAATAAACCGGCAAAGGGCGGGAGAATTACACCACCTAATTCTGTTGGAGGAAAAACAATAGATAGTCCCACTTAGTGTCGCCAAATCCGTTATGTATTTATATAGAGAGAGAGAGAATTCACCCTTCGAATTTCCTCCACAGGAGCTACATATAATTGGTTTCCTAGTATTATTAAATTCATTGCTAAAGTGAGCTGCATCCAAACTTCGGCAAACAAATTTAAGCCTAATTTGGAGCGGGAGATACTGCAGGCCCCGGTGGCAGTGTTGCAGCTCCAATTACGATAAGGATTAAGCACATGCAATCAAAAGATAGAACAAGATAACGCGCAAAAGATACATTTAGCGCAAGAGAAATTAATTGGAGAGAAAGCATGACACCCGGGCTGTTCAACAGAGGGGAGGAAGCCGCATGTCTCAGCACCTCCATGGCTAGTCGTTCGCTCCCGATAATAGGGGGCAGGATACTGTAGTGGTGATGAGTCGAAGTTTGATGCCCGCTTGTTTGAAAAAGGTTCTTGGTTCCAACCCCAAGCCTTTTGCCTGTGAGCCGTCATACTCAGAGAGACTGCAATAGATTCTGAAACCATACGGGGAAGGGATAGCTTAAGTGGTTAGCATGTTTGACTCTGAATGAGTTGAAATGTTCTGTGTTTGAAACTTCAGCCCTCTAGGATATTTTAGGTCATGGTCAGGGTGTTGAAAGGTCAAGGGTGTTGAAAGGGGCAAGAGGACTGACCCCCCCAACCAACTCCTTCGTTCTAAAGATCTAAAGACAACGCTGAGTCCCATGAAAGTGTCTGCTCAATAGTAGAAGCAAGTCCCTTGTGAGTTAACCGTGGTCATCGCACAATGTACACAGGCCTACATATGAACTAAGCTGCCCCACTGTCCACTGTTTTCGGACCTTATCTCCTCTCTCTCTCTCTCTCTCCCTCTCTCTCTCTACCTCTAGTCTCTCTCCCTCTCTCTCTCTCCTCTCTCTCTCTCTCTCTCTCCTCTCTCTCTCTCTCTCTCTCTCTCTCTCTCTCTCTCTCTCTCTCTGTACATCGTGAACCCAGGAGGCTGGCTATGAGTGGTGAGTTCACCGTGTGATGAATGAACATCCTGTCATTGTTGTCATGACCCCGGGAATGATCGTAAGTGATGATTGAGTTTTTATTTTTTTATAGGGGGATAACAAGAAATCTAACTTGAGATATAATCAATTGACAGCCCGAGATTCATCCCCCCAGCTCCCAGGGATTATAACTATATAAAATATAAAACTGTGTTTGCTCCGCCAGGAAGGCATGGCATGGAAATTAATCCATGAAATTAGCACTGTTAACTTAACATTGACAATAGGCTAGTTTGTATATATATCCTCTCTCTCTCTCTTTTATACATAAATAATATACATATACACACACACACACACGCAACGCACGCACGCACGCACGCACGCACGCAAGCCGCACGCACGCACGCACGCCACACCACCACACACACACCACACACACACACACAACACAACACACACACACACAACAAACACACACACACACAACAACACACCACACACACACACACACACACACACACACACACACACACACACACACGTGTCTACATGCTGTAGTTGAATAGATTTTCCTAGAGATGTAGGTGAGTTGTGACAGTCGCAGCAGTGTCTTAATTTGTTTAGCCGCTACCTGTCCAACGTGTGGGGAGATAATAATTGGATTAATTAGGGGGAGGGGGGAGGCATGGTTGGGGGGGGGGGGGGTGGGGGGGGGGAGGGGTTGCTACGGCTACTGGGGGAGCGATGAAGCTGTCAGCATCCGGCTGCCTTTGAGTGATGATAACGGCCTCTTCTTTATCATTGTCAAGACTTCCCCGCCTCTTTACTCTTCCTCTGTGGCGTTAACTCTGACCCAATTAGAACCCCTGTGTAAACACCGCCCCCTGCTGTGGTCGCCGGGGGGACCACAAGGGGGGGGGGGGGGGGGGGGGGGGGGGATGAGAGTTTCCTCCTGAGATCTCTGGCGAAATGAAACCACACGTTTTTTTTGTCGTTTGTATCAGCGCATCACAGGTTTGGGAAAAGTCAACTTGACAGAAGCCACTTGATAAACAGTCTATCTAGGGCACACACAGCTGTATCGCAGGTCTCTCAGGGGGATGGGGGAGACAGGGGGGGAAACAGGGGGGGAGGAACGAGTGGGGGGGGACGGAGATGGGGGGGCTTCGTTCTCATGGCGAAACCCCAAGGCATTACCGAGAGAAAACCCAAAGCAAATGATCTTGACACGGATGAAACAATAGCAAATTGGACAAATGATATCGTTTGAGTCACACAGGCCCCAGCAGAGACGGGCTTGGGTTCCGTTGCACTCGGAGGGATTTGGAACTCAGGATATAGCGTTGGATGCTAAAGGTCATGGAAGCAAGTGTTGGCCCCCCCTGTACATGCTTCTCCAGGCTCTGCAACTGCAGTAGCCAGTCCCCCAGACGCTCCCTCCCCAGGCAAATGTATTCATTATTTTGTTTCCTCGTTCTATAATGTGTGTATGAGGAGGGGCGCTCCTGGCTGTTTGTTATTCGGCCGTGTTTTCTAAGTTCCTCCAGAATACACGGACAACCTGAGGATGAGCAGAGGATTCGCTGGCGAAACCTGCGCTGTCTGACGTCCCACACGCCATAAATCACTTCTGTACATTTCTGACACAAAGCGTTGCTCTGGAGGCGATGTTGAAGCAGCCGTTCCCTGATTTCTATCGGAGCGACTGGCGTTTGCGCCTCGCGTTTGCGCGATCCTTCAACAAGAGCCAAACAACCGACGACGAGCACGACGACGAACAACAGGCCGACGAGATCCAGGCCCGACACACACGCTGTCACCGGGACCCACAAACAATCCAAGATGCTCAGCTGAAAAGATGAGATTTTTACTCCCCCTCCCCCCAACTCATCACATTTCATTAGAGGGAGTCGAGTCGGGATTTGACTCAGGTTACAGTAAAGTCGTAAAGAAAACAAATCAATTAGTTATTCGGTCAAAAAAGGAACACAGGTGCGAAATAAACGAAGCAGCACTGCTGCTGACTAGGGGCTCTCTGTGGGTTTCTTCAAGGGGGTACGCGTGGAGACCCCGTGTGGAGACCATGGGGGGGGGGGGGCAGGTAGTTCGAGACCTGAGTGTGTGCACTTCTTACGTCTCAGCAGGTGAGGGGCGCTGTGTGTGTGCAGGGGGAGGGGGGAAGGGGGGGGATGAGGGAGTGTGGTGGTCCATTAATCACCCATCAGTGACACGGAGCACCTTGCGGCCCTCGTAAGGACAAAATAACCTCCAACAATGAGGGGAACTAAGTGGCCAGAGACAATGGGATATTGGCTGCTTGTTTTATGTCCCTTCGCCACCACCTCCTCCACCTCCTCCTCCTCCTCCTCCTCCTCCTCCTCCATCCCCTCCCCCATCACAAGGAGAGGGAAACCCAGTGGTGGTGCTCGGCCAATCGGACGATGGAGCAGAGCCATTCGATCGGGCAGCCTGAGCGCTCGCGAGCAGCGGCAGAAGCAGTCCGGGATGAGGGGCCGGGATGGTGGGGGGGGGCGGTGGGTGTGGGGGGGGGGTGGGGCAGGGGGTGGAGGAAAGACATTACCAGGTCAGCATCCCTGAAGTGTCCTGAGAATTCAAGGAAGTGTTTGTGCAGCGATTGCCGGCAGTGCAGGGGGTCGTTTACGTAAATGGCTGGGGGGGGGGTGGGCGGGGGGTGGTCCGCATCGGCGAAGGGGAGCGACGACCCCATCGCCCGAGAAACGTTGTCTGTGTGTGTGGCGGCGGTGGTGGGGGTGGGGACAGGGGGACGGGGGGGGGGGGGGGACAGGGGGACGGGGGGGGACGGGGGGGGGGTCAATATAAGGGCTGCCGGGGTTAATGAGGTATGCAACCAAAGTATCCTCAATTGATACCGCTCACAAAGGCATTATCGCCATGACGACCAGGCGGTTATTGCGTTGCGGGCGGCGGGAGGCACGGCATACGAGGGTCAGCTCTTTCCCCGCCGAGGGCCACTTAGATCCTATAAAACATACGCCTCTATGTCTCCTCTGCTTAATACCCTGTTAAATAACAAAATGTTGCATTCTCCCCCATATTCATTACAGCCACTGGTTTCGATTTCCCGATGGCCGCTGCCAAGCTGAACCACCAGGCCTCCTTGAGTATCATGCCTCATACCCCCCCCCCCCTCCCCCCACACCTGCCCCCCCGAAATACATGGATCCGAATCCGCCGTAAGTCACGCAAGGTAAACACGTCTGGTAAACGATACATTCATTACAAAGTCGTGAACGGATGGCCGGTCCTGGGGAATCATCAGAATCAAGTGATGCTTGCTCCTCACTCGATAGTGTCTGAGCGCATGCCGTACCGCTACTTATCCACAGCGAGCGGGGGGCTGGTAGGATAGCTGTAAAATAATTCTGAACAGCTTTAGTGTAGGCTATTTGGTAGCCTTCTGCAAAGGCTACCGAATGCATTTCTCCGAGGACCGATGTCGTGTTTCTACATTCATCAGGCTCTGATCACAGATTTTCTTTCCCAACACGACACGGTAAAATATCAATGTACTTTTGATGATGTGAGCACGATACAATTAAAACTGATTGGAGCTGGGACTACATGTTCAATTGCGATGTGTAGAGATTGTCTCTCTTTATAGTAGCTAAGTGCTTTAGCTGTTGAATCAAATGGGACATTTGTGATTGCTAGGCTAAGCACCCAAAGTATTGTAACTATATCTTGCTTTCCACTAATAAGCGGTCCATGGGCTCCCAATGAAACTTGGTATGATACTCTGATTCAAGTAAATAGAGCTTCAAAAAAATGTCATTGTTTTTTACCCTGTAAACAGTAACTTTTAGTAGGCTAAATTACTTGTTAGATAGACTATTTAACAGATGGAGCGATGAAATGTTTTTGAATCCCACTTCAGAACCACATTTAATGTTACTTTAGAAAAAAAAAAGATGAACCAGGGAGAGACCTGACAGAGATGCATATCTACAGAAGGAGACACACTAGAAATGGGAGTCTCAACGATAACCAGCATTTGCATCCTGCTCCTCGAGAGAGTGCCTGTAGCTTGATGGATTAATAGAGACAGAGCATGCCAAGCCACATCAAGCCCTCTGCTCAGGTTAAGTGGTGCTCAGATTGTTTTATAGAGACCCTGATTAGAGGATGAAGCCAGAGAGCCCGTTCTCCTCTAGTCCCCTGACCTCCTAATCGCACTAGGCTGTTCGATCCAAACCTGGCCCCAAAACAACAGACAATCGGACACACTCACCCCCCCCACACACACACCTCCCCTCGAGTCACAGGTTCTCTACGGGGAAAAAGAAACGGACAGCATCGAGAGGGGGGAATTAACATACGAATGAATTTATAAGTAGCATATCAGAGAATTCAATTGTTCATATGTTAATTCACAACAGCTGCATTGGATGAATTGGGAGCCCCGTGTCTTTTAATCAAGCGGATGGGTGGATGGATGAGGCAGAACATTCAGTTGCAAAGAAGCAAATAAATAACTAAATAGTTTCAACTGAATACGCAAAGCAATTAAATAAGTGAAGAAATAAAGCTTTGCGAAATAAGGAAAGTAAACAAAGATATAGTACTAAGTAATTAAATAAAGAAGTTAATGAATATATAAATAACTAAATAAGTTAGTGAATAAGTTGGTTAATGAGTAGAAACATAAGTAAATATATAAATGTGTGGTGACTTTCTAATGTATTTTCACCCTCCACTCAAAATAAAATTACAAACTAAAAAATACGCATCTTTAATTAAAAATGTAGCGTTTATCAGAAGCCAATATAACTTCCCAAGAAATCCATGTCAGAGATGCACTCTCATCGGGTGAAAAATTCAAAACCTTTATCTTAAAATATTATTTACACATAGGCTGTTG
>NC_079413.1:7668843-7676343 GCF_026213295.1 Gadus chalcogrammus
ACAAAACATCTTAATGAATACGATTAAATATCAGAAAACTGTCTTTTTTGTACTCTTCTTCGTTCACTCTGAAAAGCACATGGTATGATTGCGCAAAATCGCTGAAGGATATACAGCAACGGAAAAAAAATAGAGAAACCGACGAACAAAAACACAACAACCGTTGACATTGTTTGGGAACGTTATATATCATTTTATCAATTAACAAATTCATTCGAGAAGCAGTAATGAACGTTCTGCTAGTGGCAGTCGGCTGAAATGGATAATTATGATGAAGCACGGTGAGCCTCAGCACAGCCATTCAAACACAGCCATATTCCCTGAAGTGATCCCCCCACTCTCCTCCCCCCTCCCCTCTGGCTCCCCCCGCCCACCCCCCCACCGCACCCCCACCAACCCCCCCTCCCCCCCTCCCCTCCATGCCGCAAGGCACAATCCACACAGTCGCACTGACAGATTGACAAATAAGGTTAATAAGTACTTTCCACCTCTCCTCAAGGCTAATCAAATATTAATCCTTGAGGTGTGGTCAACAGGACGAAAAAAACACACACACAACAACAAACAATTGGTAGGAGGGAAATTGATCGAATTGATCCCTCCCTCTCTCTCCCCTCTCTCTCCCTCTCTCTCTCTCTCTCTCTCTCTCTCTCTCTCTCTCTCTCTCTCTCCCTCTCTCTCTCTCTCTCTCTCTCTCTCTCTCTCTCTCTCTCTCTCTCTCTCTCTCTCTCTCTCTCTCTCTCTCTCTCTCCCTCTCTCTTGCTCTCTCCCTCTCCCTCCTATCTCTCTCTCCCTCTCAATCGACATGTGAAAGGGGTTGGTGATCAATGGGGGAAAAGGGGCAGTTGATTTACAGTTTGAGTTGGAACAACCATGAGGAATGGCTGATTTCAAAAGCGCTCATACTTATAGATGTAGATCATGTAGGGAGAGAGCAAGAGAGAGAGATAGCAAGAGAGAGGTAGAGAGGAGTCGGGGGGCGCGCGGGGGGGGGGGGGGGGGGGGGGGGGGGGGGGGGGCTCAGAGTCGGTCCTTATGCAACGTTAAGCTCAGTAACACCACCCCCACCACTGCTGAGGGGTTTAATCGTAGTAGCTTTCGGCCTCGGAGGCATGATGTCACATCAGCCCCCACCCAACCACCCACTGTGCCAACATCCTTCTTCTCCCCCGTCACCCTCACTATTGTCAGCATCCCAGCAAAAGAGGCAAGAGGCGTACGTCCATAAAACATACCCGTAATAGCAGTCCCATCATTGTTGTGAAGATATGGAACAACTTTGGTATTATGTTGGCTATTTGCCAATGGCTCATTAAAAAACGTTTTTTCAGAAAAGATGACATTTAAAGGAGAACATAATTCAGTGTCCAAGTGAAATATAAGTAATACAAAATGCTTTTGTAATAAACCTTTTCCCTTCCTTGTCTTGATTTTTCTCGAGCCTGGAGACATCTCAGGGTCTGGTGAGCCAGGAGAGATGGGCCGTCCATTCGTGCTCTGCTAGGGCAAAATTGGATCAAGGGGAAATGCAAACGAGCTTATCAAACAACACTTCCAGCCAGCGCTCTTCGCAAAAAGCATATGTCAACATCATTTATTAGATGTGGCCGGGGACTAAATTATGTATGATCACAAAACGAGAGAGAAAAAATGATAATAAAATAGGATCTCTCACAGCAGGGGGGATGGAATAATATTTGATATGAGTATGAAATGATTATTGAAGGCCCTTAAGGGGACGAATATTTGTTAACATTAACTGGTGCGTCATTTGTAATACTTCCAAGTCAATATAATTAATCATATGGGGCGTTTTAAGTGACAGATACAGTTAAGTGAATTTTATGTTTCCTCTGTTTACGATGGGGTGGGGGAGAGGGATGGAAAATATCCATCAGCACGATGACGGAGGTACTGACTGATGAATTAATAAACATAATAATAATCACATCCTCTCCATTTGATTTTTTTCGGGGGGGGGGGGGGGGGGGGATATTTGAGAAATAGCTAAACGTCTGAACATTTCACTCAGTCCGGCCACATGCACTAAGTAGCTTTAATATTGCAAGATGAGCAATCTCTCAGCCAAAATGCTCTTCGGAGATGCAGTGTAATTGACTCCACTTCTAACAGTATGGAACAAATCCCACTAGCGGAGGGACTTGACAAATTGCATTAAAAACACTCAATTGGGCCAGGATTGGATAGAAGCTCATGTACCTCTTTATCCTATTAAACATGAAACAGTTTAATCTCCCAAACTTGCTGACACAGCACCAGAAGAACTTAAGCATAGCGGGCATGGCATGTATTTCGGTTCTTCGAGCAGAAGGGAACATCCAAAGGTAAAGGACATCTTCGCAAAAAAAACCTATACATATTTGTATTATTCTGACCGTTTTTTTTTTTCTTCTAAAGACACGGCATTATGTTTATCAATCCCAGCACTTTTCAAAAGGGGGGGGGGGATGTTAACATGAGTGTTTTCCATTCTTCCCTTCATCTCCTTCTGGAAGCGCACATTAAAGAGAGCTAGAACTATACGCCGAGACCCAAACTGTCAAATCATCCAAGTGCCTTCTTCAATGGCTTACCCCATTTGAGCATGTTCCGCTTCCTTTCATGACATGTAAACAGGGTTTGACATGGGTCTAGTCAAATGTGTAAGTGTAATGCTGGGTGAGAAAAAGGAAGGGAGGAGGGGGCTAGGGCTATGGGGGGGGGGGGGGGGGGGGGGGGGGGGGGAAATGCCAGTGCAACACCAAACCTGTCAACACATAGTGGCTTCTTTAAATCTGTTCCCCCATTCCAGGCAATCTGTGGGAGCCAGGCCTGTAGAGTCTAATCCTGTTTTCACCCCCCCCCCCCCCCCCCAACCCCCCACCTTCCTTTAGAACACACACACACACACACACACACACACACACACACACACACACACACACACACACACACACACACACACACACACACACACACACACACACATAAACACAAGTGTTCAAGGATACCCACACACACGCATGTTTGCATGTACGCATGCATGTCACACATACAGACACACACACACACACACGCACGCACACACACACACACACACCTTCATCTTCATCTGAGTACCACTTTCAAATCCACTCTGCCGGAGCCTTTGTGAGATTTTCAGTTGATCTTGCTGTTTGAAATGTGTGATTCAGTTGTGCATGTGTTTTTTCTTGTTGTGACGTTTTATTCAGATTGTTTTTACACCATGTAGTACCATCAACGTTCCGGTTCTTGTGTGTGTCAAGTGTGTGTGATTAGGTATTCTAAGTCCAGCATTTCCCGGCGTCATCGTTTTTTATGATCATCCAGGTTTCAAACGTCAACAAGGGTGGTTAGGAAAGCTGATTTATTCAGACAGGTAAGTGGTTGATTAAAGACACGAGTGTCTCTGGCGTGTATTCCTCTTCATTTCAGCACTCAATGATGACGCTTAAAAAACTAACAAAACATATTCAGTAGCACAGGAAGCTCCAACAAAACACTCAGGCTAAGGTATGTCAGGCAAAGATTATTTAAAGTAGCCAAATGGGATGCTCCACAGCAAGGGGGTTGTAATGATGGTGTTGTGAGGTCCTATATTTATATTCATTGTTTTACGGATGTGTACTTTACTTACACACAATACAAGTTTCTGAGAAAAAGTAGAAAAATCCCATGATGCAGCAGAATAATTCTAATACCTTTTTACTTTTACATTGTGCTTTATATTATTATACCACTACGATATCTGAGCTGCTGAGAAACACCTAATAACACTAAACCGGCTTTCCCAACTTTTAAATGTCAGGATATATTGCATTACAGGCAAATGCTTTTTCAGCATCAACTGTTGTACAAAACTTAAATGTGTCGAATTTAATATATAAATGAGAGAACATTATGAATGGATGAAGGCAATCATGAAACCATGGATATGAATGAAGTTATAACGTTATGGGTAACTTCAGAGTGCTGAACAATGTACACTACCTTTGGATCTGTGTACAGCCCAAAGCATACACTAAGAAAAACAAACTTTCAGAAACGACCAAATAGATTCCTAGCAGCGATTTATGCTAAACATTTAATAACACTCCAGATTTTTTGATCCGCTCTACAAATAAATGCCGGTTTCTCCACTCAAATACGATTTCCAAAGAGCACATAATATGAAAGCCACATTCTGCCGATTCATTTTCTTTAATCACACATTAACATTCAAAAAGAATGCACATGGTCATATTTGAAATGTCACACAATAACAAACAAACAAGTGCGGCATCTTTCTTCCCCTGAATTATTGTGGCTTATTTTGACATGCCATCTACAGTATATCAAAAGCATCAGGTCCTTCATAAAGATGTCAGCTTTTGATCATGTGTAAACTAATGTTTGTCTGAAGATGTCTGTATACAGCTATCTTATTATATGAGAATAGCATTATAGGAAGCCACTGCTCATAATAATCCCTGCATCTCGTGATGCTAATGTACTTCAGACATGTCTCTTGATAACTCCATAAGGAAAGGTTAGTGGCAGCAAACACGGTGTAGATTCACATGATAAATATCTAATGAAATGTATTCCTCTTTGTTGATCTGTTAAATCCATCCGAAGGCGGATCGGTTTGGACGGATTCTACTTCAGGCCAGTCGGGCGCTCTCATTGGGCGGTTTGTTTGTGGTCAGCTCTGCCACCTGGAACAGCAATAACAGCACAGGTGGGTCTCGTTGTGGGCTTACCATTCACATAAAATTGGCTAATTAACAAAGCTGCCCCGTTTCATGGTTTGAATGTTTGAAAGTAGCTTAAAAACTGTGTATTAAAACTAAATGGATGCTAGTCTGCATGAATCACAAACAGTACATTATGTTGGTGTCTAATTAATATGAGGTTCAGCGTGCAGAATTTAGTGGTATCTGGAGGAACGGATACCACTAAATTCTATGTATGTTTGTGTTTGAGTATAATTATAAGTATGTGAAAATAAGAACTGTTGTGTTTTTGTTACAATTGAAGGATCCCTTTGTAGCTACATAGGGTACTGGAGCCCGCCATGTGGCACGGACATGTTTCTACAGTAGCCCAGAATGGACAAACTTGTCTTTTACCTTAAATGCTATCTACCTGAAAGCTAAGACCTAAAGGACTTAATAACTAAATACAAATAACAAATCTATCAGCATAGGAGAACCGCACTGTTCTCCTATGTTGCTCCCAAGCTAAAATATGTTAAATCCACAGACTACTTAAATTTAAATTAGGGTTCACTTGTTGGACACAGTTCAGTTATACTTATACTAGTGTGGAATTTCTGTATATTAAGACTCTTTCTGGATCATACTATCTTGAGCTGTCTTGAGAAAGTAGACCCAGAGGTGGTTTATTGCTATGCACCACCGGATCTCATAAAGGCTCCATCAATCGTTACTGAAATATATACTCAAATGCTAATAATATAGGCCCAAAGTATCTTTCAGGGGGTTAACCTGCTTCATAAAGTTGCTCTATTAGGGCTGTAACTAAGGATTATTTTTTTAGTCAATAAACGATTTTTTTTTTAATGAATCAGTTAGTCTATAAAATGCCATTAATAATAGCAAATACGTCCAATGTGTCTTAAGTATTCTCGCTTTATCTGACAAGCAGTTAAGATAAAAATAAACTGTTCATTTTACTATGATCTGTGACTCAAATATTGGAATTGGAACTGCAACATTTACATTAAGCAGCAGATGATTGCTATTTCTACTTGATCAATGATTTTAACAATTGATAGATTATGATTTTTTTTAAATGTTCTTTAGATTGACTAATCTAATCAACACATTTATTCAACCCGATACTCTTTAGTACTCTAGTTCTCAATTTGGAATTATTGTAGTTACTCCAAATTGGATTGATATGATTTGTTTGTTCTCAGGCAGCCTCACTTTAAGTCGCTTTGGACAAAGCAGGAAACAGCTGTTAAATTACTAAATGTAAATGTTGTTGTGTGTGATTAGCTGAAAATCGACTCAAGGTAGTCCATAGGAAGGAAGTTAACATGTGGCTTATTAGAGGGTGTGAATAGAGGGGGGGGGGGGGGGGGGGGGGGGGGGGGGGGGGGGGGGGGGTCTGTAGGGTGAGCACCTCCCCTCCACAGATGGTCGGCCGTCCTACAGAAGCAGACGTCCCCAGATTCAGCGGTAGGAGCATGTCCCCCTCTGGGACCCCTCCCGTCATTACGTTCTCAGAGCTGCTCCACCATGGCCGGCCCTTAGCTCGCTGTACATTCTGCTCCCAGATCCTCCTCATCAGCCTACGTTCGGCCAGGCAACCCCCAAGCGCTAATCAGTGATCAGTGACTTCAGTTGGTTATGGTTATTGGGATAGGGTTAGGGTTTGGGTATTTGGGTTCTGTGGGGAATACCAACATCTAGGGGAATATGCATTTTCTGGACCAGAAAACACAATAATCAGATCAAAATACAATAAGTCTGGGTAACTAGTTTAACTTCCACGACTGAACAGCAAGAATTTCAAAAATATATTATATAATGTCTGGTAAAACATTACATTTGTGTTGCAAATTAATTTTTGCAAAGAAAAAATATACTATCATATTCGTATACGTATATATGTATTCTATATATATATATTTTATTATATCATTTTATATTGTATTGTTTCAGAGTGAGTGGACTGCATTTCCTTTATAAATATCCCTTATTGACTTAAGGAAAAATATTAGTGCAAGGCGATTGGGTTCCCCCCTGACATTTGGAGGTTAATTTGCAAAGGTTTCACGGTCATTTATTGATGGCTAAGTTAAGAAATGAGCATTAACCACGCTTTTTATTGATATAAATGATTAACAAACCGTCACATCGGTTGAAACAACGAGGCCAGAAGCAGTTAGACGTGAAAGCGTGGACAAAAAAACCCACCGCAAGCCTCAATGTGACTGCCTCCACAAATATACTTTAAAATACATGACATTTCCTGTAGAATGAAATTCATTATGCCCCGATTTTCCATTAAAAGCAGATTATGTCAGGTGAGCTTTGTGTGGGCGATATGTCGTAGTAAATAGCAGGTGTCTGTTGTTTTTAAGGATGAAGGGGTGCTTTCCGCCTGGACAGTCTTGGTCTTGCATGACCAATTTTGATCCAGATGGACCCGGGCAACTTAAGAGGAGATAGATGAGTAAAGTGGAAGGGAATGATTCTTCTGGGCACCGGCGCTCGGCAATTGGCAATTTCGCTTCAGTTCTGTGTGACCGATTCGCCACTGATCACTGTTAAAACTCTCTTTGTCTGTAGCACATCCGCGCTCTACCTCTCTCCGTTGAAAGTACTGAGCAACCCACTTAGCTTCATTTGGTTCAATTATGGAAGAGCTCGCGCGAAATACACATCTGTTTGAAAAAGGGCCTTTCGACAATTACCAGCTCTTCTATATCGTCTGTCGGTGCGCTTCTATGAATTTATGTTAAAA
>NC_079413.1:7686343-7688843 GCF_026213295.1 Gadus chalcogrammus
GTCAAGTACGCTCACAATTGGCGACTAATAGTGAGAATGAGAAACGTATGTGTGTTTTGACGGAGAGAGACGATGCCCTGAGGTGCGGACAGGCTACTGGTGTGATTTTACCAGTTTCTATTAATGAACTGCCTCAAGGTGCAAATTAGCTTCTAATGGGTGTTACTTCACTAGCTTGATTCTACCGCACACAAAGCACTTTTTTATTTTCCCTTCCATATCTCTGTTTTGACTATCTCCTCCCCCCAAAAAGGCTATTGCACTTCTTTAAGTCTACTTTTGTAAAGGGCATGCATATGTGTACATATAAAAGTCTGCTCAATTTCAGTAGACACACTCACACACCACGTCTTGCCTTTATGCTTTTATTTAGTTAGAAAACCAATTATACGACTGCTTATCTCGGGCCCGATAACAACATGACAAACGGTTGGATCGTCTTCCAGCGGCGGACCATATATGAAAGAAGGCTTTCTTTGTTTAACCATGTATGCAGCTGTATGATCCATCTCCCTTCCCTGAGAATCTGATGTGTTTAAATGAACAAGTGAGGAGGAGTCCCCAATGCGCCGTGTGTCAGTGGTCTGTGCGGAGCCGCGAGCGCAGGGGCTAGCGTGACTAGCATGGTCTCTTAGCATACTTGACACCAGTCACGACGTAATTAGCTCCCGTCAGCGCCAGGCGCCGCCAGCCCGGGAGGAAAAGGCGCGCGGGGCTAATGATTAATGATAAAAGAAAAAAAAAAGACTGCAAAGAATCTTTGACAAAACATAACATGTCAACGTGTGTGTGTGTGTGTGTGTGTGTGTCGTGTGTGTGTGTGTGTGTGTGTGTGTGTGTGTGTGTGTGTGTGTGTGTGTGTGTGTGTGTGTGTGTGTGTGTGTGTGTGTGTGTGTGTGTTGTGTGTGTGTGTGTGTGTGTGTGTGTGTGTGTGTGTGTGTGTGTGTGTGTGTGTGTGTGTGTGTGTGTGAGTGTGTGTCCTCTGTAGACACGCACCCATGCAGCGAGTCATCTAACCCTTCAAGCACTGAGGCCTCTGGACTGTTTGAGCTAACAAATAATAATTACCAGAAAATGTGTGTTTAGCAGCTCAGTTTTTTAAATCAACATTACCCCTTTTGTTACCGCAGAGTATGCATATAGGTTGTCTCTCTTTTCGACGTGAGATCGGTAATCAGGAATTGACAAGTTATTTGGTGCTACAAAATGGTTTTACGCGATGGGGGTCTTGGGGGAAATCTGTAGAACCATGTTTCTGTCTGTATGTAATGGTCAGATTGTAGCCTATTGCATTTTTCATGCTTTATCTCCACCGGCACTCGAAGTGGAGGTCTACTGCCAAATCAATTGCCTTATTGATCTATAGCTAATTAGGGGATGATAAATGGTTCAGCTAGACAAATACTGGCTCCATAATGAGCCAATGCAGTGTGAGCTCTATAAATAGGGGTTTGAGTAATATTAGGGAGCGTGGCTTTCCAGCCAAATTGGCACTTATTGACTGTTTGCTGAGTTAGTGATTTGGGGTGACACGGACACACTGTAGTGTGTGTTTTTCTTCTGCTTCCCCATTCTAAATGTGCCTAGGTGTGTAAACATAAAACGCTATTACACAAAAACAAGGGTTGTGTTCTGCTGTATACCTACAATGACAGGTCTACACAATAACACACGGTGTGTTTCGGTAACGCACGTTGGGAGAAGCCGATCTTCTCCGGCGTGAGCTGTGTTGTGCAGTCACTGACGATCAGAGGCTAATTAGTTTGAGCTGACACAGGGCACAGCCCCCGGGGTCAAAGTTCAGAGCTGATGTTATAGCAGGGATGATGGTGTGGATAGAGGAAGAAGGAGGGGGAGGGGGGGCGATGGAGAGAGTGAGAGAGAGAGAGAGAGGAGAGAGAGAGGAGAGAGAGAGGAGAGAGAGAGAGAGAGAGAGAGAGGAGAGAGAGATGAGAGAGAGAGAGAGAGAGAGAGAGAGAGAGAGAGAGAGAGATAGGGTTGAGCCCAGGGATCACAATCCTCATTAACCAGAAAGTGTTGCTTGGTCTTCAAACCACGGCGAGAAGACATATCCAAAGTATTTCTTTTTTTAATCACTTGTATTCCTGTAAGAGAGGCATAGGGCCTAGGCTATAGGTATGTCAAAGCATAATCTCCTTATTCACATTTCATTTTGAGGTATTAGGAATCATTTTTGTTTATAAATGGAAAAAATAATATTAATATTCAATGTAGATAGCAGTCCTCGGTTGAGTACCGTTAAATATAGCCTTGTGCCCCCGCTCATACCGCACTCATACGATTTGGTGTAGGTTTTAGGGTCATAAAGCCGTCTCACAACCATGGGCGCCCTCTACAGGCCGCTGGCGCACACACACCCACACCCACCACTCACAGTGACACACGCGCTTCCTCGAAATGCCTCATTTGTCACAACATGTGTTCAAACTATTTTCCCTGGAAGCCCTAAAAATCAGAAGAAGAAGAAGTAAATTAATAT
>NC_079413.1:7698843-7796343 GCF_026213295.1 Gadus chalcogrammus
GCCGTCATTGGAAACTTTTTGGAAGGTAGCTTTGGGCCTTATTGATGGTCATGAAATCATGTACTCCTAAAACGAATGGCTTATCTCTAAAAGGACCATACCTGAGGAGCCTTGACTTGTCACCATGAATGGGGATTTTTCCGCTCTTCAAATCAGAGCAGAAGAGATTGGTCCCTGATGCCCCCGTTCTACTTAATTATAAATTAAAGTAATGCAGCCAACGTTAATGAGTTAATTTAATTTGTCTCGTACATTCTGTTCCATTCTGTTCCATTCTCGCCATCAGTAATTTCAAGTTACAATATTTTTGTCTGTGCCTAACTTGGATAAGGTGAGATAAACCAGTCAATAAGTTATTATCTACATAGTTAAGTCTAAACTTATGGCTAATTGTAATATCATTTTTTAAGGTTTGATTAAATACAATTTCCCAGAATTTAGGGGGTAAAGGGGAAGTATGCCATTTACAGGCGACCAAATCAACAAACCATATTATGTAAGTACAACACTCATCAAATTACATACTATAGGTCCAGGCATTTGTAAATAATTGAAAGTTGAAATGTTACCTTTAAGAACATTAACTGAGGGTATTTCACAAGCCGTGGGCGCATAACTACGACAACCATCTCAAAGTTATATTATGACGTCATCTTTAAAGCAATTACTATTTGGGAATGCACAATTAATGTGCCACAGGAGAGCACATACATACAGTATACAGTATACAGCATGCAGTATACAGCATACAGCAGGCCAGGCCAGACTGTGACAAGGAAGTTGTTGCACAACTTTTTTTTTTTGTACGGCTCTTTTTGCGCAGATATTCATTAATAATTAATGAATCCTACCCACGATGGCCACCACTGCGTGTGGACTTCTAACGGTAGGTAAAGATGACCGACAAGCCACTGGTGAGAACGTTCAGACAGTTTTATTCTTCTGGTGCCAACACCACAGTCTCGCTAGCATGAGCTGTCTGGCTGAGGAATAAGGGAGGAGGGGATCAACACACTCTAAATGAGTAGACGTAATCCTACTGAATGTGGAGTTAATCCATCCCATAATTAGCAGATTTTCTAATGTATGCCGGGCTTTAATGACCTTTGCAAATGAGAATGGTTGTTTGAATTTCCATCCTTCACATCGTTTTATCCCGCGCCGTATCAGCACTGATGGAACCGAGAGCGGCAGATGATGATATGAGAGAGAGAGAGAGAGAGAGAGAGAGAGAGAGAGAGAGAGAGAGAGAGAGAGAGAGAGAGAGAGAGAGAGAGAGAGAGAGGGATAGGGAGAGAGAGAGAGAGAGAAAGAGAGAGAGAGAGAGAGAGAGAGAGAGAGAGAGAGAGAGAGAGAGAGAGAGAGAGAGAGAGAGGGAGATGGCTTAATGAACAAATGCGCATGGTTTTGAAATGGAAACTGATGGTCTTGAGCCCACCACGAGATTGGGAATGCATTTCCACACCTTGCATATCATCATGAGCGTAAGTGGGGGGGGGAGGGGAGGGGGAGGGGGTGGCCGTGACCCATTAACAACGGATTTCAAGCCTCTTCCTGCAATTAGCCTCACCGCACTCGCTCGCTCTCTCACACGCACACACACGCACACACACGCACACGCACACACACACACACACACACACACACACACACACACACACACACACACACACACACACACACACACCGCTCCCCATCTAAAAGACTATTTCACACACCGGAGCATATAAATACTAGCCGGAAACTAGCCATAAAACAAAGGTGCAGTCGAAACGATGACTACTAAATACTGTTGAGTTATGGGGGACTTGGAGGTGGTTGGGGAAAGTTTGGAACTGGTAGCAAGAGGCCAATCTGGTAGCCATAAGAGGCTAGAGGTCACCAAATACACGTCAGGTAACTTTCCCTGTTCAATAATATAACGGATAAACAACAAAATATCTGTCCCTACAGTAGACATGATGAAGTTATTGAAAACAATTGGTAAAACGTATTATATTTATTATTAAAGAAAAAGTTTGGCACTATAAACCACTATGCCTGACAGAGAGGAAGTTCAAATAACTGACAAGGGTGGATTTAATGCCCCCTCCCATACAAGACGCGTAAGAAGTATGCCATCTTCAGATGCCGCGCGTAAGAAGCCGCCGCGCTAAAGCAAAGCTCAACTAAAACCCAAAGACATTCATCGTGGCTTTAATGCTATCAAACTCTAATCTGTGTGGGATTTTGCGTGTGTTAACACACAGCTACAAAAACGCTGAGAGCAAACACTTCAAAAAGCACTACATAAATGTCTCACTATATTAGCGAGACAATAAACAACCTATTCAATTCGAGGGATTTGCATGGGAAATGGGAGCATTAGAGAAGACATGGGGCTCTTTCGTTTCTCTGTGTACTTTGAGGGGAAGGATGGCTCCACTGTGAGCAAGGGGATAGGAGACCCAAACGCAGGCAGACAAGCTTCCCCTGTTTTGGGAACATTCACTCTCACAATGCCTTAGCTTAGCGCCATCCTGACCACAGAGCAGAAATAAGCTAATTGCTTAATTAGCTGACCCAATTCGATAATCTTTTGGCATATTAACATGAGCTATGCAACTAATAGCCGTGATTCACAGTCACCGTGGTTATTTATGGGTTTACCGTAGTGAGGATCAAACACAAAAACCCTCGGTCAACGTTGTTCCTTTTACGGAAATGGCTGAAAATAAAAAACTTTTTGTGTTCCAGCAAATATTTAGAAATGTATATATTTCATTTCATCTGATTCTAATTGACCTTGTCCTAGACACTAACGGTTATTTTTGTCAACAAAGTTCCTTGCCTGCTCCCAACACAATTGGGCTACAGTTGGAAATTATTGAACCATTTATGCAATAATGGCAGATGAGAGAAGGGGTACCACACAATTATAAAAGTTGTATTTGATCAAATGATGGTTGAAATGGCTTAATTTACTCTTTTTCCCTTTACATGTACACTTTTACATACATGATCTTTGCTCAGCACTGGCAGTTATGGGCAAAAAGTATGCCATTTGTATGAGATGAACTCATCTATATGCTAATTCCTTGGCATGTAGCACTGCTTGGTTTCTCCCATGCAGGGGCTGTTTACCTATTAGCTCTCATGGATGCAAGGGGAATTGGAATATTAGAATAAAAAGATCAGAAATAGCGCGCATTAGCAGTACATCAGCTGTTATTAAATGTGTAACAGCGTGCCGTTTCTGGCCTTTGTGTACGAGATGTGACAACAACATGGACGTAGACGACAGTCATTACAGCTGGAATAGGCCACCGTACCAACTTGTGAGATACAGGGCCTTGTTGCCTCTTTAAAAAGGCAAAGTGGGTTTTATTTCCCCTTCTCCAAAGTCATTCAAATGAGTGTGCCTCTACTGCTGAAATAGTGTATGCTTTCCCCCCCGCTCATTTAAATAAGGATTAATCTCAAGAGTACAAAGTTAAGAAAGAACCCATTTTGAGTTTGGGCAAATTACATCCTTCCCTACCAACTTGAATGAAACACTACAGCTCTTTGCTATGTGTGTAAAAACACACACACACACACACTAACACCCACACACACACACACATACACATACACTATGACTCGTGCCACACTGTGACAAAATGTGTGCAAGGAGACAGGCAGACCCATATAGAGGCAGAGGGTTGTTTGACAGATCACATTACAAGCCAGGCCCCTAAATGCTAATGTAATTTTCATATGAACCAGGCTTAAAGAGATCCAATCGCCATCCCCTGATTCAGGCGACTGTTGTGTTCAAGGAGGATGACAACCCCTCCTTATTGTCTATGTAATTCACCAAAAATTGCCACTTACAGTCCGCTCAGAGTAGGACGCTTGATCTTCAAGCTTCCTCTGGTCTCTGCCACTCATCCCCATTTTCTACTTCTTCCAAAAGTGCCACCACTTCATTAACCTCGCCAGGCAGGAGATAAGAGAGAGGCAGTGCATCAAAAGCTGCTCTCAGTCAGCGAGAGAGGGGTGTGTGTGGGGGGAGAGAGAGAGAGAGAGAGAGAGAGAGAGAGAGAGAGAGAGAGAGAGAGAGAGAGAGAGAGAGAGAGAGAGAGAGATGCATGGCAGGCATATCAGACACCCAGACCAGAACCCAACAAAAAACACACACACAGAAAGTACCCCCACAGAGAGTATCGTTTGTTTCCTGGCATTCATTTACAGACATGTGCAGCACATGTATTATTGTCAGTTGTTTTTTTTGCCTGCTTTCTTTCATGTTTTGAAGAAGCTTGATTGGAAAGGTTAACATCTTAATTGGAGAAACATGTTTGAATATATTGTAGTTTTGTCCGGTTTCTTAATATAATAGGCTGAAATATTTAGTTGCAAGTTCAAAGAAGCTTGATTGGAAGAGCCTTGGACCTGAGTTGAAGGGCATTCATTACCACGGCGATTAAAGTATACCCAACGATGGAGAAAGATGGTTCATTCGTAATAACGTTACATTAAAGTAAATTGTCACTGGTTTCGTTTTTTGTAGATTAAACCGTGAACAAATGTAGACAGATCTTTCAGCCCATATTCAAAAGAAGCGTGAAAAAACTTGACTTAAACAACTGTGGTTCAATCCTCAGACAATGGAGAAACATGCTCCGGTACAATACCTGCCTCATCTCATGATAAGTTTTAAAGTTAAACCTAAGTTTGAGGAAGCTTATTTTTCACTAACCAAGTACTATATTTTATTAAACTTGGAATAAGAACATTCCCAGTGACATCAAAGGGTATTGTGAAACCAGATGGGTACAACCACTTCTGACTCCCTCTCAAGGCATGAAAGTACATCATGTATTAACTGAGTCACAATATTGTTTTACTTGCACCACATATAAATCTTGCTGGTGCTTTTAATCCCTCTACCCACAGTTTCCTCAGAAAAAAAAAAAGGAGGATATAAATTATTTTCCTTTGGTGGCAACGGTAAATCCCTGCCTGGATTCTGTTAAAAGGCTTAAAATGTCACTAAATGCCAGGGCTGAGACTAGCGCGAACACACAGCTTCTTTGAGACAAGACTTTGAGAAAAAGCTGTTGAAAGTTACCTGAAACTGATGAGGTTAATATTCTTATCAGAAGCCCAGGCTCCTGTGAAAGTGGATATTGAAAATAGCAAAGGTAACACTCCCCATTAAAAGGCTATCACAGGGATTAACGCCATAAACACCAATTACACATCTAATTGTTTATTGTCATAGCGCTTTCTAAAACTGCTTGAACACTTGGAAGTACGGCAAGGGAACTTCATAAACCGTGCGAGTGTAATAAAACTGAGTAGGAAAACATCACACAAATAACAGGCGATCCAGCTTAGGGTATTCATGGGGTACATACAAAGAAAAGGACTCAAATACCATGCACATCCCTCGGTAGGCCAATGGAGGCCTTAGGAGTTTGGAACTAACTTTATACGAGCATGGGCCTTTCACTGAAAGGTAACAGAGGACAAAGGCCCAGCGAGGAAATACACTCGACATGTGTGAATCAGGAGGCAAAATACAGTGCACTAAGTCGGCCTCTGCGGAGAAACCACAGAGAGAGGGGAAGAAGGGAAAGAGTGAGACATTCTCCTATCTATTAAGACTTTTTTATTTATATATATATTCATATATATATATATATATGTGTGTGTGTGTGTGTGTGTGTTTGGAAGGAGTTTTTACTGAGCCACAAAACCCAGCAGCAGGAAAAGGGATAAAAAAAAAAAGATTCCTTAAGACTAGGCGGTGGGTAACCACAGTGCTGAATCTCAGGCTGGAGTTAAAAGTTGTACCGCGGTGTTAAGGAAAGAGAGGGAGAGAGGGAAGGAGAGAGCGAGAGAGAGGGAGACGTGTGGCAGGATCCTGCATGCCGGCTGATAACATGCTTGGATTAGGGATGTTTAAGGGGAAGTGAAAATTATTCATTTGAGATGGATGAAAGCTGCACTCGTCAAGTCTACCAGTCATGCACTTTATACATTTCATTTCCAACCGCTGCCATGCATAATTTCTCCTCAATGCAAATTTCGTACACACACTGAAATGGTGGGAATATTTACCCCCTCTGCCAGAACACATTCTGACACAGAAAATGGATCATCTCAATTGAACAGGGATGGAGAGGGAGGGGGTAACAATGCAATTTGTTTTTATTAAATGTTTGGGGTGGTGTGAGAATTTGAAATTTGTGTCAAAGCAAAATAATGGGAAATGATAAATTCCACTTAAAAAAAAATGCTTAAATCTTAAAAAAATACAAAAACGTAGATGTCATGGTAACAACAGAACAATCTAGAGCGTTGTGCACACATACGTCTCCATCGCAGTGAGTTTCAGTATTAGGGAGTGTGTGACTTGGTATCTGATTAATTAGCGGAATTAGGTTTAAAATATCTACTAATGTTGGTCTAAGAGCCTAGTGTGTGTGTGTGTGTGTGTGTGTGTGTGTGTGTGTGTGTGTGTGTGTGTGTGTGTGTGTGTGTGTGTGTGTGTGTGTGTGTGTGTGTGTGTGTGTGTGTGTGTGGGAGTGAGTGAGTGAGTGACTGAGTGACTGAGTGTGTGTGTGTGTGCGTGTGACTATACAAATATTATGATCTCTCTGATGAGAATTAGGTCTCCAGCCTGAATAGCCAATAAATTAGAGGCACGATTCTCGTTTACTCATCAGAGCTAATGAGCCTGATAAAATTACCTCGAGCATCATAATTACAGGCTAGTGGCAGACTCTGGCACATGCTATCAAATGAGACCTCTTCGCTTCAACAACTCTCACACACAGAAAATCCGACACACACACAGGCCAGACGCACGCACCAAAAAAACTTGGGTCAGGATAGAAGTTGCAACCCATCCCGGATAAATGCGAAATATTAAATTAAAACAATTATATTTGAAGAGAGCAGCATAACAATATTATAATGTTGTTATGCTGCTATTTATGTATGCATATATCTATATCTTTACCTAAATGTACATGCATAAATAAAAAAGAGGAAGTAGCACCATCCAAGATACACCGATCAACTATCTGTTATACCTCATTGTTCTTATAAATGTTCGAATAAATGATAAACGTTCCATCAACAAAACAGAATTCAAATTTCCCTTCTTTCTGTCACCCGTGTTCTCACTGATTTTGTTCGTATTCTCTCCCAGGCCTTTCATAGAGATTAAGCACTTCATGGGTAATGGCATATTTTAATGAGCGCTGGCAGACTGGACACGAGAGCTCACCTCCGAGGATTCCATTTCATCACACGTTCACAGGATGAATTGTTTTTTTGACTTATGAATATTAATATCCCTCTAATTTGAGGCTGTTGTTAATGCTTGTCGCTAGGAGCTCGGAAAATCAGGTCCCATTCCAGTTTAAAACCCATGTATTAGACAACCCCCTCACCCCCTCATACACACACCAACCCCCCCATCCCCCACCCCCTGACACTAAGCCATCGCCTTTGATTCTTAATTGCAGAAGTGCAAGCATTTGCAGTATATGGCGCGCAAAGCTTTAATTAACTCTAATATCACACATATTCAGTGTTGACTGTCACAGACATCATGCCTTGCATTTTTTTTCTGTACCCCGCCACCCAATCTTCGGCGTGCGCTCAACTAGAAAGATTGTTTTTCCAAGTTCATGATCACAATTTCATGCATTTCAAAACGGGAAAGGGGGGGATGGGGGAGACGGATTCCCTAAGTAGCTGAATTATATTGACGGGAGCAAATTAACTTGATGCCTTCCTTTAAAACATTATTTAAAAACACATTAAATGCACACATTGATTGCCATTCGTCTTCAAAAGAAAAAACTGATTTATTGGGACAATAAGTTCAGTCAAAACACTATAAATATGTACGTCCATCATCAGTTCAAAATTGTGGCATGAAAAAGAAACAGACACCGCCTACAAACACTGGAAATAGCATTTTCACAGATGAGTGACTAAGCAAATCAATAACGTTAAGGAATGTGAAATTTATAATAGGCCAGGTAGGGATTGGGGGCCATTCTTTAACAGATATTAGTGAAGAGTAATGTTTAATTAAACCTGGTGTGCAGATAAGGAGCTCCATACAAACCTATAGTTTATAAGCCCTGCCTGGCCATAAGCTACAGCTCTAAACTAATCCTCTTTCACGTAATATTATTGCTTCAGCCCAGCTGAACATTTTGCAGCATTTATAAAATTAGCAAAGAAATTAACTGTCTGTACTGTGGCAAATTGGATTTCAAAGTTCCTGCGGTGTGATACTGCATACCCAGGCTGCCACCTACAGTACAGAATGAGAGTGTTTATAGGTGGTAAAAAAAAAAGGGCAAAAAACATCTCATTCAACATGTGTGGGTTATGTCAACATGTGTGTCTTTGCCATCATTTTGACATCTTGATATTTTTTCCTGTTTAAATTTCCTTTTATATATTCCCTAAAACGGATAGAAATCGATTATAAAAATGTATAATTGTTTTTGTCTTGAATTAAGACAACTAAAAGTAACATTGCTTAAAATGTGTTATAATTCTAAATACACGGTCAAATGGAAATCAATCTTTCCTTGCTTCTTTTGATCTGAATTAAATTGGAAGATTTCCTGTATAATAATTCATAAACATGCCTTTTTTGCTATACGAGTGACTACGCTACTGAGTTGAAGTGAAAATATATGTATTGTTACAATATCGATCGCATTAAAAATGCTTCAAGTACATTGTGATGGGTTCTTTAAACATTTATTTTTACACAGACATGTTAAGACAACCTATCCTATAAAAAACCTGAGGACACACACACACACACACACACACACACACACACACACACACACACACACACACACACACACACACACACACACACACACACACACACACACACACACACACACACACACACACACACACACACACACACACACACACACACACACAAGATATTCATGACCCTCAACAAATTCTAACTGTACGGTGAGGAAAACAATTCAAGGTTTCAATTCAAGGTGAACTATTAAACAATGTAAATGTTAACAAAACCATGATCATCTTCCAATACATACAATAGTGAATATTTTAACATGAAGCAAATTATTTTATGGTCACACTTGCCAAATTTTCCACAGTAACCCAATTCAAAAAAAAAAAAGGACACAATTAATTCTTCTATAATGTATTCAAATCGTTGAGATATAAAACCATTAAAAGCTGACTTAATACCCGCACACTTTTCAGTTAGTGTATTAGGGCATGGCAGTAAGCTTCAACACCGGTTCTGTGTTTAATCCACCACTCTCTTACTTCTGCGCCTGAAGAGTTTTGAAACAGACGACTTCCTTCTTTTGGGTGATTTCTTTACCCCTGTTCACCAAAATAAAAGACTCATAACAAACGGCATCGGGACGTAAATTAAAAAACTTTTTAATGTTCAAAACAACATATAAACTTTGAACTTACCAAGACTCTGCATCATATTATTTAACTGTTGATCCTCTTCCACTTCCCTGAAATGAATTTAACATGAGTATTGCAGTGTTAACGTGGTCCTGTATCGACCAAGTGCAGAAGAAAAAAAAAAGGATGATGATGAATGTAATGTGAACAGCAGTTCGAGTGAGAAGGAATGAAGCTCATAAAAAAAAAACACTTTCACTGTTCTCCAAGACTACCGACAAAACAACAACAAAGCCCATTGAATCTCACCTGAGCCTGTCTTCATCCAAAACCTGCACAATGGCGTTTCGGCCGTTCACTATCTCCACCAGTCTCCCCATCAGCTTCTCCTCACGCTCTTGATCCGCCGCAGACTTTAAACTATCTGGTTGAGCAAAATGAACACGGCAGAGAAGGAGATAATGAAGACAATACTACACTCAAGTTAATTATTTGCACACACACACACACACACACACACACACACACACACACACACACACACACACACACACACACACACACACACACACACACACACACACACACACACACACACACACACACACACACACACACACACACACACACACACACACACCTGGTTTTCCCAGCAGTATTCGGAGTTCTGCCTCCACTCCAGGCTGTTGTACCTCCAGGTCTTGTATCCTGGCTCTGGATGGATGCAGACATTCTTGACAGTTGGTTAATGCTGCAATTTACCAACTAAAAAAGGTACTTAAGCCAAAAAGTAAACCTAACATATAATCAAAAAATATATTGAATTGTACACAAAAGATGTATTTCACACAAATATTGCTTGAACTAAAAGTTTTAAATTGGTGAAATATAATCATGGGGGTGTGTTTCAACGTGTGGAATAAAATGCCTACATTGGAACGACGGATGGACAGACGCACATTCACACGCGCACACGCACACACACAGCAATTAACACTCACATGTAGACCAGTTCGGACTCCTTCCTAATGTACACCTGCTTCTTCCTGATGAGGTTGAACCACTCAACCATTATGGGGTCCATCAAAATGTCCCCCCCTGCATCTGAAAGGGGACGTCATAGTTTTGGATACATAGCGCTTAATTGGAAAAGTGTGAGTCAAATACTATTCAATTAATCAAAGTTATACTGTTAATTATAAACTCGGGGGCCCATGTATGAACATTTATTGGGCCCTGGATTCAGGATTCTGGCACAAACCTCATGTCAAGACAGTCACACAGCTTTTAATTTAGTAAATTTAGATTCCTTTATCTCGTCAAATTGAAAATGCTGCCAATTAGCAAATGCATTGCCATGTGCATGCATTATCTCTTTCTAATCACATTAGTAACAGATTCATACCCGGACCGAAATATTACAGGAAGAATCCAAAAAATGTGCAAAGGCGGAAACATCATAATTTAATATCAAGCTTTAAATTAACAGCTTTTGTTGAGGCCGAAATTACACTTGGCTTGTCTTTCCGTTTCACGATCGCTGAAGCCAAGGTTTCTCACACACTCATTTAGCCTCCAATTAATCAATCAATCAAGTAAAGACGACAAGTGATGTCTCCAACGAGTATCTGTTCACATCTGACTGAGTACGTTATGTGATGGGGTGCAAGAACAACCAATCAAAACCAAACCAACATTCGGACCAAAATGGCAGCATCTTCACTGTATAAATTCATAAAGTTAAAAAAGATTGTATCAAGGAATAATATTGGTGAGAATTATATATTTTTTTATTGTTGGATGCTTTGCCAAAAACTAGTAAACTATTGACTTATGTATGCTGCGTAGATCAAGGATACATCAGGTAGAGTCCAGGCTTACATTGTGAAGTCATAGTAATCTAAGAATCCCTCTATGCTGTACCATCACCTTTATCAGTAAAAATACAGGCAAGAATTTTTAAAGCCGGAGTTTAAACAATTATACACACTTAATTGGTTTGTCCCACGGCAGAAGCAAACATAAAGGATGCTGCCTGACCAATCGTGCCTCAAACAATGAATCGTTTTGCAAAGAGGCCCCTTCGGACGCCCAGGAATTAGTGTCTAGGTCAGCATCTCAGAGTCAAATCACAGACGAGGTGCTAAACACTTGAAGCTTATACACACATTTCCACTGGGGAAACTGACTTACACGCATGTTAGAGAAAGGTTAGACAAAAAATAAAATAACCAGATTGGGGTTTAATCTTGCTGAAACGGTAAACTAGGGAAATCCAACACACTATCCTTACGTATGATAATCAGAGTTATAAGGCAATGTCCAAATATGACCCTTAACATTGCACTTGTAGTTCGGGGCATATGCAAACGCAAAAGCAACGTGGGTTTACACACGACACAATGGAGAGGAATACATTTGCCTAACAAAGTATAGATCAAATTGAATGACCCTTTTATGTCTTTTATAACGTGTAAAATTGGAATAATGGAGTTGAGAAAATAAATCAATGGGGTCTTGTTTGGGGAATATGCAAATATCAAAATTTGCTGCTCAACAATTATGGCCAGTACCCTCTGGGATGTCAAGGGACCGGAGATAAAAAAGCCAACCTTGTTCTCAGAGCCTCAATCTCTAAAAATAACACGCTTGTACGATGAATTACTAACAAGGTTTGGTTTCCTCCTCCTCTCCCCTCCCCCTTTCCAAATGTCCATTCATGGGAGGTATTTTAATTCAAAAAGGCGGAACATTTATTTTAAATTCTGAGCAAAATGACAGCACGTTCACAGCCTGAGCTCAGGACAGATTCATCGAGCCAAAGAGAGAAGGAATAATATTGGGTGGTTGGAAAAAGAACATTACTGTGGCCCAAGCCATGTTTACCTTGAACAAAGCAATCAAGCACCTTCAGGCTCCAACTAATGAGTATTTGAACTGTCATTTAGTCCATGAAACGTCATAAATAATGACAAATATCCATCACAAGGAACCAGAAGCCAATGCCTTGTCATAATATGCTTGCTTTGTCTGCAGCCAGGAAAAATAATGAAGGAATTCATTCTAGAATCTGAAATATCTTAATATCCGAGTTCAGTCTGAACACAGGGATGGATCCAACTTCTTTAAAATAAGTAAAGTGGTAAATATTCATATGGGTAGGACAGTGTATTAGCGAGTGTGTTTGAATCCTAGCCAAAAAGCTAGGTGGCTTGATCCCCATGTAAAAAAAGAAAAGTATTCTAACTGACTTTATCGTAAAAAGACACACCTTCCTCGCAGCTGCGTAGCTTTTTCTCCAGCTCCACCCCCTCCTTCTCCAAGGCACCCAGCTCCTCCTCGATATCGCCCAGCTCCTTCACAATCTGATCTGTCGGTATGTGATGACACCTTATCTGATGGCATCCAATCAGAGAAAAGAAGAGTCACCACACACAGGAGGGATGATCAAACCGCCACATTTGAAGCAGGTTGCTAAATACACTGGAAAGCCTGTCACGACAGTCACCGGCGAGGTAATAAAAATATAATCATATTTGGATAGCCGTTAATTAATCTCTACAAAAAAGAGACTTAATAGGGGAAAACTTACAATGGTTGACCTCATTTCGGTCTTGGAGGCGTTGGCGGGTGACAGATACTTTCCCCTTTTAGTGCCTAAAAAAGGAGGTAGATAAAATGGGATTAGGGAGACCTTTTCATGGCGGATCATCGGGAAACCATTGTCGCATGTGACTTAACCTGCTTCTTATGTTAAAAAAAAAGAAAGAAAAAAAAGTCGACATGTTCTCATGATCTTCCCCCTGCCGTAAGGAAGAGCCCGGAATATCAACAGGAAGGGGAGAGAGGCCAGGCCCAGGCGCCTGGCGGTTGGCGATAACACAGAGAGAGAGAGAGAGAGAGAGAGAGAGAGAGAGAGAGAGAGAGAGAGAGAGAGAGAGAGAGAGAGAGCAGGGTCTCGACCTGGTGAGCCGCTGAGGTGTAGATGTTTCTGATTGGCTGGAGTCCGAGGTGAGCAGGCGGGGTTTGGCGAAGGACATCCTGCGGTAACGCGTGTCATGGCTGAAATAAAAACCAAGCAGGGGAATGGTGGGGGGTATCAAAGAGGGTCTATGATTTATATTGCGAAACCGCAAAACACAGAAGTTATCCCCCCGCCACCCAAAAAAAAACGGGGAGGGAAGTACTGATTAAATGTTCATACTGATCACGTCTTCACACCCCTCTTTTCTTTGGATCAATTAGTTGGAATGACGCAACAAATATATGACACCTACGAAAAACAAAAAACAATCTGACCATTTAATAAATGCGAAAATTATGTCAATTTTTTTTAGTTACAAATGTTAAAGTATGTGTCAGACTTGAATGACGGACCTAAACCATTGTCATATTTGCGATGTGTAAACAAAAAGGTCAACTCGATTACCCAAGGAGGTCTGGGGTTCCACTGGGATCAGAAGACTCCCACATGGAGGATCAACCAAGGGTACGTCTGGTTGCAACACTTCAGGTGCCACGGCCGTAGCGCGGACGGCGGCCGGAGACGCCTCAGGCGCCGTCTGAGGCTCGTCCTGCTCTTCGCCAACATAGACGTCCGAATTTCTGCAAGGATAATAAGGAAAAATCGAACACTATCTGCTTTCTACCCATAGACCAACAAATGGATACGAGGGATGTATAAAAGGGGAAAAGAGATAGAACTCACCTTTCATGTTAGAATGGTTAAAAAAAAAGCCATGAAAACAGTGGGAGGGTCATTGTGACTGGTAGGTAATGAGGCGGCTGAGGTGTTAGGACAGTGGTGGGGGGAGGGGGGGGGGGGGGGGGGTGAGAGTTTGGAGGGCCAGCGGGCGTTTCCTTAGGACCGGACTAGAAGATTGGGCAGGGCTACAGAAGGGGACTAGTGGCATGGCACTCTGAGCCCGTCGACAACCACAAGCACAACAGATGAGAGAAGGGAGAGGAAGTGGTCTCAGTAGAGGGCAGAGTACAGAAGCTGCATGGTTTCAAGGTCAAAATGTTTCAAGACATTTTCTCCCTCTACGGTTAGCCTTTTTTTCTGAGCCGCCTTCCGCTAAGCGAGCTCGTGTTAGTAAGCCGGTTTAGCCGGAGACTTACCTTCTTTCTGGATCCGTTGTGACGAGCTTCAGCTTTGAACGCCTGTCCTGACAGGCCGTCAAGTCTGCACACGAAATACAAAACTGATTGAGAGGCCTACTTTGATAGCCATAGCTCAGCCTAATGCAGAATTATATAGCACAACCCTTGATTCAACACTGCATCACGGTTGAAGTGGGACTCATCCGTTGCTTGTGGACTGGCTGGATGTGGGCCAATAAAGCATCTCTAGTTAGCCTTTAGGAAATGCATGCGTTAGGGCCTGAACCCCTACTCTTGTAAGCAGATGGCTTAATCTGTCTAGAAGTACCGGTTCCACTGAGACATATGCGCACATCTGCAGGTGCTATGAGATCATTGGTATGGTCTGGGGAATTAACGCACTAGTTCATAAGCGCTCTGTGTTGAGCAAAATAACGCAAATAACACATGGCATGACCATCAACTAACTTATGAAGCCGCCGTCCAAAAATCTGTCATTAAATCTTAAGAATTTAAACCTTTGTTTACCAGGAAACATCTGGTTTAGTTTATCAGTGAAACTTTGCATCATGACACCTGGCCTGATGTGTGAAGATATTTCTTCACACATCGAGTATACAAGAATGGAGCAATTTTGCTTTGAGTTAATGGGAAGTTAAAAGTACAAATTGCGATGTTTGTTTTTTTATGCCTTTAACTAGGACAAGCATAGGACCACAGGTGGGAATCAAACCTGGGTCGCTGCAAAAGCTTTTTCTACATGGTTAGCGGACTAGTGGTTTGAGCCACTAAGCCATAAAAACACTGTGGCCACTAGACATTTTGACTAGTCGGAAAAACATTGTTTTTTTCCCCAATTCCTGGTTGAATTTATATATATTTAATTAGATCATATCTTACCTGTGGTTGTGTTTCCCACCGTTGTCAACCTGGTCTCGTCCATCTGAACGGCCTTCGGGCCAGAGGCTTCCACAGCGGTTGGCTGTCCTCTCCGGGTCCCTTCCTTGCCTTGGGTAGACGTTTCCTGTGTGAAGCTAGCACCACCATCTGGACTGGGGTCGCCTCCGAACCTGCATCCAAACAAAACACACTCGCATCATCATCATCATCATCATCATCATCATCATCATCATCATCAGCATCAGCATTATCCTCAGCATCATCGGCATGACGACCATAAATAGAAAGCATAGGTCCACCTTGCGGTCCAAACACAAGGAACCAAAAAAGAGGGTACCAGAACTATGACACCCACCTTCTCTTCGCTGATCGGACGGTGAAATGGCGGACATTGTTGTTGTTGCAGTTTTCCTGAGCCGGCTTCTTGCCGCTCTTCTCCTTTGCGCCTGTGGAGTGGCTGTGGACGTCGGCCGGTCCAGGGGGCTTCATGTGGGCCCAAGGGGGCTCCGCCACGGGCCCGGCCCGGCCCGTCTGGAAGAACCTCTGGCGGGCTGCCTGGGTCTTCTGTGCCGACAGGGAGAGCGGGGTGGAGTGGTCCGCCGTCTTGTTCGCAGAGGAGCTCACAGGGGTGACGGGGGTCAAAGAGGTCACGGGGGTCGCAGAGGTCAAAGAGGTCACAGGGGTCGCGGGGGACACAGAGCTGACGTCGGCGGCCTTGCAGGTGACGGGGTTGGTCGAGACGGAGACCGGACACGGGGCGGGGGGGGTTTGGCTGACGCTTCTGGGTCGTGGCGCTAGCGTGGGACGGTTAGCGTCCGGTCGCTGAATTGAAGCAGGAGGATCACGATGGTGATGATGATGAGGATGATGGCCGTTGGATTGCGCCGTCGAAGCCGGCTTGAACGCGTTTGACCGGCTAGACACGAGAGGATCAGGATCAGTCGGGGCCGTCGCCGTGGACGATACAGCCTTGGGCTCGCTCTGCTGCTGATCCCGCTGGTGAGACTTGCAGACGAAGGTGTCTGGCGACGAGCCGACCCTGTAGGCCCCAGGACGGAGCGTTCCAGAGCAGTCGCTGCATCTGGGTGGGAGGGGGGTGGAGGGGTGGCCGTAGTTTAGACATAATAATAACACATTCAGCTTATGTAGCGCTTTTCAAAATACTCAAAGTCGCTTAACAGTGAGTAAACACAGATTAAAATCATTTATCAATAAAGTATGAAAGTCAAAAGATAAAATAGGATAAAAATAGGAAGCTAAAAAACTGAAATAGCTATATAAGACTAGGACTAGTTAAAAGGAGGGAGGGGAGAGAAAGGACAGACTGTATGTGTGTTATTTTGTGTTGAAAGCGATCTTGAAAAGGTGTTTTGAGGGCCTGTTTAAATGATGGGAGTGTGAAAGCCTGTCGGATGTGGTTGGGGAGGGAGTTACAGAGGGAGGATGCTGCAACTGAGAGGGCCGCACAGCTTGTGGGTTCCTTCACCGCACAGTGTGGGAAACTGAGTGGCTTAGAGAAAGAAGCAGCATCTCACCTGAAGCAGCTCCGGTGATAGAGCTTCCCGTCCACAAAGTGCCTCTGGACCAGGTGAACGTGACTTTGGCACGCGACACATTTGCTGTTAAGGGTCCCGGACTTTCCCGTGTTTCCGGGTGTGGCCGTCTTCTACAAAGTGGAGAGACGGTATAACAATTTGAATTGGTCTGTTGGAAAGGGTAACAGAACAATTACAGTCAAAGCAGCTGCTTATGGTGTGTTCCTGAATCCTCGGACGCCAGCCTTCCGAGTCGGAAGTCGGGAAATCCCCCAGCTTTCTTGCGGCATTTCTCGGAGGCACGGCCCCTTTTGGTCTTCATCTCTCGGAGTGAGGGTAGACCGAGAGCAGTGATGATGCTCTCAACAAAAATGCTGTGCCAGTGAAGAAATAGATTTTCTTTGTATTTGTACCACGTTGGTCATTTCAATGCTCTTTCACACTTGATTACATTGCTACTTTATTTCGGTCACCAATATATGCATTGAACGGCCTTGCTGTGCGTGCAATACAATGTAAAGTTGTGTTGTTTGTTTTCGGGCTGGTTTACTATAGAGGCTAATGTAGCTAACAATAAACAACAACTAGCCAAATTCATGACACAATCACCGAGACGAACGGGAATGCTATAAATGCTCCGAGACCGGAAATGATGTAGAAGTGCAACTCGGAAGGCTGGCGTCCGAGGATTCAGGAACACACCACAAGCATATGTCACTCCTCTATGACATGGGTATATGCATTTAAGAGGATTTTAAAAAGGAAATCTGGGATTCACCCCTCCCCCCCAAATTATCCGACCTGCATCATCCAACTGATCTTGATTCACTTTCTGTCTCCTACCTTATCCTGAATGACCTCATGTCTGAATTGACTGAATCATTCACTTTGCATGAAAGCCTCTCCTCAATGACTAAAGACTAACTAGGCTGTCCTCAGGTGACACCCACAACTAGAACCAACCTCAGCAGTGGCAGAAGAGGCTCTGGCCGTTCCGGGGGAGGACTCTGTAACGTGCGGGGAAGGAAAACCTTTCTCAGTCGCCGTTTTAGAAACAAAGGTTTTGGAGACCATGGGGAGATTCTTCTTCGACAGATTCTCTTTGGAGCCCTCTGCTGGCCGTTTAACACCTCCAACTTGAAATATGACAAGCAATTACTCTCTCTCTAGATACACAAGTAAGCCTAAGCTAAACAAACATTTTCCCAAATAAAAGTTAGTGGGTTTCATTGTGGAACAGGTTTAAGATAGCTCAATATAGATCATCTAAAGTTGGTTCCATAACTATTAATTTAATTTTTAAGTGGTAAATTGGACAATTCCATATGAAGTGGATATACAACCCAAGTCAGTGAACAACATTCTTACTTGCAGAGCGTCCGTTGAAATAGTTGTAGTACTGGGAAACATAGGTGAGGATGCTGAGCCTGTCTGGAACCCGCAAGGCCACCATGTCCTCTGCATCCAACAGAGCAGGAATCCCCAGCTTCTCCTCAGCAATACGGAATGCCTAGAGGAAATTGATAACCATGATACAGCTATTAAGTCGACGGCGTGCATAACCATACAGGCAGGGATGGGCACAAATACATCAACATTTATTTCCAAATAAAATACCAAATACCAACCTTAAAGATGTGTCAAAATAAGCTACAAAATACAGCAGCCAAAATATTTATCAAAATAAAATACTGTATTTTTGTATTTTCAAAATACTACAAAATACTTCTTTCCCCAAGGTAGTTTAATAACATTCCTCTAATAGCCTTTTTCATCTATCCCTTCACTTGTACACTACCTGGAAAAACATCAGAAAGCAAGAGACTCCTTCCATAATCAGTCAACAGACTAGATATGCTGACCCCTCATGTTAGAAACATCCCAATATAAACCTCTGCCCTGAGAAATGTTCTGTAACTCAATGAACCCTTCCTTATTTACTCTCTTGGTGTAATAGATTGCCCACTATGAATCAGTGACAATAACTCAAAGACAAACAATCCAAATGGATGATTTATTTAGAAATTTTAACTATAGGTAGCATTTTAACCTTTTCAGTTATTTAACACCTTCACTCCCAAACGTATGGTGAGTTGCATCACAGTTTAATAATTTTGTATACACCAGAAACTGTTGTGTGCACAACCTCTATCAATCTAAATACAAAAGAAATAAATCGGGTTGTCACATACCATCCAATCATTTAGGCCAATTAGAAGCCAATAATTATGACATTATCAATCATTACTTATTTGGAATGTGCAAGAGGTTGGAAATGTCCTTGTTTGAGGTAAGAAATGATCAGTCAAGTCACCATAGCACTGAAATATTTCACAGGTCGGAGAACATAAGGAATTTAAAGTCGAGAAAAAACTGTAAAACAGAAAAAAGAAAGGAAAATAGCAAACTCAAGTGTGCCATCAAAGCTCGAGAACTCTAGTCCTTGTGCTGTCCTTGTGTGAGCAAAGGAGCATGTGTAACCTTAGCCACCTTAGCTAGTGGTGTCTCCTCAGTTGATGCCTTTAAGCACAACTAACTTCTCAAACAGTGTTGCATTCAGACAACATCTATGGGGCCTGTTAATCAGTCCAGCAAAGGAAAATAAATGCTCTACTGGAGCAGAACACGGAATGATGGTATTGAACCTTACAAAAAGGGTTTTGATGAAGGGGTACTGGTCCAAGGATGGTAAGTCCTTCCTTTGGTCCTCTAAAACATGCAGTGACTCTAGCTCAGCCATGCTGTGAGATGTCTTCTGGATAACCTCCACGTCTTCTGTGAACATGAAGAAGTCATCCTCTTCCTCTACCGTAGCAGTTGCGTTTCAAGCCTCACTCTCAGTAACAATCCCAAGATCTGTGTCAGCCTGAGGCATCAGTTCTTGGAATCTTTTTTTTCTTTACTTGCCATTTGTGGAGGCAGCCAGCGCATCTTAAAGTACAGATGGGTCACACTCGCCAGGATCGCTTCATTCACTTCTGGTCGAAGTTCTAGAAAGGCACCAAATCTGAGCTGGAACCCATCCACTATGGCATGGCGAAGGTGTGAGCAGAAACTGAGGTTGTTGTCATGCAGAGCGTCTAGCTTTGCCTCTACTGCAAATAAGGTCGGAATTAATTCTGCGTAATAGCATGGTGACTGCTCTGCAATCAATCAATTGCCTGCTCAAGGGGTTTCAGGACTTATATTCTTCAATGTACTCCATCTCTGCATCCTTAAATAATGGCAGGTTTAACTTTTTCATGAGATCAGGGAGTGTCTCGCGGATGCTGCGGAGCTGATGAAGGCTGTCATATAGAGAGTTCCAACGTGTCGCACAAGGTGTTATCAACCTGAATTTTAGCAACAGGCAGACAGAGACAGAGATTTCGTGCTTTATAGATAGATGTCATCACGGTGTTTGACAGAATGTATTTTACAGTATTTTGAAAATACAAAAATATACAACACTGAAGTATTTTGATACAAAATACGAAGGCATTTTCATCATCTCGATAAAATACAAATTACAAAATAGCATTTTGTATTTGAAACACGTATTTTAAATACAGGTATTAGAAATACTGCCCATCCCTGCATACAGGGAGAGTTTTTTGATGTGCTTCATAATGGATGCTGAAGCACAAGAACCGTTTGTATAAAAATAGGAATTGTTGGGAAAAAAAACAATGCGGGGACCACACCCAATTGTCTGTTGAAATGCCAAACTTTCCGATAAACGGTCCACACACACACCAAAATAACCAGTCCCTCTACCGTGTGTGTGTGTGTGTGTGTGTGTGTGTGTGTGTGTGTGTGTGTGTGTGTGTGTGTGTGTGTGTGTGTGTGTGTGTGTGTGTGTGTGTGTGTGTGTGTGTGTGTGTGTGTGTGTGTGTGTGTGTGTGTGTGTGTGTGTGTTTTCCTGTGCGCTCTCAGGGATAAGACTGAGGATAAGGGGGGCAGGATGCAGAGCCATTGTCTAGGATCAGCCTGGACTGACTCATTAAAAATCCACATCAGGATTAACACGGAGGACCCCCACTGTCCCAATTTCAGAGTCCCAATTCGTGCATTTAATAAGAGTGCTTGGAGTGCAAAACATTGAACTTGTGTTAATAAGCAGAATGAAAAACAAAACACACACAAAAAATAGATAAAACAACTGTGGAGAAGAGCAACACCAAAGGGACAGTGCATGAGACAATAATATACCTATGAAAAAAAACTAAAAAGCTTTCACATGAGAGGAATATCGTTTGTCACTTTCTCAGTTCAACAAGTTCATTCTTATCTAGAATTCAGTGAAGCACACGTTTTTTCATGGGCACTAGAACACACTTTTAAAAGGGAAACGTAGCCTCTGCGACCATGACACAGTTCCACACAGCCTACACTAGGATCACCAGGATCGAGTGGCCTGTAGGACAGTCAGTCTCATTCAAAATGAATAGGCTGGAGAGATTCTCCTCAGATCGGGTTCTTCATCTGACGACACGGTCCTAGACCAGGAAGTCCATTTAGTAGACTACCTAGGCATAGCCCCATGGGGCATGTGATCGTCAAACACAATAATACTTGGACCTCAGCCTGCGTTTAGGGTCGTTAAGGGGTTAAGTAAATTGTGTGTAGAATAAACACGCATTAACTGCGAAGATTAAGAATCGTTTAATATGAGCGTGGCATACAATTACCTTTGGTCTGTGATATGTTGATTTTACTAATTGGCTTTTTATTACACTGCCATCACCAATCAGAAACCACTTTACATTTACATCAATCAACCTCCTGAGAATCTCAGAGCAGTCTTCTATGTTGTAGGCATGTGGTTGAACCTCTATCAATAGGTCTTCAACTTTGAATAAGTGGTTGACAGTATTTTTATTCAGAGTAAAATATGCCTTATTTGAAACACGTAGGCCTACAATGTAGCGAAGAGATCTTACCAAGTGGTTGTTTTGAAATACATCCTCTTTTTTTAGTGACTCATAGTCTCTGGAACAGAAAAGAAAATTATAAACGTTAAAAGGACAAGCCTTCAATGGCCTAATTAAGTAGCAATACACATCACCCATTCATAAATATAGGACGATCAATCAACATCATTAACAAAGACTAACTCTTTGCAACGATCCACTGCATTACAACTCATTACAAACTAATCGGACATGTTCCTACAGTTTAATATCTAGACAGACTAGATCAGATCAGATCAATTTACAGAATGAACACATGCTTACATCAGGTCCGGTCTGTACTTGTGAATCAGAGCGCAGAATGCCATTCCGTTTTTAAACGAAGTCGTCATGTTGTTGATGGCAACATCTTGGTACCCATCACACTGCATTTTGCACCATTTCTCCAAAGCTTTGATAGCGGACATCCTTCTCCGTCCACGAACACTGCACACGACTTGCGACCTAGCTTCGATTCCACCACGTAAGTTATAGTACGATTTAAAAAAAGATCATTAAAACCACATCGACCGTGACAAAACGGCGGACATAAAGTTATCGGCGAGATCTGGCGTGTAAATAAATACGGAGCTGGCTGTCTGCAGCCGCGGCTCTGCGTCCGGTGTCCTGTTGTACCTGCGAGGGGTGGGAACTTTCTTGTTCATTAGCCTGATTGCTACTATAGGGGATGATTCATATTTAATACACTAGTTAATGTTCATTGATGTATAAGGGGAGTATGTGTGTGGATTTGTTCGAATAGCTGAATGTATGCCTTGGTAATGTGTGCTTTGTTTAGTGTAGTTGTCGGCTTCAGCATAGCATGACATAAACTGCCCAATATTTAATGCGATGGTATGCCTATATGCGAAGTTTTGTTTCAGAGAAAAGAGATTCTTGTTGTTGAATGTTATTTGGTTCATTCCGGACAGGACACAATTGTGAACCGTGCACCAAGTGTGTGTTTACATTTTGGAAATGCAAAGATTACTTCAGTGCATTATCTCTAATGACATGTGTAACATGTGAACATGCAACTCAAGATAAAACTCAATGCCACCGCCTACTTTTGGTCCATCCACACTCACTGATTAGTAAACAGATAGCTCTGCTGGGTTTTGGCAGAGCACTCGCTTGGTTGAAAATGTATATACAAATGAAGGGGGGCAATAGAGGTGGAACTTGTTTTTGAATAAACTAAAACCCCTCTTATAGTATATTCGACAACAACCCCCTTAAACATATTGTGAGTCAGAAAAGATAGCAAACAGGGGAATTGTCTTTAATTTATTTGGTGAGTCATTCATGTTTAAACCATGCCTGAACAATACAACAATAGGGGCGCGTGTGATGGAGTCATCCATATGTTGTTTACTTTTAATAATTTAAGCTTTGTTTTCTATTCTTTGTATTGTCTAGCCACCCGTTCCTAGTGTTATCTAACGTTAACTTTTGTGCCTGGGCTAAACTGGTCACAAGGGAGCAGGGATCCCCCTTATGCCTTCTTCTGCTTGGTGAGAACACAGGCAACTCTGTCCTTTGGTAAAACATCTCCCTGATCTGATCATTGAAAACTGCATTTTGGGCATGGGGTGAAACTATTTAAATAGCTCAGTGAAACTGTATTCTGGGATCACTCTGCTAGAGAGGAGACTAGTGTATGCTTACATTAAAATAGCTTAATTGTCTACAACTATTGTGTGCTTTTTTGCATTTAGAAGTCTGTCCTAGACGCATTATCTTGTAATGAAATTGCCACGATGCACAAACAAAAGCAGAAACACTAATTTCTCCCCATGGTATAACAACCAGCGCATTGTGTGTTCACAAACAAAAGAGCCAGTCCCCCCTGTTATATTTGCATTTAATGTTGGAATTCAGACAAGACCCCCAACACAGATTTTGATTACACATGTGTCTCATTCTCATATCCGTGGCTGCTAGGTCAGAGATTATGAACTAATGGGGAAACGTTGTTTATTGATTGGTGTTAGAACGCTATAGCCCCCTTGGTACACTGGCTTCGTAATGTCCACCATAACTAAAGGGACGAACAGTTAATTAATGCATGTGAACTGTGGACCTTTGTCCTGAAAATATCATTGAGCTCCACTTTATTTTGTCTGAAATGTTAATGTTCTCTCTCTGAAGTGTAATCATTGTCAACATGGGCATGGAAGAAGAATGATTCGCAAGGCTTTTATAAAAAATAATAATTGTGCTCATGCCATCATATTTGAGATAATAGGTGTATTCTTTTTTTTTTATATCCAGTGGAGGGCACTGTAAAACTACAACTGCCACCGAATCAAAACATAGGCTATTTAAACATGAACACAAACAACAACATAAACTCTATGAATAGGAAGGGCTGCATTTTAATTCAGCAGCTGAGATACACGTGTCTTATTAATGAGGCACTGTGGGCCTCCATGGCTTCTTCGTGGACGGAGTTGTTTGTATTTTGTTGAATGATACAGAAAACTGACGGGAAATTAACAGTCTTGAAAATAAATGGAAGAGAATTTCTTATCAGGATTTCTGTGTTTGTGATAAGATTTGTATGTATTTATATATATTGTGTTTTTTGTTAAATAAGGTCACGTTTTATCAGCAGTATTTCTGTAAAACAAACAAAATATATATACAACATCCAATACTCATATGGTACCTGAAACAATATTTGACTCCTACACAGGCAGAATTTAATTATTTGGTGAAACACGATATGTGAGGCTAGGTGTCTCCAAACACCAAATGATGTTCTTGAACACTACTTCTGTTGATGTTCCTGGACTCTATTGTTATCCAATTAAAATTGTAACCACACAATTGTTGACTCTTTTCGAATTCAGGGTTAAATGACAGATACAGAATATGAGTTGTTGATTACTTTCTGAGGTGACAGTTGGCAAGGTCAATTTACAGCAACTTCCATAGTTTCCTGTCCGAGTTTGTGTCTTGTGTTGGGTCAGACATCCTGCCGGTCAGAGGAAGCCTGAAAACTGATGACATCATTCAGACATCTACAGGACCCCTTTTCTTCAAAACCATGATTGTTTGTTTGTTTGGAGAATATGTTTGCCTTCAGAGATAATTCACCTTTTTTTGTGTTCACTTTACCACGTAGTCAACACATTTTATGTTGGCTGTATACTTTTATTTTGAGACAAATACTAAACAAAGCTATGTACACTTTTAGATATATGAAATAAAGAAGGAGCAAAACAGCTATATAACAAAATGTTACCACAATAACAAAAAAAGGCCTGGCAGGAATATAAAAAGTAAATATTAATGAATGTTCCAAGACAAAACTCCTTTATAATGGGCACCAAACTGTACAAACAAGACAAGTAAACTCAAAAGAGTAAAAAAAATAAGAATGAAATAAAATAAAAGATAAACATCAGCAAAACTTAACTAAGGCCCTCCCATTAGAGCCCAACTAAATAAGTCCCTCTCTGACCTCATTTGGGCTATAGATAGTAAGACTCCCCATACTCCTCTTAATCAGACTGTTCAGTACACACAGGAAGTACAAGTAGGAGCAAAAGGCCATCCGTCATGCCTCCTGTAGCCCTCTTCCTGTGTGTGTGACGCACGCGCCCTCCTCCTCCTCCTCTCTGGACGCCACCGCCGCCGTGCCTCGTATCTCTGCTGCGTGTCTCCTGGCCTCGGCCCGCAGCTTGGCGATGCTGCAGGAACGCAAGTCCTCCGAGCTGGGACCCTCCCTACCGCCGCCCCCAACGCCGCCGCCAACCCCCCACCTCCCGTCTACGGGCCGCGTCCGGTCCTGGGTCGCGTCTCGGGTCGCATCCGCCGCCCATAAGTCCTCTCGTCCCTCCCATCGCTCGCCGTCGGAGCCCTCGGCCGCGTGGGGGGAACTCTTGAGGTCCCTCTGTGCGTCCTGGCCGCAGGTCCCCGTGGCCTTGACGTCCGTGGCGGTGTAGCGTCCTGCCAGCTGGCTCTGGAGCTTCAGCTGGCGTCGCATCTTGGCGCGGCGGTTCTGGAACCACACCTGGGTCGCCCAGAAGGTGGGGGAAACAAACGTAAACAACAACAACAACACGATCCGTAAACCCGTCTTTTTAGATACTATATGACATCTAGCGATTGTTAGCGCTTTACACTTGAACATCCTTACTGCACCGACAGCGATATATTTTTTCACTTAATTATGACAAATGTACTTATTGCAAGTCACTTGGATGAAAGCTCCAGCTAAATGCCCTAAATGTTAATGTAAATGTACTCGATAACAGTTTAATGCAGATCAATTGGGTTAAGGTCTGATGTTTACAACTATTCAGTCACCCAGTCGGTACCGATCCGCTCGGACTCGAACTCTGGCCCCACCTCCTCCACCCTGCCTCCTACCTGCACCCGTGCCTCCATGAGGTCCAGCCGGAGGGCCAGGGCCTCCCTCATGAAGATGTCCGGGTAGTGGGTGCTCTCGAAGGCCTTCTCCAGCTCCTCCAGCTGCCAGCTGCTGTAGTTGGCGCGCGCACGCCGCTGCTTCGCTGGCCTCTGTTCATCTGGAAAGTTGCGGTGGCAAGTGGCAATTACACAAGCGCCGACGGGTGACAAGGAACTAATAGCCCTAGATTGGATAATTACCACGGCGTTCATTAAAAAAAAAAAGGGGGGAGCCCCCACTTTAAACACTGCGCCCGATAATTGATTGTTAGTTACGAGCGGTTAGACAATCTTTTGGTAAACATTTGCAAAGCAATCAGATGGTGCTGCTCGCGGGCTGGCTTCAAGAAAATTTGGATCCAGTGTGCGTGCCCGTCGGTAAACAGTGTGCTAGCTTTCGAGTACAGCGGTTGTCAATGGGTGGTTGGCTCACCCATCCCCTCTGTGAGTCGGCCCATGGCGGCCGCGTGCGAGGCCAGCAGGAAGGCTTCCGCCTTGCCGGGGTGGGGCTGCAGGTAACTCCTCAGTGACTCGTAGCTCAGGAAGGGCCCCGGGAACAGAAGGTGCCCCTCCGCCGGAGAGGCCAGCCTCGCATGGAACGCTGGGAAGAAGTGGGTCGCGGGCGAGGGGAAGACGGTGGGTAAGAGGCTGGACACCAGCCGACCAGCGCCAAACATTGTCCTGGACCTTGGAAAAATAATCGTCAAGTCTTCAAGATGGGACGCCAGGAGGAAAGTGTGGGCAGCCCTGGCTCCTTAGTCCGCCAAAAGATGCGCTTGGGGGAGGAGGCGGTGATGGTCGCTTGTTTTGTCATGAAATAAACGAGGATGTGAGAGAGTAATGTCCGTCCATTGGAGTCATGTCTGCCTCTGAGGAGCTGGCATCAGTCTGAGAACTGATGATCTGCCCGGGTTTGGAGTCTTCTGAAGAGAAGAAGAATGCACTCTGAGGTTGGAGGAGCTCTGTTGAGTCACAGGGTTGCAGGTTGAGTAGTCAAGGTATAAGCCTTAAGTGGTTGGCTCCTCACCTTATCCCCCCCCCCCCCCGTATACCTTCCCCTCCCACTTTAACCCCCCCTGCCCCTCCCTTTCAGGTCATAGGGTTCCAGAAAGATAGCAGTGATTGGCTGATATGAGTTGTGAAATTGTCCTTATTTGTTATGCAGATCATACAGAAAAAAGGGGTTGTAGTCTTGCAATCGATATCTTTGATTTCCTAACCAAAATATCCTGGGTCACTGAAGAATGTATACGCGATATCCCCGCTTACTGACCCAATGCAGCTAATCTAAGCATTAACCCTAGACAAGTTTGGACACCTTTTGGCTTCTGAAATTTCATTAAGTGAGAAGGTGTGAGCTGAGTGTGTATATTGCACTTCAAGCGTGTATTTACTTTGTTATTACACCATCCCTCAGAAAGAAAATACTGAGAAAACACTACGAAGCAGAGGATGGTGGGTAGTTACTATACTATAGGGTAAGGTAAGGATCTGAAAATAGTCGAACAACCAACGCAGAATGCCGATGATCTTAAAGTGCCCCACCTTCACTGATTAGTCACTTTTTCCAACCCGGCAGCTGCTGTCCCTCGTTGAAAGACGCATGGTGGCGTGTACCGCGCGGATGAAACACAGGTGTGTCAATTAATCCAACGTTACTCAAACACACACACACACACACACACACACACACACACACACACACACACACACACACACACACACACACACACACACCTCTTCATCATGTTCAGACTATTACTCTTGAATCAAAACAAAACCAAATGGGGCTACTGTCAGTGTTGTCATCACTAACAGGTGATGCTTAGGGAGCTTTGATCACATGTACATACACACAGACACACACGGGAATCTCAGCAAGACCCAGCTGGTCAAAGCCAGAGCATGAGGAGGACGACGATGATGATGATGATGAGTCAAGCTCTGGTCATTCCACAGTATTTGTGGCCCTTTTTTTTCTCCTCCATCTGCACCTGTTTAAACACAACATTAATACCCAGGTGGAGGTCAGCATGTAAACCTGTCTTAGAGGAGGGGGAAGGGGGAGAGAATAGAGCGAGAGAGAGAGGAAGAGGAGGCAGAGAGAGAGAGAGAGAGAGAGAGAGAGAGAGAGAGAGAGAGAGGGGACAGAGAGAGAATAAAGAAGTGACAAACAGAGTCAGAAAGAGGGACACACTTTCTGACGTGTTCACTCTAAGAAAACCAAACTGCAAAGTGCAAACAGATCAGAAGTATCAACGCCAGAGTGCAGCTAAATACACACTGTGTTGGGGTGTGGTGGTGGAGGTGGAGGTGGTGGGGACTGTGGATTACTGCAGCCATCTGCGTCCGGTCCCCAACACACAGGTAGTCCCGGGGACGTCTGGCAGGCCTGAAAGCTGAAAGCGGAGCCGCAGCGCACTGTTTGTCCCTGACAGGCTCCCCTAATGCCCATTGATCCAGATAATCAGGGGAGAAATTGGTGGGGGAAGAAAGAACAAAACGGTTTGGGCTGGGGGGGGGGGGGGGGGGTGGATAGTGGTAGTGGTATAGTGGTGGATCACTCTTAGACTACGCTTGTCCAAAGGATCTGCTGGTGGAGACAAGTTATGGAGAGTCAGGGAGACAATGGAAGGGGTTAATGCTCAAGTCTTTGTTTGAAGCCCCTCGCAGGTAACTCTAGCTCTGCTGATGACAAGGGCCCGGCCTGTGAGAGGGGAGCCGCCGTCTGAACACCGATAACGGCATCATTAACAAGAGACCTTAACCTAGAGGGGCCCAAAAGGCAACATTATCTATGGATTTGGAAAACACCATTTGGGGAAGTGGCTGTCCTGTTATCCATTAATAACACAGGCTCCAAAAGTCAAGGGGCTTTGTTTGAGCCTGCAATAATTGGTTTGGAACGAGCGAGACACGGGTTGGACCTCCTGGTACAAAGTCATTAATTCACTCATAGTAAACTTGTTTTGGGTAGATTGCAATCAGTGCAGCTAAAATAAATACAAAATAATTGGTTAAAGAAAAAAAATTAAACTAAGTCAACTGATCTATTTTCATCTCATGTGTTGAATGCTGAGTGAATATACAACGGGTGTGGTCATGCCTATCCGGTGTCATTTCCAGACTGGAGATGGCCAGGGAAGAACAGACAAGATCAATATTTAATCACAGTTTAAGTGAAGTCTAAAGGTTGTCAATGTCTGTGTCAACGGTTCCTGTCGGGATTGGACAAATGTTTTTAAATACTCGTCCAATTTCTTTGCAATGAATTACAAACGATAAAACTCCCTTGCTCCTCCTCACAAAGAAATAACATAATCTCATCACATTAACATGTTTGTAACGGCGGTCCGGAACAAAGAGGAAATGTGTTCAAACAGCTAAAAAATAAGCTTGAAGCCTAACATGTTACGGGCTATGCTAGGTTCCTCCCCCCCTTCTCTCTGCCGGTAATAGTATCCTACAGGGCATGGGCTGATTGTTTTAGTCCTGGATCACTGGCCATGGGATACAACCTGAGACCCCCCCCCCCTCCCCCTGCAGACCCTCACACTCTGTCTGCTTGCCAAGTCAAACCCTTCAAGGGAAAGCGGCCTACAATCTAACAGCAATCACACTTCATATATCAAAGTGTCGGCCAGCGGAGAGGAGGAGACGGAGGAGGGGGGGGGGGGGAGAGCAGGTCCACATTTTTCCTTTCTTTTTTCTTCACTTCTTCTTCTCTCCACGCCAGCCAAGTGCAACTGAAGCGTGGCCGCGGCGGGGGAGATCTGAGGGGAGGGGGTGCCATTGAGAAGGAAGAACCAAGAGCAGACAGATGTGCACGGGCAGGTAGTGGCACATTGTCCAACAGTGGGGTTGGGGGGGCTGCTTGTGTCACATTCTTAACTTCCTTTAAAAGATTCCCTGTCCATTAACAAATTAAGGAACAGGGATGTCTATCTATGAATGGGGCGCAGGACCATCCGAGAGGTTTAAAGGCTCAAAGGTCTTGAAGAATGGCTGTAAAGTTTTGCAACAGTACAAGAAAGTAAAACATTCACAAAAAGCGTCTCACTTTATTGTTAAGACGATAAACGTCTCCACTTTCGCCCCGGTCTACAGATGTGGGCACAGCTGCGTCTGAGGGGTATCAGACTTGCGGTGACGACTCCTGACAGCGGCGTTTAAGCTGTCAGTAGGCGTTCAATCCGATCCCTTCCTCTTGTCCTTCTCGCTCGCTCGCTCGCTCGCTCGCTCTCTCCCAACCACTTCCTCCTCAGCCGTCACTCATCTCTGTTCCGCATCACCGCTGCCCAGCCAATGGGATGCTGGCGCCTGACCAAGGGCCAGGGCTGCCGGGACTTGCATTCCAAAAGGTGATGGATAACCATAAACAGCCAACAGTCATTGGACACCATGCAGGTGCAATTAACGCATCGCCGTGGAAACGGCAGCAGAAAAACTGTATCGCGACGGGGCAGTGAAGCAGAGCACGATGAAGAGTGTGGGCAACATTCATAACCCTTTGGGAGAAAGCATGTCAGACGTGAGGAATTATAAATCACTGCTTTGAAACAGAATGGGAAATCGTGGAAAAAAGGGACGATGCAATGTCCCAGAATAAAGTCTATTGTACTTCCATCACGCCAATGACTGTAAATACTTGATAATTCACACAGACCCAAGGTAATCCTATGACACAAAATGGCCTTTTGTTTTCTTATTTGCTTTCGTCTGGATCAGTGAGGATCAATTAATGAGTTGAACATACATGCGTTTATTCACATGAACAAAAACACACACAGTTTTGGAGTTTTGTCTGCATCATCAACCAATATTCAGATAGAAGCTTTAGGAAGCATGCAGTATCTTTAGCAGCGTGTTGCATGAAAAGGAAAATATGACAAGAGACACAGACACAGACAGACAGAGACAGAGAGAGAGATGAAGATCACTGAAAACGATGACCTCATTCAGATAATACAGTTTTCAACAATCCATTTAGTTCTTCAGATGCACCGTCCTTCACAGACCGATGACAGACTCCACTGCAACCACCGGTATCGGTTAGGATCACACACACACACAACCTCAGGTAACTAAACACCATCTAGAGTCTCTGGGCTGTAAAATGGTCTGCCCACATCTCATCTTCAAAAAAGAAAAAAGAAAAAAAGGAGCCCCTTCTTGTCTTTGTGATTGAACAATTACCGCCACGCTTAATTGACCCTAAATGGGGAAGACCGGCACATTGTTTCACTTATCCCTCGACTCGGTGAAGAGGTGCTGCGATGGAGTCAGTGGGCGATAAAACAAACATGGGGCGCTTTCATGGTCAGGATGGCTTCCATCACGGGCGCCGCTCGCTAACGGCTTTCATTCGCTACATGCCAGTGGAGAGAGAGTGCACCTATGACAGCTGTTTCCAGCTTCGTTATCACTGTCCCGGAATTGTTGGAATAATATGAATTGGCACGAAGGCCTTGCTCCAATCACCACCCACCCCACCTCCTTTGTGTTCTGTTTGAGGTGCAGAAATGTTAATATAAAAAAAAAGCAATAATTGGTTCTTGGGAAATTTCCATGGTTGCTACGCAATTCCATCACTAAACTGCCATCAAAATGTGGCAATGGTAGAACTCATAATTCAACAAGGCACCGTCGCATATTTTGATATGTATAACGGTTTTCATTGTATATGCATTGCAATCCAATATAAAAGCCATTAAATCATGGGTTTGTCCAAGTGACAGTTTATTTACTTTTTCTAAGAGCGTATAACAGATGAGTTAAAAAGCTGGTATTTTAATTAATGTCCATGATTTCATTGTACAAACCAAATAAGTCAGTTTCATTTGAGACTTTCAAGGTCAATATATTACGACATTCCTCAAGCTAGTTATTTAATGTTTTACAGAAAAATACTGGGCATCCTTTTACTTTATCAAATGAGTAATTCAGCAGTAGGGCAAAGGGCAAAGTGTCTTTTAATTTGAAGGGATTTGCAGTTTTATGAGATTAAGTACCCAATACTAAATACAAACATTGGCCTTTTGTCATTTTCTTCTGATGTAAATAGCAAAGTTCAAAGCTCAATACATTGCATTTCCCGTTTGCTTAATGTGTCTGATTTGAGGGTTTCGTAAATCTAACTTCTGAAATGCGGAGCGACACACAAAGGAACTGTTTTATTTTTTTATATTTGCAATGCATCCAACATCCCTTAAAAATAAAAAAAGCAATTTAACCTTCAAGCAGTATTTTAACTTTGCAATTTTGAAAATGTTGTTCTCATAAAACCAAAGTGAATAGGAAAGTACCAAAGGCTAACAAGTGTGATAAAAAAAGGTTTTAATTTAGTTTTGCTTTCACACCTAAAATTAAGCAGAACTAGAGGAATAACAAATCTCCTTGCGAAATGGGAAATAAACAAAAAACAAACGCTATAACGACACTGGTTTACAGCAGACGATCAGAGGAGTTCTGTCTGTAGTAGTTACGTTGTAGCTTCCATGCGGAGGACCTTCATGGCTTCTGCGATCATGGCGCTGGTGTCTATTTGTCCATAGATGCCCACCAGGAAAGCTTTGTGGAGCAATATGTCTGCATGTTCTATTGGGTGGGGGGGAGGGGGGGGAGGCAAGGACATACAACGACACGTTATGGGCATGATGACTCCTCTTAAAACACTTTTTTCTTTCTTTGGATCAAAGTGTCTGCTAAGTTACTTAAGTTTATTTTATTTTAGCTTTCGTCTCAAACCCTAATGGTTTCTCTGTTGATTATTGTACATCATCCAAAGTACCTCTGTGATTGAGATTTTGCTTTACTATTATTTACTATAATTCCTGGCTCTACGTGATTTGTTATTCTTGCTAAGCAGTTGTTAATGCTGTTTAGCACCAAAAAACCTGTATAAATGAGTACTGTATTTAGAGGTTAAATCGAAACATTTTGGTTATGTTTTCAATTGGTGGGGTAGGCGTTTGCTCGCTGGAGTTTGTTTGGTGAACGTGACTAAACGGTGTGTTGTCCTTACCTTGGCAGAGGAGCACATATTCCGGAAGATTCCTGAGTGCCGTCTGCACCACATCAAAGTTCCCGCTGCCCATGCAGTACATGAAGGTGGGGAGGAAGTCTTTCGCCAGTCTGTGAGCGAGAGAAAGCATCCCGTCACGTTACGGACCGATTGACTCATAGCTGCACAGTGTGGCAACGCGTTGACAGGCTGAGCGGCGTGGAGCGCTGTTCTAACTCAGAACGTCCAGAGCACAACAACTCAACAGCAACTCCTTCAACCAAACCTAAACTACCAACAAATAGTAACTTGGAGCAAAAATATCGATCATACAGATCATACAAAACGTATGGATACGTTGGTTTATGGTGAAGGGTCATTTGATTGCTGTGAAAGAAAGGAGCGCACACACACACTCCTCATTAAAGACTTGCTTGGGTCTCAGCGTCTATTCTCAGGGCTGCCTACAGGTAGAAGGCAGACATGGGGTTTCAAAAACCCTAAGCACAAATGCTATCCTCCCAAACTTTCTCCCTTTGAACAATAACCATCAACCTTCTTGGTTCTTCAGGCACACAAAGAAACACACACGAGGAGGATGGGCCGCTCACCGGGGGTTGCCTTGGATACAGCGCAGGGCCAGGTTGAAGGCCATGTTCCTGCACAGCTCCTCCGACGACATCATCAGCCTCTGGAGGTCGTTCTGGGAGCAACCGTCAACACAAAGCAATGTGAGGGGGGGGGGGGGGGGGGGGGGCGCTCCACACACGCACACTCGCACACACACGCATGCGCATGACAGACACGCACAAGCATGCAACATGCAGACATTAGAGATGCAGAAATGCCCTTTTATAATTATATTGTCTATTGCACTGATGGCTGTATGAGCAGATGAATCGGAGACTGGAAGAATGGATGACTGTTGATGACAGGATGACGGGATGAATTGACTCGATGGCGGGCTGAATGAATGGACCAGCGGATGAATGAATGACGAAACGGTCAGTTGATCGTCTGGATGGATGGATTGATGAATGAGTGAACGAGTGTATAACTGGGGGAGGGGACTCACGGTGAAGTACTGAATGATCTCGGGACTCCTTCGGGACTTGTCGTCCACCTCGGTCAGCACCTCCAGCACATCTGTAGAACCAAGAGCCCACAGGTTAGAGACGAGGCCCCACGGCGCTACACCATGAAGGTAAAGGGGACCGGGGCCCAGTCTACAGGGTGTGGGCCCTAATGGCTGTGTGTTGCCAGGGTTACCCTCCACCGCCTCCCCTCGGGACATCTTCTTCAGGTACAGGGTCATGTCCCCGGCCGTCAGGGTCACGGAGGCCGAGATGTTGACCAGGGGCAGGGCGCCGCCGGTGGGCTCATCTAGAAGGAGCACCGCAACACACACACACACACACACACACACACACACACACACACACACACACACACACACACACACACACACACACACACACACACACACACACACACACAGTTAAGCCATGTCACTTCAGTGAAATACAAATACATCCCAGTACAATGCAAAAACAGGGCAAAATGTCTAGGTGCCCAAAGCAAATATTTTAGATGCCATGATAATATGAAGGGTAACGTTGTGAAGATGTGCTTCAAAACTTCCATCTATTAGAATAAAAGAGCAGTTAAGGTTTTTCAACATTGACCTTAAGATTATATTCCGCAGACACTTTGAATCACTTCAAAAGTGATTCAAAGAGGAAGCTGGGAATAATCAAACCATTCAATCAACTCAACAATAATAATACAACAAACTTAAGTTAGTTTGTTGACAGTACCAGAGGTATTGTGGGTATTGTAGTTGTGCTTACCATCCCTGTCATCAGCGTTGCTGTCTGCTGAGCAGCTCTTTACAGGCAGAGTGAGCCCAGCCAGCAGAGACTTCAGCTGCCCCAGGTGTGGGTTCTCCGAGCACAAAGCCCTGTTCGGAAGAACAATGCAAAAGCAGTCCATTAAAAGTGCATTGGTTATAATGTGCCTGACATATTCATCCCCTAAGGGCAGAGCACGATTCGGTTTTTGTGTGTCCATGAACTCACTGCAATATGTCCGAGTGCTTCTGTAGATAAGGCACCGCTGCCGCTGCATTGTGGGTAATGTATTTTTGCGTGAACTGAAGGAACTTGTTGATGAAAAGCAAAGGGGAACGGCTGCGCTGGAAGTTCTACACACAAAACACAAACATTTAACAGACATGACATAGAATCGAGGATGCAAACAAATTCAAATCCTGTCTTAATACAAAATAAACATTTACAAAAATATATAGAGATTTTAAAAAATACATAAAAAAAACAAAAAAAGATATTCGTGTTTCCACAAATAAAGCGTGGGCCCACCTTGAGGGCCCTCATGAAGGAGAGCAGGCAGTCCTGCAGTGCCCTCTGGTGGTGGGCGTGGAACACCAGCGGCTGCAGCAGCTCCAGGATGGCCAGCACGTTGGTGAAGAAGGTGAGGTGGTTGTGCTGGCGGAACTCCTGCAGGTTGAGGTGCATGCGGCCCTGCAGCAGCCCTGCGATCATGGGCAGGTGCCTGCGGAGAGGAGGAGTTCACCAGAGGAAAAGGCGGGTCAAAACCCGGCCAATAACAGCAGTCGCACGCATACTGGATTAGAAAACAGAAGTCCGGAATACTAATTTGTTTGTACGTATTTTAATATGCGTTTACAAAGTCAAATTCTCCGTAAATACCGATACAACACATTTAATTTTGATTATTATATCATCCTTTCACATATTTATTTGAGTGGACTTGGGTTTGAAGCTGCGGTTAGACCTTAACTCTACACTGCTATTTATCAAGTCGCCCATTCATCGATCTATGCGTCCACATTGTAGTGCAAGGCACTAGGACTCTAACTCCATCCAGAGGGAACCGTACCGCAGTAGGAGCACGGGGTGGGAGACGGCCAGCTTCCTGCAGGCCAGGTTGGCGTCTGACATGCGGCTCTCCGCAGACTTGGACTCTCCCGTTTCGGCGAGCAGCGAGACCAGCCGATGGACCAGCACGTCCATCTGAGGAGACACACAGTACACAGACGTCCCGATGAGGTGTGGTGATGGAACAACATCCAGCTGGCAAACACACAGCGGAGAGACGATATAATGGGGTGATGTGGCGGGGAATCGGGATAATCCTTACAGATCCACAGGGAATATTATAACCCTATTTTAATTAAATACATCATTAAGTTCTTGTTTGGTTTCAGATGGTGTTTGGAAGTAGGATTAAATAACGGAGAGTTCCGGTACTCGAAAGAAAACTGTGTGCGTTGTGAGTGTGTGTGTGTGCCTGTGTGTGCGCGTCTGTTTGTGTGTGTGTGGGCTTGCCTCTGTTTGTGTGTGAGTACGCCTCTGTTTGTGTGTGTGTGTGTGTGTGCCTGGGTGTGTGTCTGCGTGCATGTCTGTGCCTGCGCGTGTTTGCGCCAGTGTGTCTGCCTGCGTGTGTACCCCTGTGTGTGTGTGTGTGTGTGTGTGTGTGTGTGTGTGTGTGTGTGTGTGTGTGTGTGTGTGTGTGTGTGTGTGTGTGTGTGTGTGTGTGTGTGTGTGTGTGTGTGTGCGCGCGCGTGCATGCCATTGTGCATGCATGCGTGACCAACGGGTCTCACCTTGCAGGTGGTGCCGTCGGCCACGCCCCCACTGCTCCAGGTGTCATCCGGGAGGCTGACGTGCTGCAGGACCTCGGGGGACTGCAGGTAGATCTGCAGCAGCAGACTCTGACAACGCTTACTCATCGCACTGAAGGACCACAGGGAGACAGAGAGAGAGACGCCGGGGCGATCGACTGCAAGTTCAAATACAAAATGCATTATTTTCGAAATGAAGGCAGGGCAAGGCAGCTTTATTTATGTAGCACTTTTCATACGCGAGGCCGACTCAAAGTGCTTCACATTGAAACACAGTCATACAATATAAGAAAATAGATAAGTAAAGGAAAACAAAGGCAAAGTTAAAAAGAAAGTGCAATGTGTTTAAGATTTAGCAGAAAGCTACAGCAAACATACAATAAAATGAAGTAATAAAATAAAAATAGATACTTTAAAAGAATTAAAAAAGTGCAAAGTGCAGAAAAATGCATTGTGGAAAGTGCATGAAGAGAAAGACAAGGGGGTGTATCGTCACAACAACGCTCTTTCACTATTAACTATTCACCTGCATCAGTGTTCACAGACTACAACCACTACCTCTAGAGCCGTGGCGTGGCATCTGCTGCTTCCTATTAATGCGTCTTCGATGTTTAGTTCGGTTATCACACTCAAGTCCGTTAAGTAGCAAAGTCGGTTCACCCTGGTGTCTATATATTAACTCCCCATTGGTGACCAAGCAGTCGCACGACAAATCAATTCAAATGTGGTCCTCTTCCATGTGAACTGAGGTGTTTGTTTGTTGAGGAAGACCATCAGGACCAAGCCAAACTGATTCATTTTGAAATACAGTGCTGTGTTTGTGCGTGCGTGCGTGCGTGCGTCTTGCGTGTGTGCAACAATCACTCTTGAACTTGTCATGTTTTACCTTATCTCTAACGACCAAAGAGCATATGAGATTTATGCTCATCACACTCGAGGAAGTGATGTACATTATGGGGCGTCTGTGGTTGTGGAGATACAACGCAGGAAGAGCCTACGAATTAACCGGCTGATTAAACAAATTGAACTTAACAGTTGTCTCTGTTTTTAATGCTTGTTCTTTTCTTAAAACGGTACTTGTCTTCTGATCGATGGCCCATTCAGAAACCTTATTACCCCTTGTGCCTAGTGTATTATTTACTATAAGTACGTTATTTATTATTATGGAGATTCAATTCCGATTGTGCCATCAATAGTGTACGGCTAGTCTGGTCTGGCCAGAACTAAATCGCCTTATTTTGTGCCCAAGTAGAGAGTGTTTCTTTATTTCACCCAAGTAAGTTTTATTGGTCTAATTTTCCTAAAGTGGAATGATGTGGCCATTTCCGAGAAATTACCATTCGGTACGGTAATTTCCCCTTTATTCGCTCTCTGCAATGGAAAATCCATACAGCGTTGTCTCCCCCCCAACTAACAAACGACGAGATCACAAAGCATGACAGTGCCTTTCTCTTTGGTTCCAGTCGGGGAAACAGGGATGAGTGCACCACTATCGTTTATGCAAAAAGTCTTGATAGCCTTATACAGACAAATTCAATCCACAAACGATGTCATTTGCGCTCATCCGATCATCCTACGGCCTCAAGCCTCTGATCGCCTTACAGGACACTGTAGTCCACGCAGAACCAAAGACCTAATTACCACCAGCTTCCCATTTAAGCATAAGTTGCACACAACCTTGACAAAGAACGTCCTCGCACCTTGTACAGCAGTCGATTAAGACGTCAGAATAAACACAAGCAACCTCATCCGTGTGTTTAGCATTAGCACGCAGAGTGCTTTCAGCGCAAACAACTGCTTATTCCGCACAAGAGCCAGCCGACCCTTCTCCTTTGAGATGGATTTACACACAGCAGCCCTGCTTTTTCCTTTCTTCCCAAGTCCGCTGAGCTGCATTTAAAATAGTGTAATTCCAAAGCTCATTTCGCTTGACCTTGGCCAAAAGTATCTCTCGTTAAAGCGCTTTATAGCGCACCCAAGACGTGCTCTCCACCACGAGGAAGAAAGCATGCCCCCCTGATCTCCGCGGCAGGCCCGGTCTGGTTTACAGGGGGGGGGGCTCGCAACACAGGGCAAGCAGGGTGTTTGTGAGCCCTCGTGGCTTGTCTAATCCCCTCGGCTTCATCGTTATTATTATTACTACACACACGCACACACACACACACACAAACGCACACACTGAGCTGTTTTAAAGGGGATCCTGGTTTTGTCAGACGTCTCGGGCTGCTCCCTAATTTCACACCAATAGAGCTAATTATCGAGTTCTGCCCGCGCCGCGGCCGTGGGCTTGATGGAAGGGGGGAGTCTGCAAAGTTCACGGGGGCCGAGAGACGGAGGAACTATAACTAGTGTGCTCCTTCTTCACCCCCTCTCGTCGCACTCTAATGCGAGCGGGGAGGAGGTCGGTCCGGGTGTGTGTGGCTCATTAGACAAAGCGGAAAAAAATGAAACGCGTGTCAAACCGTATGGCTTGTTAGCACGTTGGCAAGCGATATAGGGCTATGAAATATGTTAAGCATGTGTATTTGCAAATGATTAGAAAACAAACAGACGCTGATGCGGATTATCCCATTGGTGGACGCGCTAGGGTGTTTGACACCCAGCCGGGGAGGTTCTGGGTTCGATCCCCGAGGACTGCAGCCACTACCTGTAGGCCTCCTTTAGCAGACTTTGGATGAAGGTGTCTGCTGAATGACTTGTAACAGTAACAGAAGCAGCATTGGCTTCAAGAGAGACTATCAACCCTTTTCACACTACGGCCTCTCTGTCCAGAGCTAGCATTAGAGAGGACCTGCTCAATCGCCTGAAGGTGACATCGTCGACGGGGTTTTCCACGTCTCCTCTCATTGAATGTTCCTGCCAACGGGGCGGCACAGACCAAAAGGGAGCATGATAACTCTGCTAAAGATATTTATATTATTATATATATATTTTATATTCATAGTTAATTGCATACATTTAGACAAAAGGAAAAAAAAAAGGCGCAGTGAAAAGTGACACGTGGATCCAAGTGTTTTAGATTAAGATAAACTTGATTTATCCAAGACGAGAAACTTGGGAATGAAAAGTGGCGGGTAATGAAAAGTAGGGAAAAATATTGTTGTGCTGCCGCCACCACCACCACCGCCATCACCACCACCAACCAGGCCTACCTGTCGCCCCACTTCTTGGTGCAGCTGATGAGGTACTCGCACACCATCCTGATGAGGTCCACGTCGGCGCTGCAGCAGGACAGGAGGAGGGGCAGCCGGGACTGGATCAGGGAGCAAGCCGTCTGGTCCGGGGACCCACTGCTGCTGGTGGTGGTGGTGGTGGTGGTGGTGGCTTCGTCGGCAGGGGTGGAGGTGGCCAACTCGGACTCCAGCAGGATCAGATCCACCAGGCTGACCAGCTCCTCCGAGCTCAGCCGCAGTACAAACTCCTCCGCCTTCTTCTGCAGACGGAGAGAGAGGGAGAGCGGTGGTCAGGCTACGCTGTTTAACGCCGGGTTCATTTGGGTTTCTGGGGTCATCTTTTGGTCATCGTCTTCTTTCCCATAATCATATTGTGGACAATAGTGATGCAAAAATGTGATGCCTCATTTCACAAGATGAGGATGTGTAAACCTTAAAACGTATTACAATTGATAATATTTATTGCAGAAAACGGTTGCATGACGTTAATTCACGATGACCACACTGCCTAACCTCGACCCCTACCTGAGGAATCTTCTGGTCACGGCCTTGCCAGATGCGTGGGATGTGGCTGCAGGCCCACAGGAAGTCCAGGGCAGGCGAAGGGTCCAGTCTGGTACCGCACACGCACACACACGCACACACACACACACACACACACACGCGCACACACACACACACACACACACACACAGACACACACACACACATATTGAGAATAATCCTCCTCCTCCATTGAAGGATGATGAAAGCTTGTTCATCCCAGCATTATTCCTTCCAGCCAGCCCTACCTCTGGTCCCTGCGCTTGCTGAGCACGGCGCTGATGCACTGCAGCAGGGTGGACCAGTTGGACTGGTGGGTGAGCAGGGCCAGCAGGTAGGGTCTGTACGAAGGGGTACCACGGCCCTGGGGTTGGATCAAATGAACGATGCATTAGCCCAAAAAAAAAAATACATTTGTAATCATATGATGGTAAAGAGATAGGAGGACAGTACAGGACTGTAGATGAATGGTTGTACCTTGTTGAGGGCAAACAGCAGCTTCTGCTGGAGGTCTGGGCAAACGGAGGTCACCTCGGGGTCCAGATGCTCCAGCCAGTCCACCAACAGACCCGAGCTGAGCCCGGTTTGGCTCACCTCCGAGCTGGAGGAAAGGGGCCGATCATAAGGTGAGTTAGTGAAATGCTGAACCTTTTTCTGCATAATGCATAGAATATTAAACCAACAATACACAGACTGAACATCTGGATTGAAATTGCATTGAATGACCCTACAGCTGCTCTTAATAACAAGCCTCATCGATGATTGGTGATGGATGGAATGCTATCACGTTTCGTTAACACAGTTCAAGTCCCTTAACCAGGCACTAGACCAAGTTAACCAGTAGTCATTGAACAAGTCAGCACTCGGAGCATATTTTAGGACGGATATTTTGTTAGCTACTCTTGCAGAAAATAAATTCAGCGGTAACTGCAACCCGACGATGTCATTTGAATCTCTAAGGTTTAATTGAGAAAAGCAACGTTGTGACATAACTAACCCAATAAAGGCTTGGTTCATCCACTGAACCAACGCCCGATGGGACTATTAGACGTGTGGCACTCACTTGTTGCACTCCCCCTCTTTCTTCACAGCCAGCTCCTCTGTCTCCCGGAGCAATAGTGAAATCACCATGGCAACAGGACCGGCTGTCCCATTCTTGGTGCCGATGGTCATTAGCAGAGAGAGGAGCTCCTCCAGATAGGGCGACTTCGTCTCCATCAGCCCCTGCAACACTAATTCACCGAAGACATGCTTAATGCTAATCGCTTACAATTAACAAATCATTAGTCACTTTTCACGTTGCCATTATTGAATCATCTTTGCCTCTGCTTGGTACCAGTTCATTACATCACCATGGGCAGTTCATTATTTCAATTAGACCAGCTGATTTACCGGTAACCAGATCAAAAGCTTGTTTGACATTATCGTGTAAAAAAACGCATCACTAACTCAGCTTAAAAGGCGCAGCAGATATGGTTTAAGAGTGAGGTGGAGAGACGACTTTGAAAATGAACAACCAAAAAAGTCCACTCCCTCTCTGCTCCCGCCCTCCCTACGTTTCTCCGCCATTGAGAAGGGTTGCAATCACACACCTGTGATTGACAGGCAGGATGGATCCCTGGACCAATCAGGGAAAAGATGCCCAGCGGTCCAACTCAAATTGTCTCATACAGAGGCAGACACAAAGTAAACCAAAGCAGATATTCCACAGAGCAATAAACTCACTAACTCACCAAGGGTCGGCCAGGGGGGCCACACGGTGGGGTTAAAGCCTACCTTTGCCTATGAGCTCAGCCTCTGGGTTGCATCGCTCCCCGGCCTTCAGCATGTCGATCACGGCTCTGACCGCAACCTCGCTGTCACGCCGGTACGCCAAGGCCTCTGCAAGGCGGAGGAAACCTGCTCGAACTGTATGTACACCCGCGCGCGTGCACACACACGCGTGCACACACACACACACACACACACACACACACACACACACACACACACACACACACACACACACACACACACACACACACACACACACACACACACACACACACACACACACACACACAGGTTATATAATAACAATAATAAAAATAACAACATATCTAACCGCCAAGCTAACTATTCAACTAACTATCTGACAAGCTAGCTAGCGGTCCTTCTAAATAACTAAATTAACTTAATAGTTAGTAACAACTAGTGAACTAAACAACTAGCAACCAAACGGATCAACTCTTGTGAGGTGGAGTGCGAGGAGCGTTCCTCACCGTCACTGAGTCGGTGTTTGTGGGAGTACTGCCCGGCAAAGGACTTGAGGAGGCTCTTCAGGGGCCCTGCCTCCACCGCAGGGTTCTCCAGCCAGGTGAGCATCTCCACCACCACCTTGAGGAACAGGGAGGAGAACGCCCCGTCCTGGGTGACCAGGCGCTGAGGGGGGGGGGGGGGGGGGGGGGGGGGGTGGTGGTGGGGGGGAGGAGAGGGACTTTAATTAGTTTAACTTAGAATCACATTAGGCCAAAAGCCGTACCCAATTCATGTTTATGTGCATATCTCTGAATTTTCCTGCGCCACTTTATAGTTAGGTTTAATTTATGGATATGCATACTTTATGTATAGTCTCCTGTGTATGTGTATTTTGGTATGCTAATTGTATTGAATTTACTGATACATTGTTTTTCACTATATTAGTATTGCACTATCACACTTTTGTCTTGTATAATTTGTCCTTATTCTACTATAATAAGTACTAACTCATTCTATGTTCTATTATCTTGAGCAGAGTTATGGTTACACAAACAATGTCCCCGGGATCAATCAAGTTAACTTAATCTGATGTAAAAACCTGAAACCACAGCCGTCTCTATTATCCTGGATTAACTCTGGTTGTTACTGGTTTACCCTGCGATCCTTCCCTACCTGGTAGAGGTGAAGCTGCCGCATCAGAGGGCACGACAGGGCGTGGCTGCGGTGCATCGCCACGACGACGGGGCCGGCGTGGGCGGAGCCGAGCAGAGCCGCCATGGCCTGCAGGAGGCTGGAGGCGAGGCCGGCCGGTTGGACCAGGCCCTGCTTGGCCCTCATCAGCTCCTTGGCCAGGGCCTGCTGCAGGGCCAGGGACAGCTGGCTGGGAGGGGGGCCCGGCCAGCGGGGGTCCGCCTTCAGGGGGAAGATCTGGGGAGGGACGTGGAGGAGAATAAATCAGCCCAAATAAACTACAAACAGAACACAGAAGGGAGGAGGGAGCTGGATTAGACTATCAATTTAGAAAAATAAAAATTCCTTCTGAACCGACCAAGGGAAGTTCATGTTGATCCAGAACATCATACGACATCATACATATTAGCTTTAACTTTGATTTGCACTCCCTGATATTACCCTTGAGCCTCATCTAAAAAGGACAGATTGGGATTTTGGATCATTTAAATTACTACTTTAAAAGCCCTGGGTATTATTGAATGTGGTGCTACTTGGTTAATTATATTGGCCTGCACTGTTAACAATAAAAAAGTAATTATAAAGTCATTAAATAAATGATTCAAAAGAAAAAAACGATAACAGTAGTTTCACAAATTTCTGATTACTGATCAATTAATTGTCAAGGACACCCTCGACATAATGCCGACGGTCCTACCTGCAGAAGTAGGCTGGTGAGGTCATCCGTAGGTTCAATGACGGCCATCTGATTGGCTGTTCGTATCTTTGCTGAACTTTGGGGAGTTTCCACAGTCACCTTTGCCTTTCCTCCATCAGTAGAATCTGTGGAGGGATATTGTATTGTTAAAATGCATAAAACAACAAAGCAACAATGCACAGAGCAACATGTTCATGTAATTTAGCTTGAATCCAATCCTTAAGGGCTTTTTATGGTTCCACGTTCCCGCAACGCAGAGGGTTACGGACCCCTTATGTCCTTGCGGACCCTCCTTGCGTTCACCGCAAGGGCCGGACGTGCGCCTCCCAAAAATCGTAACCTTCCGTCGAGGCGGCGCAGCAGCAAGGGCTGTGATTGGTCCGCTTACTAAAACCCGACGCAGACCCATAAACGTTCACGACTGCGTTGAAGCGTCTGCGCGGTCATTGCGTTGAGGGAACGTGGGACCATAAAAAAGCATTTACATTACATTCAGATACATGGACATTTACATTTAGCTGATTATTTTATCCAAAGCAACTTACAATAAGTATATTTTTCAGAAGAAAGAGAAACAATATATTTCTGTTGGTACATAAAAGATATTCATTTAGATGCAATTAAGGTTGAGGCCTCGTCTGGGACTCAAACTCACCACTAGACGAGCCACACATTGGTGATTTCATTGAACGTGTTAATACAGCATGAACCAAAGAGGGCCGGTGAGCACTGACCTCGGCGTGGGTCCAGGGAGGCGCTGAGCAGGCCGTGGAAAGTGTGCCCCCCGCTGGCTCCTCGCTCGTGCTGCACCTCCACCAGGTGGGCCATGTAGTCTGGAGGCACGCAGACGCTCATATTACAGGGGATTGATACGTGTACGTAATGAATGCATACCAAATTATGCAAATGTGAAAAAGTACATTAAGACAAGTAACAAGTACAAGTTTATTTTTGTACAAACACAAAATGAAGTGGTGCTGAAATGAGTCGATGAAATCATTGAAGTCAATCGATTACGTAGCTTTCCGTTTTTTATTTTGACTGCTCGTCGGACAAGCAGGCATATCCTGCTTCGACTAAGTTGTGATGGGCAATTGCCAGTATACATGCCATTTTATTTACACTAAATGACCTTGCCAAACCCCAAAAAACAATCAACCAATACCTTGACGAATCAACAAAGAATCCTATAAATCTCTCCATTTGTTGAGGACTTTGTTCAAGCCCTCAACTCATGTGCGAAATGATAAAAAAACAATATTAAAAAAAGGTGACGCGGGGCCCACTCACGCTTGTCCATGATGTTCTGCTCCAGCGTCTGCGGGTCGTGGGACACGGCCTGGTCCAGGTACTGCAGCAGCTTGCTCATGCTGGACACGGGGATGCCGAAGGACTGCACGAACAGCAGCAGCTGCTGGGGCTCCAGGTCCTGCAGCGCGGCGTCCACCAGCCGCGACACCTCCGAGCGGATCATGCGCAGCTTCAGCCAGTCGGGCAGCAGCAGCGCCTCCTCCGACGTGTCCACTAGGAAGGCGGTGGGCAGGGGCTTCTTGTCGGGGAACCAGATGTCCAGCAGGGCGTAGAAGTCGCTCTCGCCTGGGTCGGGGGGAGGAAACATTTGTGGTAGGAACGAGTTTGTTCTTCGTCAAGAGTGTTGATTGGTTTTACGACTAACAACCTTTTATTTCTGTTTCCTAAGGCTACTTCACACTCTGCACATTTCAATGAGTTTGAAACCCGGTCGCTCCGTGTTTGTATTTTGTTTGTTGTTGTGTTTTTCTGATTGTATGTTTTGAGCGTTCTCAGCCTCAGTTGTAAGTGGCTTGGGCTCAAAGACGCCACCAACAATGACTCAAGGTAAACGTAACTACAAAAGGTGTGAACTGTACCTTTGGGTGGTCCCAGGGTCAGCAGGATGACCATGGCGTGGACCACCAAGATGTGCATGGTGGCGGTCTCCCCTGTAGTCCAGCGCAGGAACACCTGGTCCTGGGACTCGGACTGGAAAATAACAACAAGAACAACCCAAAATTTGTTTAAAACATTACTGAATAAATACAAAAATTAAAAGCATAACGTCTTTTAAAATGTGTATATTTCATAATAAAAACTAATCTAATATGTAAAGCGCTTTTCCAGACACCAAAGCAAAAAAGGCTCAAAATCAAGTAGCAGAAAGAGGGTCCAACTGGAGCCAGGGAGACGGTGGCTCACCCAGCTATACAGGTCCTCCCCCTCCTTGGTCTTGCGCATGCGGCGGATGTAGGAGGAGAAGATCATGAGAAAGGCCGACAGCACGGCGTCCGACTCAGGCCGGCAGGAGTGCTTGGAGAACAGGCTGTTCATGATGGTGGAGCGCTCCACGATCAGACGCGCCACGTCCTACAAAGAGTCACACACAGTGTTGTGGAAAGTCAAAGACAAAGTCAGTTTTATTCACAATTCCAAAACAGAGGAATCAAGATTTTGTCTCCGACCCACGGTGCAATAAGATTAAAATTAGGTAAAATAAAATAAGTAATATTTACAATAGTGCAAAATAATTCGGAATAGTGCAAAGGTAGGCCAATAAAAAAACGGTATACATAAAATAAAGTCAATAAAGTAAAAAAGAAAAGGTATTCGCTCAGAGATGCATCACTTACATTTGTTAATAATGTTCATCTCAACAGTCTGTAATGTATACATTTACTTTTACACATTTACTCATACGTTTCTGCGGCCCATAATGTATGTGTGTCTAATGCATGTATTTATTTATTATTCTTTAAATTTTCTTCTGTTTTGAAAATTTCCATCAATGTCCCATACAATACGCTGTGACTCCTGAATTAGTCTGGGATGAATCAAGTACAATCCCATATTATGGTATCTCTCACCAGAGCCAAGTCGTTGTGTGCAGCCTGCTCCTCCACCGGTGCATGCTGGGAGAGGTAGATGAGGTAGGCGCTGATGGTCTGTGGATCCGTCTCCATGTGGATGGCCTGGAGAGCGACATTAGGGCGTCAGGCAAGCTTCATAATCAATGGTTGGGTTGGCATGATGTGCCTGATTGTTTTTCACCATTTTGTATTCAGTACTTTTGTTTTGTATTTATTATATTATATTTTGAACCCTATACATTTTTGTGCAGCTTTTTGTAGCTATGTGAAAGCTTGGCATATTGATTCTTGAGTTGAGTTAAATTTATGATTACAATATTAGGGTTGCATCCTAGTGGTGAGAGCTGAGAGTATTTGGTCTGTCCGTCATATAAAATAACATATTATCTGTAGTTTTTTTCCAAATTAGGTTGATCAGTCCTCACCATTTGCACACACGTGCTTGTGTACAGTGCCTTCAACTGGCAATTTGCAGCACTTTCCATTCCCCTTTGGCAGCCTTTCCCGGAGCACTGTGCTAATTAAGGCATGGTGCTATCAAATCACTGTTATGCCGCAATTGCAGATCCAACTGACAGACCCCCACCGAGTGCACCGCTTGTTAGAGGAAATCCCCCGTCAGGGTATTAATCAAGAGCCGAAGCTGAAGGTGGCAGACAATTTGACAGATGACGGCAAAATACTGTGATTATGGTTTTCCCTTTAATAAGGACAGTGTGTGTGTGTGTGTGTGTGTGTGGGGGGGAGGAGGTGTTGATCAGGGACCTGCTGCAGAGCAGTGGAGGTCATGCCGCGGACGCTGTCGAACAGGGGCAGCTTGGGCAGGTCCTGCAGGAGCCACTGGTACCCGGGCAGGAGCTCGGCGTCCGCAGAGTCCTCCTCCATGGGCTGGTCGCGCTCCTCACCGTCCCGCAGACCCCCCTCGCCCAGGACCAGCGACAGACCCTGCGAGTGCGTGGGAAATGATGTCAGGATGTAGTCACACGGCGGGTTGGACGAGTGGTCTAAAAGTAACCCGCTTTTATTGTGAAGGGGATGCTTCTCTTGAAGACTTTTAAAAAAAACGAATAAATATATAAAGTAATTAAAAATATATGTTATCAATCAATAATCTTGTCTTTCTGATTCCTTAAGCGATTCTGGACTCTGTCCAGAAAGAATTATAATAGAAATTTGCATTCAGAAAAATATGCCATCCATTCATTGTTCTTCCAACATGGGTTTGCATGCTTCAATTGTTCTTAGCCCCACTAAGAAGCTTTGAATGAAAAGTGTGTCAGAATTAAAGACTCAAACCAACCTTCATAGCCAGAACCCGTGAGGCCACCTGGGAGGAGCTGAGGCGGCGCAGGAAGTAGTCCAGCACCTCACAGGTGGTCTGCTCGTCCGCCTTGGGCCCCAGCAGGAGGTCCTGCAGGCGGCCCAGCAGCTGCCTCTGCTTCTGCTGCCTCTGTTCCGAAGGATGGGAAGGGACTTTTATTTTGAAGACAACTTCACAGCACAGTTCTCTCCCATCGCAGAGATGGAAGGGCTTTTATTTGCACAGAGATTCGCAAGTTTGTTATGCAAATATGATGATTTCCTGAGCGAATAGCATAGTAAATGATGAATTTTAATATTGGTTTAATGAAGCCCTTTCATATATAATCAGTTACAGTGAAAATCTTTTACTCTCAATTGATTCAGTCATTTCCAAAAAATCTTTAATATTCAACATCCTTACAAAAATGAATGAACAAAAAGAAAACACAAAAATGACAGATGAACGAGGACTAGAGTAACATACTTGTCTCTTCTTGGCCCTCTGCTCCTTGCTCTCTGCCTCATCCTCGTCCTCCGTGGGAAAGTTGTCGTCGGCGGCGTCGTGGAGGAGGAACTCGCACAGGCACTGCACAGGCAGCACGTCCAAGGACCCCTCGCTGGACTGGACCAGGTCGGCCAGCCAGGGCATGGACTGAGAGGAGGCCTGTGGAGAAGCCCCCAAAACGGAGAGCAACAGGTTAAAGATCCTACCTGAGTGCATGGTTCACTGGTACAGTGGACCACACCTCCTTCTATTTGCATGATGCAGTTAAGCAGTACGGTGCCTGAAATGTCAGCCCATTCTAAAAGTACATGTCATCAAATTCACTGTTCGTTATTTAACAAGACACTTTGATCCAAAGTGTGACTTAGTTCGCGTCATTGAACAGCAGCAGGTAGGGGAAAGGTATCTTAATCAAGTATGGCTACAGTTAGACTACCTGTCAGCTTGGAGCCGGCTGGTTTGCGCTAAAGAGAAGAATCGGGGTACCTGTCTCTGGATGATGTTGAGCAGGAAGTCGGGGTTCCGGCTGCGGCAGAGCAGGTGGCCCAGGCGTAGAGACGTGTTCAGGGTCTTTATCTGCTCCTGGACCGAGGGAGGGGGCCGGCGAGGGGGTCCCCTGGAGGAAAGAAAAACACACAAAACAATAGAAATAAATGTCAAAGAAGAAACGCTTGGGTCATGTTTTGAAGTTCTGTCTATACCTTACAACAGAATACATAAAAACATGACTTAAATCATGTTTCTAAGTTCTGGCTATAACTGGCTATAATTCTGGCTATATGTATTTGTATAATTTCAATATTATCATAATGCTGATAGCATCTGGTGCACACACTGATATCAGCCTATCACATACATTATACAGATACATATAACACTGAACCAAACCCATCATCCCACTGCCCTACAGCCCGTTGTCTCTAGCTGGTTTCCCCCCCATCCTCCAGGTCTCTTACTGGGGGTCCAGGGTGGTGAGCTGGGACAGCAGCAGGCTGTTGCTCTCCGTGATGGTCTGCTTGGTGGAGGCGGCCGCCAGGTGGCTCTCGAAGGCCAGGATCTCCTGCCTCTCCCGCTGGGAGGTCTGCAGCTCCCGGCTGATCATCTCCGTCTTGGTGTCCTCGTCGGCCACCGTGCACGGCGGGAAGGAGTAGTTGCTGGCGAGAGGCGGAGGGCAGAGGGTCAGGGGACGGGCGGAGGGATGAAGGAATGACGGGGAGCTAGGTTCTTTGCACTTACTTGGTCATCACCATCTCCATGAGCATCTTCAGCGTGGGGTAGCCGTCCCAGGCAGCCAAGCCTGGAGGAGAAGGAGAGGTGGAACAATGTGGGTTCGGTTGTTCGTAAGGAGGAAATATTTGATCCGTTCTTTGATCAGAATCGATGTAAGATAATGACATGGATTGGGCCGGTTTTTGTCAAAAAGCCAAATGAATGAATGAATGAATGATGAATACCTATTTTCTGTGGATTGAATGCAGCCACCACGAGCAACAGCAGCCATGCCTTCCAGTAGAGTGCGGATATTGCCAGATTTGGAGGTTGATACCTTAAAAGTAAAAAAGAAGCATTGATATGAATGACCATGTCCATGACCAATCCAAACAGGCATTCATAGGAGCATGACAGTACATTAACTAACGGAACGGAGCGTTACCCAGAAGGCATCACAATGTTCTCCGGATGGTGGTAGGTACAGAGGTTGAGCACTGCATCGATCAGCTGGATCCTCTCCACCCTCAAAACGTCCAGATCTGGAGGAGAGGCGGATCATATGGCTCTGTTAAGAGGGGCTTCAGCAACGCTAAGCAAGCAAGCATGCAAGGCAACAGCCATCCCGTCAGGAGCAGTTAGGGTTATGGGTCCTGCTCTCTCAAACCCTAACAGTCATTTGACTTTTGAGTCCTCCTAGCTTCTCAAGTCTCTCTCTCTGTCTAATATAATATCAAATTACGAAAATAACAGAAAAACATGAGAAGGAGACCGCCACATACCATCGGACTGTGCCCCGGCAGCTCTCTTCACAAGGTGGTCTGCCAGCTCCATGGCGTCGGCGGGCCCCAAGGGCAGGTCCCGGGACAGGCCGATCACCACGATGCGCATCAGGGTGTCCTCCAGCAGAGGAACCTCAGAGCACAGCCGCAGGAAGAAGCTGGGGGTGGAGGGGGAGGGGGGCAGTTGTTCATACATCATACATCCATATGAATTAAATTACATTTTCTGATCACAATCACAACCTTGTTCGTCCAGGGATTCAACTGTATACCATCAAATAAACATAGATACACACATGCAAAATACAAATGCAATATTACTCAAATATATAACCGCTGTTTCACATAAGGAGCTGGTTTCAGATTCGGCTAATATATAATATTGACAAACCGTTAATAACTGTGTATTTAGTATTAATACATTAATTAATCATTCATCATTTACATGGGGGCAACCCAATGTAAAATAGGAAAGGCTCACTTTCTGTCGCTCTCCGGCGGCCAGTTGTCCCACTTGTAGTAGGTCTCAGGCTGCTCTGTGAACAGCACCTTGTGGAGGCTGAACATGTGGGGAAGACGGCAGATGATCAACAACCAGGTGTAGCTAACGTACACTCCCGCCTTGGCGCATGAACGTCTCAATGTACTCATGGCCTACCAGTGCACGTAGTCCTTGGCGCCCGTTTTACTGATGGAGGGCACCACGGTGTGAAGCCACCACACGGCGTCTCGTTGGATGGCGGCGATTTGGTTCTGAAAGGACCGCAGGGTCTCCAGATCTGGAATCCCCCCAAAAGAGTCTGATGTCACAAACGACTGCGATTGGACTTTTTTTAAGGGGACAAAAGCGGCAGAAGGGACAAACAAGGCTGCGCTGCTCAGGGGCGGCTGGTGAAGAAACAAAGGCAGATCACTCACTTTTCTTCTCGCCTTTGTCCCACGCGAGGCCAGCCTCCTTGACCTGGCCGGTGATGCCGAGCATCATGGAGACCGTGAGCAGGTCGGTCACCTGGATAACAAAACGCTCCTGGGGTTGGAGGGGGAAGAGAGAGAGAGAGGGAGAGAGTGTATGGGTAGAATGCGTTGGAAATTTGCACACACCACCACACCAGCCTCCGACAGGCTTTCAAAGAAAGCACCCACTTGTACGTTTTCTTTCTTTATTCTAGAGGACTCCCCCTATGGGTTACAATCACGCTACTGCATGCAAAATCTCTGCAAAATCACCCACTGTTTTATTTTGGTTTATATGCTTATTGAAAGTGAAAGTGAGTCGAGGGACCGTTTAAAGGGGAGCCGGCCACCCCCTGAATCACAGACCCCTGTACGGGGTCAGGGGGGTTGTGGTTCCCTTTTTCATCCACATAGGACCGTTGAAGAAGAGCTCACCTTGAACTCCATCTCCGTGTAGGTGGTCTCCTTGCGCTCCTGCATCAGCCCGAGGCAGAAGGGCTGGAAGTTGATCTCGTGCTTGGTCTGCTTGATGATCTCGCGGAGCAGGGCTCGCGAGGCACGCAGGTAGTCGTCCTTGTTGGTCAGCAGGTCCTGGAACACCATGGCCAGGAACTGGAGGGTGTAGAAGAACCCAAACACAAGAGTCGTTCCAACAGCCTTTTTAGAAATTTTTGGTGGTTAGAAATCCCCTCATTTTGCCACCAGGGGGGCTACTGATGGCCATACAGGAGATTGAGAGCGTCCCACCCTGAATGTGTGGGATAAAGCAGCTGGATCAGCACCCAGCATAATTGGTTAAGTCCACTAGGCAGGTGGGTTTCTCTGTCGATCATTCATCTGTGTGGACATGGTCATTGGTCGCTATGGGGTTGATTTCAATATATATTGTAATAACATATAATCACATCTGGCGGTAAAATTGTCACTAATCGGCTATTTAAAAGGAATTTTGTGATGCAAACCATTATGCGTGACCATTTTGGCACCCACTACACTCAAATCCTTCTTTGAGCGTTCCTTCTCTAGCTTTCTTCCTTGATAATGAAGGCCGTTTATCCTTTCCCTTCAGGTCGTTCGGTTCAGAGGGGTGCCCTAAAATGTGGCCTGTGAAGCACTTAGAGCCTAACTGGGGATTAAGGGCTGTCCAGAGAAAATGGGCTTTTTGAAATGAAAGGGAAGGGAAGGCGGGGCGCCCGGACGTCACCTTGGGGGCCTGCTCGGGGCTGTGCAGCAGCAAGGTGTGCAGCGTCTGCATGTTGTTGGGGTTGCGGGCGTTGGACAGCTCGTTGAAGATCACCAGCTTCACCATGGTGCCCAGGTTGTCTTTGTGCGCGTTCAGCAGCTCCCTGGTGGGTGTGTGTGTGTGTGTGTGTGTGTGTGTGTGTGTGTGTGTGTGTGTGTGTGTGTGTGTGTGTGTGTGTGTGTGTGTGTGTGTGTGTGTGTGTGTGTGTGTGTGTGTGTGTGTGTGTGTGTGTGTGTGTGAGACATATGAAAAGCTGTGGTTAGATCACGGATCAAAAAGAAATTCAAACAGGACTGTGATCTGAAAGGAGCATTGGATGAAACGCAACGTGAAAGGACAGACCTGACGCAGAGCATGTAGTGGTTGAGGAGCACTTTGGGCTTCAGGCGGATCTTGATCAGGACGGAGATCACCTCCATGTCGTCTGAGCCGTGCGTGTTGCAGTTCATGCACATGGACATGAGCAGGTCCTGCGCTGGTCGGTTCAGCTGGGGACACAGAGATGGATTTGCTGCTGTTGTTCTCTCACAAATGCTGTTTGTATTCTGTTCTGACAATTTGTACTGACTATTTGGTCATTTAGTAGATGCTTTAATTCAAAGTCAAGTTTTTAAACATTTTACAACTTGACACTATAATAAGGAGACTGCAGACATCTGAAAATGTGTATTTAGTGTGATTGTAGGGCAACAAGTATTGCTATCCAGTGTCTATTGCTTTTTTCAGTACAGTCTGAAATTGCATTCGCAAATATTTATACATTGGCATCTAGCGTAGTGGTTGCAGATTGAAGCATAATCAATACAAAAGACAAAAAATCGTATTTCCATAGGATTAATTACCTATTGAAATGTACTTGAATGAATATTATACTCAATTATACTCAAAACACCTCCGTTCTGCTAGACACCACTAAATTCGACAAACTGCCCCTTTAAGACTTTAGACGCCCCCCCGTAATCCGTGCTTCTCCGGGCGAAGCGCGAGGCGGTACCTTGGGGTTCTGCAGCCACATCTCCAGCCTCTGGACGGCCATGAGGCGGGCCTCCTTGAAGCCACAAGTGGCGGTGAGCAGACGCAGGAGGTTGCGCGACACGTTGTCCATGGGCTGCCTGCGGTTCAGCTGGTCCCTCAGCACGTCCAGCACGTAGTCCTCCACGCTCTCTGCCAGCTCCTCGTACCTAGCGCCACGCATAGGAGGGAGGGAGGGGGGAGGAGTTTATTCCCTCATCGGTGCCGTAATGGGATTGGCCAGTGTCATGGCTTGGGGTTAATCGACTTTGCTGACCGAAAGGCCCTCTTGGTTTGAGTCCCATTGTGCGCAGCGCATGTGTAGGCGTCTTTGAGCAACGGTATGCAGTGATTGCAGCTAATATTAGTGTTAACTGCATGTCATTTTGGAAAAAAGTGAAATTTAATAAAAATGGCAATAGGATATTGAGGTTATATTTCGAGGAACCAATTGGTGAAACCAGCTGAAACGCAATCAAATAAAAAATAAATTATTACTGATAGTGTTTATAGATAAATAAATAATGTACAGATAATAATTAACCAATTGTCAAGCAAATTTTATTTGGAAATTATATTTCAGGTAGCCCCCTCTCCCATGGGGGCAGGGGGGGTTGGGGTCTACCAGCTCCTGTACCTGGGCATGACCTGCCCGTCGTCCTCAGGGCTGAGCTTGTCCTCCCCGATCATTAGCTCAGTCTGGCTGTCGTCCTCGTCCGGAGTGGATGGATGGGGGCTGCTGCCTAAAAGACACAAACACACACAAACAAAAACACACAGTCAGATCAAAAATTAGTTTAGATGCATGGGAAACCCTAGTCTTTAACGTGTGTGCGTTTGCCTGTGTGTGTGTGTGTGTGTGTGTGTGTGTGTGTGTGTGTGTGTGTGTGTGTGTGTGTGTGTGTGTGTGTGTGTGTGTGTGTGTGTGTGTGTGTACCTGCGCTGAGGTCTCCCCCTCCGGTTCGGCCCGTGTCTGCCTGCAGCAGCATGCTCTTTGGGGGCATTTTAGTGCCAAAGGCCGTCTGGATGTTATCCACGAAGTTCTTACAGTGGGAGCTGTCCACCCAGATCCTTTCTCCCAGAGAGTCCTCTATGTACACCTATACAGAAACAAAGTGTCCACATGAGCATTAATACCAAATGCAATAAAGCATCTTTTCATTGCCAAAACAAGCTCACGCTCTCTCTCTCCCTCACCCCCACCCCATTCCCTCTCTAAGCATATTTCACCATAGTTAAATAAATAAAACTTGAAAATAACTTTTATTGTATTTTTACAGTGTGAAAAGACTCTTACTTTGACGAAGATCTCAGGCCAGTTCTCATCCTCTTCATAGGCGGCCATCAGCAGGTTACAAGCCAGTACAGAGACAAGACTGTTGCCCTTCGCTTTGAAGTTGATGGAAGCATCCCGGCGTAGTAGGCTGCACAACGCCTTCATAGAGTGAGTCACAACACAAAAGAGAGTCAAAAAAATACTGACAATACAATTTGAACATCAACTAAATAAGTCAACTTTACATAGGCTTATTTTCTAGCCTGTTTACGATATTACATTTGAGATTCAGAACTGTATCGGCCAAGGTCCCAATATATAAGAAATTATCTACACACAAATTTAGAAATACTAATGAAAAGGCAATGAGTAAATAAATATGACAGAGCACAGATATAAATAACAAATACATGTTGTGCAATAGCTACAATTTCAATGTACTTACAAATATAATGCAGCTGTTGTGACAGATCACAGGACAAAATTAAAAACAAAAACAACAGCAACAGCAATACAATTCCTAGTGATAAAACCTACCTCGATGATTCCTTCAGTGGCGAACACGTTGGGTTTGATCTTGGCCAGGAACATGAGGCTGAGGTAGAGGGTGATGTCCGGCTTGGCTCGGTTCAGCTTCAGCTGTTTCACGGCTCCGCACAGCAACCCTTCGATGCGATCGTCATTACCGTCCGACTCAGCGGCCTCGATGTCATCCAACAGAATAGCTGGGGGTACTATGGGAGCAAGATGTATCGGTAAGACTTAAAAGAGAGGTACATTAATGAAGCATGAATAGACATTGGTCATTGCAGTTATAAGCATTATCGTATAGCATTAGCATCAGGGTAATTAAATAATGTAAACATTCATACCTTAGTTTAGGGTTAGGGTAGGGGTCATAAATATAGTGCCTGTTAAGCCCTTTAAGACTGTACCTGTGATTAAGGGCTATACAAATAAAATAGATTTTAACATAAACACCATTACGTTAGTTAAAAAAATTATTACTTGTTAGTTAAAGCTTATTACTGCATTTACTACTGTTAATTAATGTACCCTTATTGTAAAGTGTAACCAATGGATCTTGTTTTAATCGTTACAAATACCATTAACACCCTGCAAGCTTGTAGATTACATTACATCTTCAGGTCCATCATTTTTACTTTTTCAGGGATCCTCGAAATTGGAAACCTGGTGGTCCACTGTATATCACTGTATTACGATCAACTATAATCTCAGATTGTGTTTAGTCATCATCAAAACCTCTGCCTTCAGATAAAGACCACTGAATGAATGACGATTCATGTAAATATGCATACGTGCATCAATTAAAAGTAAAGTTCATGTTACACCCTTTACGGTCCCCAAGTGAAAGAACACAGAAAGCACATACCTTCAATGGGTATGACCGAGGGTTCCTTAATGGAGGGGGATATGGCCCTCTTGTCGACAGCGGCGACCTCCGCGAGCCTTCCAAGGGCGCTGACTGGAGGCGTGGTGGAGAGCTTGGGCCGCTTGGTGAGGCCCGACAGTCCGGAGGAGGAGGGCAGAGCGGTGGACGTCTCTCGTTTGCGATCGGCGGTGGTACCCGTGGACGCTGGCTTCAGAAGGACGGCAGGTGCCTTGGACTCCCCCCCGCCTTTTGCTCCGAGGGCAATGAAATCTCCAGGGGGAGGGTGACCTGGGGTGGATGACAATAAATAATATTTACGTGTGTGTACTTGTAATTTTTCTGATCCCCACTACTTTGCCAACAGTAATAAAACACATGTCCTGAGTAAAAAGAGCTAGGAATGGGTCAGCTAGATACACAGTAGAACTGACACACTGCAGACAGAATATAGAGCTTTAAGTGGGGTGTTGACAAACCTGACGGTTTGGCAGCGCTGGGGCGCCTGAGTGCTGCTGGCTTTGGGCGATTCATGGTCCAATGTTGTTAGGCGAGGCGACCTTCACCTCAGACCCACAGCAGGTTCCCAGACACTGTTTATAATTTGGTAGATAAGAACAAGCATATTAGCCATTCGCAAGGAAAACTACGGAAGCGGCCAGCTAACACTAAGCTTCGAGTTATTAGGCTAGTGATAATGAATAGCAGAACACGATAACTGAGGTAAAACTAATACTATTGGCTCATCGTACACCACTGATAGATCACAGGATCCTAAAATTGGATTTCAATTTCAAATTGTATGTTTGCCTAACTCGAGAAGAGAAAATAGAACATCATAACGTTATGGCATAGAAAGAAAGTCATCAATTACAATTAACCGCTACGATCTAATATATGTTTGATATACATACATATCTAACAAGTAAAACATAAAATTGCTCACATTTCGTTCCTTTATATGAAAAGGTTTTCATTTAATACTTTCGAGCCACTCTTTGTAACTCATAGTACAACCACGGATGTTTTGTAGAACATGTACGTTAGCTAGCTCACTTCTTCCCCGTGTCAAGTGACGGGTCAGAAACCAACAGAATAGTTCATACTACCCCCTGCTGGAGGGGAGCGTTACACAATCACCCGTCCGTCCACTTCTGTCTGTCGTTCATCAAATTATTCATAAGGATAATAACTACAGAACTCGTACGTGCAAACAACAGTTTCCTGATTATGAGTGTTTAATTCAGAGCTTTAAATGAGTTTCACAAACCTTTCACCTGTATCCTATTTCCATTTTGGCACGACCACCTGGCTCTCTCAACGGCTATCAACGGCAATGTAATTTAAGTGTTAGCCTAACAACCCTGTAGCTTGTTTATACACTTTTGACATTGACACACGCACACGCACATATACACATGAATGTTTGTCTACGCCTCACTCATAATCAATCATTTAGTGATATATGTTATAATATATACAGTATATTTACATAAATATATTTTCAGAAAAAAATCATTAAATCAAACAAAATCCGTATCAACAACAAAGACCAACAAAAAGCACTACTAAGCTGCATTTCTACAAATTGAACACAGGGTGGCAGTAGTGAACAGCTCTAAAATTATCCACAGCTGCTGAGCAAACGCATAACAAAGATGAATGACGACATTTACCCCATGGCTAGATAAAGAACAACCTCATGAGAAATCATCCGCTGTCTGGCTCTCTACAGTCGGGCCTGCTGGGCTGTCTGCCTGTATTTGTGTGTATGTGATTGTGAATGTGTATTTGTGTGTGTGTGTGTGTGTGTGTGTGTGTGTGTGTGTGTGTGTGTGTGTGTGTGTGTGTGTGTGTGTGTGTGTGTGTGTGTGTGTGTGTGTGTGTGCGTGCGTGGGCGTGTGCTTGTGCGTGCGTGTGTTCATGCACGCTCATTGTTATTCTCATTTGTACGATGGCGACTGTGGGAAAATAACCGTGACCAGTTATCTTTCTGGCTTGCTTTACAAAAAAGGCGGAGAAGGGAAACATAAACATTCCACAAATTTCCTCCCAGCAGTTATCCACTATTATTGTTCTGAATAATTTCTTCTTCTGATGGTGACAATGTATTGCTCTCACACCATTGCCTCTGACATTCAAATTTTGTTTGTGTGGGGTACCGCATGGGGTAACAGAACAGTGTCAGAATGTCCCTGAATTACTTCTATAACTAAACAGATTGCATTGGCGGCCATTGGGACGAAACATAACACTACCTGGGCCCGTTACTTATGAAAGGTATTTTATAAAATACTGGAGGGCAAAAGGTAATTGAGTCTAAAATGATTTTCTATTAACTAATGCATGGCCATTCTGGAAGAACAGTGCCACAGTGCCACTGGCTGTTAGCTGATGCCGATGTCGGAAATATTCCATGGACAACCACAGCTGCCTCTGCCATTACTGTGGATGGGAACAGTTTCCATGAAACGTTGACATGCCAATTCATTACGTTGAGTACTTCTGAGTGAAAAAAAGTAAGACTTTTTTGGTAGAGTCAGTTAGCGGAATGTTGAGTCAGTAATCCATATTTAATTCCTGTGTCATACTGAGTTCACCTTTTTTTTTTTTTTAAAACATGTTTTTATGTTTTTCCTCTTGAACGTCATTGTCAATGTTTTTCCACTTAAATGTTAACGTCAGAGATGTTGTGTGTGTGAAGCAAGAAGGTAGTTAAAACTAGAAATGGGGAAAACACCGTTGCTACCCACTGTCTAACACCCAAGTTCAAAACTTTGTTGTGAATGAGACACTTCACTCTGTGGCTTCATTTTTCTTGTCAGTATTTGAGGAAGGAAGGTAGCCTTTGAGCAGCAGGTGCCTCTTTGTGTGAGATCATATTTCTGAGCTCAGCAGCCTGAACAGAGAGGTGAGATTAGTGACTCAGTTTCACTTCCTGTAATCCAAAACACACCGAGTGAGCGAGGAGGCTCACTGGACTGTATACGCACACGGACCCCCCCCCCCCCCCCCTTTTCTTTCTCTCTCTCTCTCTCTCTCTCTCTCTCTCTCTCTCTCTCTCTCTCTCTCTCTCTCTCTCTCTCTCTCTCTCTCTCTCTCCGTCTCTCTCGCACTTATTGGTCTTTATGTGCAAGGACCCCACAGTATTGAACTATCATATCTTCTCTCTCTCCATTTGTATCTCTCCCTAGATATATCTCTCTACGAATCTCTCCTTTGCCAACACACTCTCCCTCTCATCTCTCCTTCTCTCTTCCACCCCTCTCTCTCTCTCTCTCTCTCTCTCTCTCTCTCTCTCTCTCTCTCTCTCTCTCTCTCTCTTCTCTCTCTCTCTCTCTCTCTCTCTCTCTCTCTCTCTCTCTCTCTCTCTCTCTCTCTCTCTCTCTCTCTCTCTCTCTTTCTCTCTCTCTCTCTCTCTCTTTCTCTCTCTCTCTCTCTCTCTCTCTCTCTCTCTCTCTCTCTCTCTCTCTCTTTCTCTATTGCTCTCCCCCCTGTGCCCTGTGTCTCTGTCCTCATGTCTCCCTGCCTTTGTCTCTCTTTCAAAGCATATCTCATAATAGTCAAATGAACAGTGGAAGTCATGAGATGGTAGGAACATAAATTGCGTATGATTTCCCTCATTTTGACTGTGAGATGGTATCTTTATTTCACAATAACTGATAACTTCATCCATGAGTTGCATTTTGTTGGTGTCTTTTAGGCGCTGGAGCCACATGATCACATGACCTAGAAATTGAGCTTTCAATTTTGCTGCTGGTTAATTGTCATGAATGAATGTATCTTGAGTCCATTATATTAATATTTAAGGCAGATCTTAAATTAGGGCTGTTTCATGAAGGGTCTCATGGTATTTCAAGGGTCATCTGTTGCATAGGAAAGTAAACCTGACGAGACTAACTGAAACAAGTGTACAGCAAGCATAGTTTAAATATTACTCATCCCATGAAGTTTATAGCATGCTGCTTTCTTCTAAAAGCATGCCATATTAAGTTGAATGGCTGTCGTACAACATCACCATTTAATAAGTTCCACATGTAGATTTAGTTGGAAGCGTCTACGCCACGGTAATTTAACATTGAAACCTATCACAGAAATATAGTATAAAAATATGGGAATAAGTGGGGGAAAAAAAGTATTTCCAACACAGATAAGTATAACCCTTCCATACATGGAGTTAACCCTGAAGTAATAAAAAATTGTATGCATAACACCAACATTTAAGGTGATTTAATTTGATATTTCTGCCATAGTTGTACTAGTTTTAATTGTCCTCATTCAATATGTCATTGCTTAACTCCATTTCGGTAAACTTTCTTTTGAATTTGTTTTTAAAAAGGGTTCACAATTTGACTGGGTGAAGGATGACAGCATGTGTAAGTGAAAAGGAAAATATCTTAGAGTTTACTTGCTATGGGCATATTTGTGTAAATGCAAATAAGTATGGGCTACACAGACTAAATAATTGCAGCAAACATATATCCCTCGACTACTGCTATATATGACTTGATAATGCTTCATCACCCAAAATAGCATGAGGCTTCAATGCACATACATTCCTTTGGATGGAATGCTGACTTACTGAGTCGGATGGAGAGTTATGATGTTTTCTAGGGGTAAATGCAGCACCTTTTACTCCATTTACCCTGAGAAAACATCATAACTCCATCATGCAAACATTTACTCAATCTCAAATAACTCTTCAGAAGAAAAAATAAATCTTATATCAGTTGCTTTATAAAGCCCAATTGTGCTTATGTAGCTTGTAAATCAAATTGAATAAAAAAACATTAAGCCTACCCTTTTACTCATTTGGGTCTGTAATCTATTTATGGCGTCCCTCCCCCCGTCCCCCCCACCCTCCAACCGTTGCCCGACTCACGTCAGCACAAAGTTATTTTCATGAATGGAGGGGGCGGTCACGAGGAATGACGTGAGTGCTTGCGGAAGCAAAGCGTGGAATGTTGATACATTGTTGTTGTTTTGTAGTTAATTTAGTACGGGATACTTTGCTGTTCGCATGCTATTCGCTTTGCCAATTGTGTCAAGTTAACTTCAAAAGCTGCTGGAGACTTCACGGCGCAGCACATTTTATTCGCATTCCCCGTCACAGATCTCCGCATTGAAGAGGTATGGTTGTTTTATCTTTGATATTCTGACATTCTTTCCAAAATGTCCCACGTTCTCACGGTTACACTAGCGCATGCAGAAGAAGCGTGTGTGAACACATGTCCCTCGCGACGGTGAGACGCTACTCGCTTTCCTACTTCATGTTAATGTTGAGTTATGAAATATTGTTCACTGTTTTGAAAACTTGTTAAATGTTTCATCGGCTTGAAAATGACCAAAATAACCCGATAACGCTAAATAAACCACTTTTTTTTAATCAAAAGTGAACTTATAAAGGCCTAATCGAATAATTCGTTTTTTGTACGTGACATAATTTACAAATTAGAGTTATCCAGAATATTCTCGAACAGACTGCTAATTAATTCAAGTGACCAAGTTTCTCATACACAGAAAGTAGGACTATGTAACGTTACTCGTCGTAACATAAAGTTAAACAATGAATAGGCTATATTACTTATTTTTTTTATAAAGTCTGATACAACACTGACATGGGAACAACACGTGGTCTGCATTTTAGAATTCTGGGACAAAGGGCACGAGGCGCAGTTAGTGAGACCACCAGCACTGCAGAGCGAAGCGCCGAACAACAGCCGCGCCTCCTCAGACCTTCTTAATAACTCCAAACTGTCCTATAATAATAATAATAATAATAATAATAATAATAATAATAATAATAATAATAATAATAATAATAATAATAAAAAGCCTGCATTTAGGAAGCATGTTTTCAAACACGATGATTCAAACAAGATGATTAATAATTTTAATCGCAAGGAGCAAAGCTGTTTCTCAAAATTAATTTGGTAGGTTTTTTATTGGCTACTGCGTAGGTGTTTTTAGATTTCATCCAAGGCTTATATGATTTATGCTAAAAAAAAAAGCTCATTATGGGCTACGTGACGCGAGAGCATGCTTTCATTATTTCCTACTGTGACCAATTTTATGACTTGTTGATCCACCGAGGGAGTAGCCTAGTGAGTCACTATGAACTCAGTGGCGAAGCAATGACAAGGCAACTGTATCTTGCTGAATATAGGCTTATTTTTGTTATATGCTTGTTGCAAATCAACATTATAATTATGTTCAGTCAGTGTTGGTAAATTAAGAATCAAGCTTTAACTCTTGGATGGGGTCTCCGTTATTTTTTTAACAGGACGCGTGATGTCAAAGTAAAAGTAGCGGAAGTAAGTGATGACTCATCACAAACCGCTTTAATTAGGCCAAGTGGAAACCAATATGCGTTGACGTCCAGCATCACAGGTCACAACTGAATCAAATGTGGAGCTCGACAGCCATCGGCGTGCAGCATGTGACGTCAAATCTGCTGACGTTAGCGTCAACCGCTTTACGGAGTGTGAGACGAAAGAGACGTGTCCCCCCTGACACTTTTTTGGCGCGCTTCGACTCCAAGTGCCTTTTTAATTGGGAAAACTTTGTGCAAGTTAAAGCAATTTCACATTTCGTCTTGCAGTTAAACATGTCTACACATAACAATGGGTATTGTATGCCTATTAGTTACATTACATACATCCGTGTCTCCAATGTTTTCCCTTTTTTATGTAAAATATTTGTTTAGTAATCTAACGTGAGGCTGAATGTACAAAGTTGTCCAAAGCTTGCATCCATCCCATGCTTTAATTACACACAAGGCAGTCGAACCGGGACAGGTAGGCCGCCGCCTATGTCCTCGTTTGCTGAATGCCTGACATTCCTTAGAATTCCCTATGTCCCCTCACTTCGCTCTCTACGATATTCAAAGGAGACTCTCCTCCCTTTCCTTCCACCACCCCCCATCCCATTATTCATGCCAGCCCCTTTCCAAGGAACGCTGTACTTTTCCTTCCTCCACGGAGTCCACGCGAAACAACGGGGTTTTCCAGGAAACGTCAGTTGAGAAAGGGTGTGATTCCCTGCTGCCCGCTGTCGTTTTCTACCCGTAAACAGGGTGACTCACCACCGAGCTATGTTCCCTGCTTCCTTCGCTTTCGCTCCCCCCCCACACACACACTTCACCCCCCACACCCCCAAACCGCCCAACGTAGGAGACCGTGCCTTCTGAGAAAATATGGAACATGGATTGGGAGGAAGGGGGAAGGAGATTTCAGTTTTCCAGTTTAACTTTTCAGTCGGGGGGGGGGGCTTCTATGTTAGCCTCTTTGCATGTTCTCAAGGAGTCCAGAGGGCAGAAAAACAATCCGGGTCACATATTTCTAAAGACATGTGTGCTTCTGTCTTTGATTTGATGTTTATTTAAGGAGGCGACTGCGGCCTGGAGATTGTTACCTGCCGTGATTCAAGTACCACCTTGAACCCGGTCGGGCAAATTCCAGACTAGACCAGAATAGTCTTCTTCTCATCTCATTTTGGTGTCTGAGGAGAACAAATACTATGTGTTTTGAGTCTGGTTTATTTAGCAGTTACATTTCGTGAGCATGATTCTTTGAAGCATATTCCAGACAGACCAAAACGGTCTTCTCATCTCCTTTGGGTTTCTTGGGAAGAACAAAGTGCTACGTTTGAATCTGTTTTATTTATCTATTTAACTTTTCTAAAGCTTGTTTTTATGTCTGACCCCAATTATGGAGTGTGGTTCTTGGAATGTAAGCCTTGGCTTGTGAGTGCTTTAGATCCAGCCATGGTCCCTTGTGTCTTTGCTATGGATGTTTTTGTTAAGCGTGAGTATACCAAACACATAGAGGCTATTTCACACACCAAACGCCCGTAACCATTGGTAAATATACCTTTATGAAGATTAGGATGGAAGTCACAGAGTCCCTCCTCCAGACTTTCTTGTGTATATTTGTTGTTGTCCTAATATAACAATCTGATCTTGTCGTGTGTGTGCGTATGTGTGTGTTTGTTTGTGCTTATTTGGTTCAGTAAACGGTGTGGTTTTGATAAACACTCACCATTGCAGGGAGCAGCTGTTTCCGTAAGGGATTGAGTTACTGTTTGTTTGTTTCTCTGCATGGCAAAAGGGCCACTTATGAAGACTAACAGATAAATGGAAGATGCACAGTCAAATCAGATTCACCTTGCTCAGAATCTGAGCATTTAAGTTGTTTACATGTACAGAATCTATTTGATTGGTTTGGGCAGGAGAAGTGAATAAGGCACTTCTGAATTCCATACATATTTAAGGATTTAACTGCCGTGGTTTTCACAAGTGTAATTAACTCCAGTGAGTTAGTTAGTTGGGACAGCAGAGTGCATTGAAGGATGTGTTCATCATCATACCGTAAAATACTCATTTACAGTGAGTTGTCCATTATGTGAGTGCACGGACGATTGTGTGTGTTGAGTTTTTTACACTCGTGTTAATACATGTTGGAGTCATTTAGTGGCAGGATAGTGTGATGTATATCATCATCACATATTTCCTATCTCCAAAAAAGAATACATCGGAGTCATTGACCTATAGAGTTTGAATAACCTTGATAAGCAAAGCTTATTGTGCATCAACTACAGAGACGTGCACGTATACAAATATATCTTAAAGAAGGCCTGTTAATACAACACTGAAGGGAGGGGGGGGGGCAGTGAGGCTTGTTGTTAGGGGTTTCTGTGATATTTTCTAAGGGGGGGACCACTGGGGATGCCCTTTGATGCAACACCAGTTATGGCGGATCGTTTGGGGGCCAACAGCCTTCTGCTGGAGGAATCACTGTGCTACTCTGGCGAATTCTTTGCTTGGCAGAATAACCCCCTGACTGTGTATGGGGTTCGGTATATCCCTCGATGCTTTTGAAGTGTAGTGCAGTCTGTTTACATCTCTGCAGACGAGGCGGTCAGAGGTGTTTGAGACTTTAAGTCTTTTTGTATAAACACCGCTTCTATTATCCAGACTTTATGTAAAGGCTTTTTGCGAGTTTATGGGTTGCGTTTATGTCCTACCCACCATGGGGGGCTTCAGTCCCCACATTGAGCTCAGTTGAACTTGTTTTCAAACAGCTGCCGCAATGCATTCTATGGCCTGCAGCTGATTCAAGGGCAGTTCATCCCTCAACTGAATAGCCACACCCTGCAATGGTTTGAAAAAACTCCCCTCTGACCACGGTATTACTTCTATCACATGTCCTCTTCACTTGTGTGTGTGTGTGTGTGTGTGTGTGTGTGTGTGTGTGTGTGTGTGTGACTTTGTGTGTGTGCCTGTCTGCCTGTGCTGTGGTCTAAATATATCCACTAGGGTTTAAATAAGGGCATCGTGCAGCCCAGAAAAATCTCTCTAGGTGTAAAAGGATCTGAGTGGAAAGACGAGGCTTAAATCAATACGGGGGCATTGTCTCTCAACTCGAAAAATACATCTGTGACTGTGGAGGAAAGTATGCCTCTGTGACACCGACTTCTGGAATGTTCCACAGGCTGCCTTCGCATCCCTGTAAAGTTCAGCAGAACTAAACATGCTGTGCTGATGTAATGATCGACTGTCGCTGCTGGCTATTTGATGACTATTGCGTTTTTTAAACTACATATTGCACATTGCAATCCTGCTCTCGAGGTTTGATTGCAGATACTTGAAGAGTAATTGTATTTTCATATCACTGTAACTTTATGGTTCTTCTGTTTGTGTTTTTTTTGAGAAGGCATGCACAAGGTCCTTGTGTTATCGTTGTTTTGTTATTTCAAGACCAACCCTGTGTAGGCTTTTTGTCGCGCTGAGGTTATGAATGAGACCTGTTTACCCTTTGAGGAGACCATGTGATTTGCACTCCCACGCCCATTGGCAGGGCGTTTCCATGGCAGCAGCCCTAGCATGGAACAGTGCACTCGCAGTCAGCCTAGAATGCAGGTCCTGTAATGGAGCCTTCAGGGGCTTGGTGTGTGTGTATGTGTGTGTGCGTGTGTGTGTGGGGGGGGGGGGGGAGCAAGGAGGCTCTCAGAGGATCACAGCACAGCAATCTCTGATTTTGGCCACTCTTAAGCATGCCTGGCACTGTTGTATATACTAGAGGGAGAGAGAGCCAGCAGGGTTAGTCTATAAGCGTCCCCTGGAAAAGAAGCTCACGCGCTACAATTGTCAAGGTGGCGACGGTGCAAAGATCTAAAATAGACAATGGGTGGCCGGGCCTGTTTCTATTAATGTTTTTGTCTCATGAAAGACATCACTGGAGGCTGTTCTCCGAGATGTTAACATGGGCTATGGGTCTACTCTCCCCAAAAGCAACAAGAGTCCGTAGGACGATTCATCAAGGTTCTCTGCTGACCTCTGTTGGCCACGTCTGGTACTAAACGCGCACGCCCAGATATTGTCCCATGATGACGACGGCCTGGAATGTTGTTGTGGTGTGGTGTCCTTTCACATTTATTGAAGTGTAGAAGAACTGGGAGTGACCTCAGGGCCACACTTTGATCCCTCAGCCAAAAAGTATATTCAAGTTTTTTCCACATTAACATCCGTAACAAGCAATTGTTTATAACACTGACTTTTGTTTTTCCCCACAGGGACTTCTGTGAGGTTTTGGCCCGTTGTCCGCATGCAGGGTATGACGACTCATTTCAAAACAAGCAAAGCTTTAAAGGTACGTCTGAATAGTGAGTTAGTCTCATCTGGTCCTGCATTCAGTGTCATACTGTTCAGGAAGCTCAACTCATTCCCTTCTCTCCCTTCCCTCCCTTCTGCCCCCAATAACTCTCGACTCTGAAACCCCCTCCCATCTGCCCCCAAGAACCCTGGACCATTTACATTTTTTTTAATAAAAATATAATATAATTATAATTTTATTCATATGCAAGTTTTTTTTTTTTTACCTACCTTTTCACTCTACAGAACTGTTTTGCAATATTTAGAACTGATTAATTGTAAATATTACTTAATTTATTTTATTTAATCCAATTTTATCCTTCTCTACATTGCACCGTGGGTCAGAGACAAACAACATTTCGATTCCTCTGTTTGTCTTGTACATTTGTTGGAATTGTCAATAAGGCTGACTTTGACTTTGACTTTAAACACGGCGGCTCCGTTAACCCCTGCCCCGTGTCCACGTCTTCTCCTTCAGGTCAAGAAAGAGGAGGGAGAGAATGCCCCGGCGCTCAGCGACGACGAGCTGGTGGCCATGTCGGTGCGGGAGCTGAACCATCACCTGCGCGGCCTCACCAAGGAGGACATGGTGAGGCTGAAGCAGCGGCGGCGCACCCTCAAGAACCGCGGCTACGCGGCTAGCTGCCGCATCAAGCGGGTCACTCAGAAGGAGGAGCTGGAGCGCCAGAAGTGGGACCTGCAGCGCGAGGTGGACAAGCTGGCCCGCGAGAACGTCAGCATGCGGCTGGAGCTGGACGCCCTGCGCGCCAAGTACGAGGCCCTGCAGTGCTTCGCCCGGACCGTGACCTCGCTGTCCCCGGGGGGCAAGGTGGGCGCCACCAGCGTCATCACCATCGTTAAGTCGGCCAGACACGCCAGCATCAACAATAACAACAACAACAACACCACACCGTTCTCGGCCGCCTCCTGAGGGGGTCATAAGAGTCCTGAGTTTTTAAATGCCCAGGTCTTGGCCATACATGCCTTGACCCCTCAACCTTGACCCCCCCCTCCCCAATCTGCTCACTCTACTCATCCTCTACAGCTGGGGGGAAGCCTAGTTGTTAGGACTTTTAGGAGAATGCAGCAATTTGCCATGGCACCTGTGTTACGCTGCGTTCACTTCTTCTTTGTTGCCGTCTGTTTCCTTTTTCTTACATCGTCATTTTTCTGCGCACTATGTGAACGTCCCCTCCCAGCCTCCCTCCCAGCATCGGCAGGGCACCTTGGAAGATCCGTCCCTTGTTTTCCATGACGGAGAGAAGAGTCTTTGCGTCTTTACTCCTGCGCGAGTATGCGTTTACCTTGTGCCATACTGTAGTGGCATCGATCCGAGGCGACTCGGAGCCTCGGTTTTAAGCTTTTCTACTGCTGCAGAACGTCCGAGGTTTTTACTTGATGCAGATGTAAGAGTTGTTTTACTTGGTCCCATCTCAAAAGAACCCTGTGGGAGCATGCTCGTCCTTTTTATACCAGTGACCCGATGGAAGTGTAGCCATTGATGCTTAACCTTAAACCAACAGTCATTGAGTGAACAGCATAAAGGAAGGTATTCATTTACATGTTGAATATTCTGCTATATTTTGCTGAAATTTCACTTTAAACGTTAAGGGTATTAGTTGTTAAAGTTGGTCAGTAATCTGTCTTTCAGTGTGTGTTGCCGATAAGCCAATGTTAAGCAGAATGGCTGGTTTGGCATTCGACTCCTCTTTGAAAAGGCAGACATGGAATAACTCATGGAAAAAAGAATTGTCGTACAGGGAAGATATATTTAAATAAATTGATAAGCGGAGACAATAGGGCAAAGATCCACTCCTGTAATGGCTTGTTTAAATCAACTGGCTGCTGTCTTGATTGTGAATCTGGCCATCACACCAAATTATAGCTTAGAGAAGGATCTGAACTCTGCCAATTTGTTCCCCACACACAGACGCAGTGTTGAATGATAAACGTGGATACTTGCATCCGAAGAAATAGGATATTGAATAGTGCCTGGGATTGTGTATTGTCTACTCATACAAAAGCCATTTGCCTCCCAACAATTTCCCGACCGATACAGATTGAGACTTGTAGACAAACATACTTATTTGTTTATTTTGTAGTTATGGAGTTATTTTTTCCTCCTCTCCAACCATTAATATGGTAACTCAACAGCTGTGCCTGTGAGATACACGCTGGCCTTCAGCACATGTAAGCATTGGACTTGATTTCCTCAATGCAATAGCACTTGATATGAGACTGTAAGGGAAGCGGTATAAAACTACAAGGGCAACTAGTGGCACAAAAACACCCGTAAACTTATATAATGCCTAGACTGATAAGCTATCTGTCTATTTTTCACATTTTGTTTGGAGGGGGGATTTTCAGTTGTGAGGTCTGACCACTTATTGTGACATTACCATAAAGAAGCACTTACTTGTGAGCGTCTGCCTTTATCCTTTTTATATGCAATGCCATTTTCCTTTTGATCGTGGGTAATCCATATTGGATAGATTTTCATTCTCGTCAATGGCCCTTACTCAATTTAGTTCCTGTATATTACAGACTATTCTATGGCTCTATTTTCAGTTTTATAGCAAGGCATGTAAAAACGTCAAACCAATAGCACTCTTATCCGGATCTATAGTCACATACCGTCCATGGTCTAAAAGAAAAATACAAACATCATTTCTACTGCTGGGGTCAGGAGGCACGACGGCTGTTGGCCATTGTGGTCAGTGTTGGGAGAAACTGTTTGCCGCACACCTTGCTTTTCGACACAGACCCTGATTGCAAACTCCACAGACACCCATCTCTAGTCTCGGCAGCGTCACACAATTACCGTCCAAAAGGTTTGAAATTCAATTCGATTATTTTTTTTTTTGGGGGGTTCTATTTATTTATGTGGAACAACATTCCCACTTAAGGAATGGAGTGAGTCGTAGAGATTGTAAATGTCAGCATTTGCTCTTTGCTCAGAGGACATGAGCTGTGCTTCCCTCGATCCCATGGCTGCAGAGAAAACTGGGGAGGTTTGCTGCTGTAAGGACCTGCTGTGACGTGTACGCAGGGACGTTGCTGTGCTCCTGTTCTTATCTTGTGTATTTTCACTTTTAAGCTGTTAGTCAACTCCAGTGTGTGCTCCCGCTTATATTGAGTTTTATATATTATATATATATTCATCCATATTTTTCTATATTTATGTCTAGATGTTGATCTTTTACAGTTGATGGGAGTGGTGTGATTATGTCATCAATAACTTGTTGAATTTAGATAATGTTGTTGACCTATTTAGAAGCAGCTAAGTTTCCTTCACTTTCAGATGATCTTGAAAAGACGATTCTTTGTATGTTTTTCATTGAAATGTTTCTATCTATGCCCAACAGAAATCTCTTGGGGCGTTTCACACTAAAATGTCTGACTATTTGTACTGTAATGACTTGGTATGGAGACAGATGGATTAACTCTACCTAGAACTCAAACTGAAGATCACACTGACTGAAAGGTCGCCATTATAAGCACTTCGTCCAACTGTTTTTTATGCATGCGCGTTATGTCTATTTTCAAATAAAACTTCATAATGCTATTGAAAATATCGAGGTATAAAAAAGACGATGGCAATACAATATTCCCATGGAAACGAGGTTGCAGATTAAATATCTATGCAAAACCAGATGCCTAAAATACTTTGAATCCACCCTTTTACCACCATGCTATGTTGTCTCATCATTGGTAAAAATTATTGACAAACGGTTTTCTATTTTGTAAATGTAATCGTGTTTACTAATTACTAAATTATAGACTTTATATTTTTATATAGACAAGAGACTTTACATTTCCCCTCCAAGAAGAGTTGTTGCTAGGGATATTTAAATAATATTTTATATTCAAGTCATAGCAATACAACTTTTATAATGGTATATGTATTATAATGGTCTCTCATAAATCCATGTTGTCATTTTAATTCCAAATAAGTGTTGGTGGATATTTGTTTTGTGTCGAACTAATGTGGGTACCACTTTTGTAACTAACAAAATCTTACCTGGAAGTTCCTCTAAAGCTGCTAAGACTTGTGTGCCCTGACCCACTCAGCTCAGTTATAAGGACTGACCAATAGACTACATATGTTTTGTATATATGATGTTTACATGACAATGTTTAGAGCATTCACATTGAACATTAACCAAATTACAAGGTAACGTTTTTGGAAAAACCCTTACATTGCATTATGCTGACCTCATGTGGTGAAGTTTATAACATGAATAAATTGAAATTTTTTAATCATTCAAGCACTTTTTGCAAATGCCTTTGTCTGATCTGGATTTTTAGAGATATGTGTTCTAAATTTTGCTACCATTTTTAATGAATTGTGTGTAAAGTGTTGCTTCTGTCCACAAAATGGTATTGGTAATATTGGTTAAATCTTTATGGACGAGTTACATACTCTACACTATTTCATAAATTATTGGAATAATAAGTGGGTAGGCTTACTGTTTAGTCTAGAGAAAGAAAATTGTACAAAGATTATAGCCAACAGTGACACTATTAACGACAGCGAGCAGCAACTCAAGTCCTTTCCTATATATTTTATATTTATTTAATTGATTTTGTTACATTCACAAATTGTCCATATTCCAATGAGGTACCAACATGTATAAAGTAAATCTGTATTTCTTCCTGTACTCAAGATAAGCTAAACCAAAGTTTAGCCATGTCCCTTTTGTACTTTTAAATAAAGATTCCCCTTTCTACCTAAAACACAGAGGGAGTCCTTTGAGCACACTCATGCCAGCAAGCAACCATATTAAATTATTTATTTTACATCAGTCAGAGAAAAAAAAAAAAAACAGAACAATCTCTTTATCATGTAAATTACACTTTGTGCCCATCTTCAAAAGTTAATTCTGCTTTCCCAGGAAAAAAGCTATGGCACAAGTGAAATTTTGATTACTTCACACCGAAGCAAGAGTTATGTATAGCCTGCATTACTTCAGTACAAAGACAGATTGAAATCAAACAAGGTATTCACAAACATGCTTTGAAAATGCTTCAAAGTTCAATATTTACATCAACATTTTGCTTAAAACAATTTTATATGTTCAAAGTAGTTTGCACCAAAACAATTTGTATATCCAGTTAAAAATATCTCTTCAAGGTAAAAATCACACAACAGACCAATCAGAACTATTCCTTTACATATAATACAAAAAATAATAAGTAGATGGAGTAGAAAGATGATGCCGCGAGATGCCAGGAGACTTGATGCTCTTTACGTTGGTTAAACCCCTCTCAAGCACAGCAGAACAAACTACAGGCTTCTTCTGCACAGGGCTGAGGAAAACTAATGAGGACCCCGCTGGAATGTTTCGGTTGGTGGGAGACCAGCCGCTTCCATCCATTTTGCCCACGCTTGTAGCCAGCTGCTAAAAGGATTCCACCCCACCAAATCTATGTGGTTTGAAGTGCCCCCTTTTGACAGAATCATCTCGCCTGTCAGATGAAGCCCCACAGAAGGAACCAAACACTTCAAAACGAGGAGATGAGAGGCAAGAGAGAGAGAGAGAGAGAGAGAGAGATCAGGGCCAGGAGGACTCAGACCTTGCCATGACCACTTTCCCGGTCCATCCTCTATGCTGGCTGCATATGGCCATAAACCTCATGAAAACAACAAGAGTCAGGCAGAACGCTCTTCATTTGGCCACTCATGTTATCGATACATAGTTGTAATACGACGTATCGTATATATCCCTGACTTGGTCCCTCCGTGGTTAAAATGAGGCGATTCTCCCCTCCCTTCTAATAATCATTGTTGAGCTGGAGCCGTCATCCCTGCTCAGCGCTCCGCGTGAATCGCATTGTAGCGAGACGACACACAATGGCGCCCCTCGCTGCTCCAGAGTATTAAAAAGGTACAGCAGTCGTGCAAGTTCTTCCTTGATACGGCAGTTGCACAAAATGGAGCAGGAGTGGAGGGCGGAGGGGGGAGAAGCAGGGGGAGGAGCACGGTTAGGGGGGGGGGGGGGCCTTGGGCATGGCTGACGGGACGAACGCAACGTGCAATTTAGAAGTCATCGTCTGAGGTGATGAGCATGATCTTGTCCGATTTGCGCGGGGCTTTGCCGTTGCTCCCGGGGCCCTGCTTGGCGGTCTGGCTGGGCTGGACCACCTCCTGCGTGGACTGCTGGGCGTACTGCTGGTAGGCGGGCGAGAAGTTGTGGATGGCGTCCTGGACCATGTCCCCCGGGTTCATGGTCTCCTTCAGGCCGCTGGAGATGCTCTGCATGGGGGCGTTGTTCGCTGTTGGGGAGGGGGTGGGGGGGGGGAGACATGGGGGAGAGACGAGAAGCACATCAGCGGCTTAGGGGGGTGGGTTTGATGGATCGACAGTGAAACACAAACGTTAGACTGGACACATTTCTTTTCCGAGAGGAATATGTGGAGATAAGGGAGGGCTAGGCGACGACAGGGTAGATAAAAACCAAGAGGAACAGGAAGAAGCCATGTTTAAAAAAAAAAGAAGAAGGAACCTAATAAGATGACAACATCCATCATCAGACGGAACTTCCTCCGACGCCTACAGCTCCAGACACGCCCCGACAGACGCTTTGACGAGAACTCAAGAATCTGATCTGACAAGTAACGCATAGAACGGGAATGTTGCCGGGAAAACACAGCTGAACCATGAATAACCCTTGTGTTTAAGGCTGACATATTAAAATACACATCGGTGACATTTAGCCCTCCGACATAATACAGGATATAAGATAAGCGCATATCCTCTGTATTCCTTCTGTGCTGAGAATGAAAAGCAAGTCAACAGACAGTGAGGCAGCCCTTGCTGTAAATTCACTGCCCCACATCATACTGTACGCTGATGGAGAAGACGGTTTAGTGTTGGAACCAAGGGGAAAGGGGTTGGAGTTATAATCAACAGCATTAGATACTCATAGTAATGGAGTCCCTGGGACTACAGGTTGAAAATAGCAATCTGCTAGAACCTGGCACAGTGCATATTCTCTTATTGTACAAGATTAATGTCTTAGGGTGCACTGTTCCTGTTTTGAAAAAAAAAAAAAAAATACAATAGAGCATCACCTGCTAATTATTACATATCGTTTATGTTACGCTATCAATGCAATACTTGAACAAAGCCCCATCTGGGCAGCAGAGCACAGCAGAGGCACAGTGAAATAAGAACCAAGCACAACGAGTCGACTCCGCTGTTTTAAAAGCCAACACGTTACACGCCACATGCAGCGAGCTGGCCATCAAACCTTTTTAGCCTCTGCGGATAAAAAAAAACCTGCAGCCCTCCCATTTGAGAGGGGTCACTGGCGGTGATTTCTAGCATGGCTTATTGAGGTGGAAAGGGGAGGTAGAGATGCATATGTTCCCCCCCCCCCCCCCCCCCGGGGGCCCTGCTTCTACCCTCCTCTCTGCCGGCTTGGCTTGCAGATGTGCCAAGAAGCCCCAAGAGAGGATAAAGAGCCCCCCTGTGTGATTGATGGCGTCTACGTGGAAAGATATTTTATCTAAATCAGAGGTAATTGCTTTTGTTTTGCCGCACGTTTTCTTGAGGCAAAACATACGATGGATAATGCTTAATAATAGCTCCTCAGAAAGATGGTATTTTTGGCGTCACGGCTGGACAGATGGGTCAGAAGGGTGGGAAAAATAAAATGAGTAAAATTGTTGAATGTGGAATGGGATTCATGGATAGAAAGTCTCTCTCTATATTTCAGAACAAGTTAATAGGAAATACAGCCCTTCGTCTGGTCTTTGATCCCTATTTGTGAGAGCCTGGTGAGATTCCTCAGATTAGGTTGGTAAAAAGAATGCCAAGCTGATGATGGATAACGCAACGCTTTTAACCTGGTCACCATGGAACACCGCTAGGCCCTGGTCCCCATTTGTCTTTGCCTCGTTGTTATCATAATAAATACTGTTTCAGTAGGAATCGCTTAGGGTCCCTAAGCGTTCCCATGGAGAGGCTAAAGCGTCCTGGCCTGAACAGCCCTGTCAAGTTTTTAAGAGACAGGGACAGGGACAGGGACAGAGACAGGGACAGGGACAGGGACAGGGACAGAGACAGGGACAGGGACAGGGACAGGGACAGGGACAGGGACAGGGACAGGGACAGGGACAGGGACAGGGACAGGGACAGGGACAGGGACAGGGACAGGGACATTGTGGCATGTGGCACAGGAGGTATAGCGGGTTGGCTGGTAACTGGAAGATTGCTAGTTCGAACCCCGGCTACTCCTAGATGAGGGCCGAGATGTCCCTGAGCAAGACACCTCACCCTCACTGCTCACGGTGTGTGAATGTGTATATGAATGGGTGAAGGTTGGGTAAAATAGCCCTTTGAGTGGCCACTGGTTAGAAAAGCGCTATATAAATGCAGTGCATTTACCATTAGAGACACATACACAGAGGTCGAGATAGAGGTAGAGATATACACACACTCAAAAACACTATAAAAGAAAGGTAACCATGGATACAATGGACGCCTTGCGTCATATAAAAATTCACAAATAGCATTCAACATCTAAAGAGGAGGAACATACAGGGTTGAATAAGACTCTCTGTCGTATTCAACCCTGTATGTTCCTCCCTTTTAGAGGTTGGATGCTAATTGTGAATTTTTCTATGCCCATTGGGACTGTCCATGTGTGGTTAGGCTAACCCTGTTGTTGGTTTTCACAGCAGAAACAGACAGCGAAGGTCTCACTATTTACCACCTTCTGGAGACGCTTGGGGCGACTTCCACTGGAGTCCGATAGCATGAAGGAGTTAGGGGGTGAGGCTTCGTGCTCAAGAACACAGAGAGGGACAAGTCGTGCCCGTTGGGGATCGAACCGTGCACCTTTCGGTTTGCCAGTCCCTCTACACCCTCTAGCCACCAGCACATACCCCCGTCACCATCTTCCTCCCGGTTGTTATGTTGTCGGTGCACCACCCTCGCCGTTACCTGGTATTTCGTTCTTCTTCTCCTGGTAGACGTCGCAGGTGAAGGCGTAGCGGAGGGCGATGGCGGCGAAGAACATCTCGATGCAGATGATGAAGTTCTGCCAGCCCGCCGCCACCGTGCCGGCGCCCACCTCGTGGCCGTCGATGAGCCGCGCGTTGGGGATCACGCCACACCGCTCCAGGAGGGCCAGCACCATGCCTGGCGAGAGGAGGGCGTCTCACGTTACCGGGAGCCATTGTTTAGGTCGTCGCGAAGAGGCTTTTATCCCGATCGATGTGGATATTTGTTAGGGTTAGTTGTCGAGCGTGCAGGGGTTTTTAGGCATGAGATGCCTGCGTGTGGACTGTCTGCAGGCAACAGGGTGGGAACCCAGAACCTTTTAGCAGGGAGTCAAACATCATTATCGCCGTGAGACTATTATGCCGCCTCCAAATTGCATAGCAATTTAAATGTTCCGAGATAATGGAAAGGATAGCATAGTCACTGTACGGGGGATTGACTCACAGCCAAAAAAGGTATGGGGTTCAATTTCCAAATGTCCACAGAATGAGATTTGTAACTCCCAGCCTCCTCCTTTAATGAATCCGAATTCACTGAAGTCACTTAGGATGAAAGAGTCTTTTAAAAACGAGTAACCCGAGTGAAAGCTGAGTGAATTACAGCCAATACACAATGAACTGACCTTGCCAGAAGGAAAGGAAGATGACCGATTTGATGGTGAGGAACTTCAGCACCGGTTCGTAGGGCCGGAGCAGGTCACTCGTGGCGAAGAAGAAGAGGAAGAGGGCGTAGAGGGACAGGCTGACAGAGAAGTTGTAGATGATGCTGATGTACAGGTATCCTCCGTTGACGCTGCACAAGTCAGAGACAGCCGTGGTGTCAGATTACAGATAAGAACGCTTTTGCAACTTCTCAATTATACATACGGTGTGAATCTAAGTACGGTGTAGAAAGGCAGACATGTTGAAAGGAGCCATTCAAACGAATGACATTTGCAGGATGAACAGATAAGGAGCAACTGATTCTTGGGGAATCCACTGTTCTCTTGAACCGAAACAATAAGAACTAAGGACGCTATTATGCTGCTGCTGCTAGGGGGGCTTTGTCACGTTGTAAAACTGTTTATCTGTCCCAATATATTAAGGGATTAGGAATTACTGAGAAGAAATAACAGGGTGTACTTTTAAATGAGGCTTTCACGAGCATTACGATTACACCTATCAAAACACATTATCCTGATACCTTCAATAAAGAAGGAAATTGGACGGCAAAAAATAAAGACCAAAATGCGATGCTGATCTCGCACAGCTTATCTGTTATGTGGGGGATACCCTCAAATCGAAGTTGACATTGTGCAATTTAAATTCATAGCCTTTGTGCGAGTTCCTATCTAAAATAATAATAATACAGAGCGAAAACATCTGTGACAACCCAATCATACTCGGCGCGCTACTCGATTAAACCGATTTCTATCAACCATTTGGTTGGGAGAGGGCAACCTGTGAATATAATGCTGATAAATAAGGTTGTTTTCTTCCTTCGTTCATTAGGAGACATTGTACTTTTAAGGCTAAAACCATTACTGCCGAGAATGACTTTTTGTTAAAACCACTACAGGGTTGCGTGGACGAAAACCTCCATTGGGATAACTTCACTCATTCATTCCTTAGTAGATCAAGAAAATCTTTCTAATAAAAAGCTTTCTGGACTCAAAAGGGTTCCTTGTAAAACTCATGCTGTTGGCGCTTCTTACGTTCATGTAAAACAGAGTGTAATGCTCAATGCTCTGATAATGTATTCAGTCAACACAAAAGTGCGGAGTGTCCACCTAAATGTCAGTCACGCATTTTGGGGACAAGTTGAGGATTTTAACATTCCACTGTAAGGCGCGGCTCCACCACTCACCTGAAATCACCATCATGATACCTGCCCTCCGCCTGCAGGATGATGGTGATGACCGACATGATGGGCTTGACCACGCAGAACTGAAGGGTAGCCTGGGGAATAACCATGAAGAACCATGAAGACGAAGGCCGAAGAACACAGTAACCGTCGTGACTATTTAATGGATTTTACTGCAGCTAATGACCTCCAAGAATATGATTTTGTTTTGTAAACAGCATGCCTTGCTTTATAAATCAGACACACACACACACACACACACACACACACACACACACACACACACACACACACACACACACACACACACACACACACACACACACACACACACACACACACACACACACACACACACAAAAAGATCTTTCTAAATGGTAATAATCTTTCATGCTGATAGAACTCATGGTTTGGAGTGCAAGTGGAAAAACTATGCAACGGGCAAAAGAAAAGACGAACGAGCAGCAGCACATTGGACTAGCAAGGGGACCTCATGGGTGTGTGATGTATTGAAGTCCGAATAAGCCAATGTGATTGTGGCTGATGTTAAAAAGAGGCATGGCTCGGGCAGTGAACCAAATTGGACCAAACAGACTCCCGAGGCGATTCACCTCCAGAAAGGTAACTTTGGAAAAGCCAGGGCTAATAAGATGAACCATTTCCTAAAAATACATATGAATCAAAACAATGACACATAATTGTTCTGAAAGGACACCATCTAAAGCTTCCCAGCATCCTTTTCAGGACCAATTCATCACATGGTTTATTCTTTGTTAAACCAAGGACATTGTCTGAGAGAATGTAACAACAGGACATCTGTTAAACAATCCGTACCGATTCTCATACTGAGAAATGTATGATTGGATATGAAGCATATTCAGTAACCACTTCCTTGAATCTTCATTACATTATAATGAAAAGTTGACCAACAACAAAGCATAAAACTGCTATCAAGTCAGAAAATGTAGTGGGCAGTAACTTTGCACAACAATGAGGAAATAATGAGTGCAGGGCTTCACTTAGACACATTAGACACTAGAGGGTGGACTGCACTCCACGCTTGGCCTTGAGTGCTAGAACTGTAGCATAAATTCAATAAATAAAAAAAAACAGACAAAAGAAATCCACATAATTCTGGTCATTGACATGGTGATGATTGCCATCTATCTGAAGGAACAAACAGAATGCTATTACTTTGAAAAAAAGGCCTCATGCCAATCTCCTGTCAAAGATCTTCTTGTCAGCAACAAAAAAAAAGCTTATTTTCACTGCCTATTTTCTGTTTGGAAGACATGCCGTTCAGTTCGGATTCCCATCAGTTAGACTGCAGCCTCATAAGACACTGTGAGCACAGCTCAAAGCTGAGCTGCTGTTATACTAAACTACCTTCAAGTACATTTCAATTGCTTTTTAGTTTTGCATGCAGCTACAAGTGGCTATCATCTTGACAAGAAGACAACCAATTTTGTAATCTTAAAAATGCCTTTTTGGATTTTCTATTGTGGCAATACATGCGTTTCCATGACAGAAGGGAAGGAGCCGTTCACTGGCTAAGATTGTCATTGGAGCTCACCTGTTTACAGAATCGTAGAAAGCCAATTGAATAGCTCATTCCAAACAAACAGCAGGTTCCATAGAGGCAACTTGACCTGCGGAGAGGACAGAATTAGTACAAATTCCCTTCCCAGAAAAATTATACCTTTTTTTATTCTATCATATAATTGAAAAGGTTACTATAATTATTTGAGTGTAATACTTCACACACAAATTATTTTTCAGACGAGGAAAAACTCAAAACAAATATGTTATGAAGTACTCTTAGTACAACCGTGTGCGTACCATAATCAGTCAAATTTCAAAATGAAATGCCTCTAGATGGGCGTGCATTGCTGTAATTATTGAGAATTGTATAATGCAAATATATACTTTAAACTATTCTGGATAGCAAATCCCCAGAAAGCAAGATAACGTCCTTGCACATTAATTTTATTATTATAAAAAGTTAATCTTAATTGGGAATCCCTACAGCTTTCACAGGGATCCCCAGACAGAGATGTTGAACTGCTCATTGCTCTGGATGCCATATGAAAGGTGATTATTTGGTCATCAATCATAGAAAACAGAATTACATTGAATTGTTGACCATGCCCAATATTCCTTCCCTCAGTATGTTATGAAATGTTGTACATTTTTTGTGTATAGAAAATCCTCTAGTCATCACTAAAAACTGTTTAGATGTGTTGTGTATTAACATCTTTAACCTGATTGTGGTTTGCTAATTGAAAATCATCGAAATAAGTCAGGTGTTGCGAAAACAGAGAAGAGAATTGGAAAAACACCAAATGACAAAGATTTGCTTGCCTCGTCTCTACTAAATAGGGTTTAGCTGGGATAAGGCTTGTCTTGTTTTAAGCCAATGTCTCTCCCTTTTAAGAACCTGGCAAAGACAGTAGTTGTTCAACTGAGCCAGGTGATGGTCTAAAAAGATAGCTTCCCCAAACCATAATAGACCTCCCGCGTGCATTGTATTTATTGATTAAAAAAACGACTTTGTGTACTGAGATTAACCATTTTTTCATAGGATTGACATCATCACATTTCTAAATCATAGTAGCATTATGAATTATGAATAATTATACGGTTTTGTCATTCTAGCGTGCAAGAGTGTTTCCCAATGATGTTCTTATGCTTGATGCTGCGGGTAAATGTGAGCAATCACCGCCAAGCAAAACACCAAGCCCGGCCTGTTCACCCACAGCTACGAGAACACATATTCGGCATGTGTGGTCCAGTGACCAAGATGAGAGTCTATTCACCCGACAGCGAGCTTGTTTCGAAATGAGCTAGCTAGCGCCCGCTGTGAAGTGAGGATCCTTCAGAGCTACAGCAGAGTACTCACAAGGGGCTCACTGTGAGTAGTTCTGCTACCAGAGTACTCACTGTAAGTAGTACTACTACAAGAGTACTCACTGTATGGGTTTTCCTCGGATCTCTGACATGATAGCACTCTCTCCCCCGAGGTACTCGAACGCCAGGCTCAGAAAATTGTATATGACGAATGCTGTGAGAGAGAAATTTATAAAGTTATGTCATGCAATTGTTTCTAAACATATTACGATGTGCAGGCTTGGCTTGTTAAAAAAATGAAAAAAACGATATTCAAGAAAGAAAAAAGGACAAACTTATAATTATAGCAATGTTACAAAACTCATATTCAGGCTTGTTTTAATTCCCAAATGTTTCCAGGGTTTCTTTGTCCAGGAAATCTTTTAATCCTATGTTGCTATTTAAGGAGGGCTTAAACAAAGCCATTGCAGACTGCACCCACTCTGCAGACAGTTCTTCATAGGGCCTTACCTGCAAGGGCTAATGGCATTCCTACAGCATGCAGTACAATCAAACCAAGCATAAACCCAATGAAATGTTCTAGAACTTAATCTGTAATCGAATCACTGTATTTCTCTAAGCTAACATGCATATTATTAATACAAAGCAAAAGATCAGAAGCCTTAGACCATGGATTTACGTTAAAGAATGGCTGGAAGACGGTTTTTCATCTTGTGAAATCAATACACAACCCACAAAAAAACAAAAACAGAAAGCTGCCATTTAGCTATGCAATAGACCCGTTTTTTTTGCTGCACTATGTAAAAGCTTCTGAATCACACACACGCCTATCTGATGTTACAGCTCCCGAGAACAAAACCCTTTGAACAATGGTTTCGCCATTATATAAATTACAAACTAGTCTGGTCAGTTCTTTCCCCACCCTGTCCCAACTCCCTAGACAAAAGGGAAGATGCATTGGGAAAGAAGAGAAGAAAGGGACAGGCGTAGGGCCCCCAGCCATCAGGTGACATACCTTCATAGCAGTCACGGACGGAGTCAAAGTAGACGTAGTACTGGTCGTTGCTGATGAAGAGCAGGCTGAGCCAGGAGTCGAAGGCGTACACGGGCACGATGAACAGTATGCGGATGATGTAGCGCTGTTCGTTTGGCACCGTGTAAGACCGCAGGTGTGTGTATATCTGTGTGTGAAGAAGAGCATGGAGAAAGATAATAGAACCAAGAACATGAACTGAATGAAAACTCAATGCTCTTCTCTGCCCTAAGGTGAACGATATTGGACATTGATCATTGATACAGATTTTAGGCCAAGTTGTCATGATGAACTTGTATTAGCATACTGTGACAACATGATTATACTAAAATAACTGACAAATTAGTATAGTACGACAAATTGATGATCAATACCAAATCGAATTTAATATCAACTTAATTCAATGGATACAATTGTCCTTTTTTGGTGTATTTAGCTGTATCAGGTGAACCTTTTGTTCATAATATACAAATCAGAAAAAATAAATAAAAAAAAACTTTTTAAAGAGATTTAATCGATGGATTCATGTCCAAAATGCACCGGATAACTGCGGAGATAGATACAGAGCAGCTGGCTTTGAACAGTGACTGCCAAGGGAAATGTATGTGTTAATTTGATAGTGCAAAGTGAAAGCATGCATAGCGCAAAACGAGAAAGACCCATGGGAGGAACTCTGAAAAGCAACTGTATCTTCACAATAGTGTGTGTGTGTGTGTGTGTGTGTGTGTGTGTGTGTGTGTGTGTGTGTGTGTGTGTGTGTGTGTGTGTGTGTGTGTGTGTGTGTGTGTGTGTGTGTGTGTGTGTGTGTGTGTGTGTGTGTGTGTGTGTGTGTCATTTTGAAGGGCATCTTGCTGCAATGTAAATTGTGATGTGACACTACGTGCAACAGCCCCTGCCTTTAGACCTTGCCAGATAAGAACAAACACCAAGAACACATTTTGATGATATCAGCTGGGCCTAGCTCAAACTATACAATATCTTGATAGATAATAATATTAAATACGCACAAAGCACACAACTCCCTCTCTGGGAAACAAAAGAAAAAAGCGCACCACAGTTGTAATGTCAATGCTCAGGCCATCCATCTTCTCTCAGACCCACACACACACGAGACCCGAGGCACACGTCTCCACGACAGCGAGCCACCCAGATATATCACTCAGAATGTGACCTTTTTAAGTCGAAAGGACTTTGTTATTAGTTGAAACTGAAACTGCTGCGAGGCGGAAGTTAAGAATGTCATTTATTGACACCCACCACAGCGTCACATTTTCTGCATTTGGCGTTATGCGTTGGCTATACCACGATGACACTTTTTGTGTGTGCGTGTGTACACACTATGTTCTAGCATACAGTATATGTATTCAGGTCTTCTGTTGAGTCAGTTAAGTCTTAATCAGGAGCATGTCACAACTCAAACCATGTCCATGTATTTCCACCGCACATTTCGTAACTTTGCTAATTATCCTTTGTATTAGAAAAGCTTTTTCTAGGCGGGGTGCTGATGAGTTGGTGAGTGTGAGGAAAGCTTGTAGCCGGAGGCCCGCCTAAGAAAAGGGTCAGGCAACACACACACACACACACACACACACACACACACACACACACACACACACACACACACACACACACACACACACACACACACACACACACACACACACACACACACACACACACACACACACACACACACACACACACACACAACTCCCTGAAGAATGGTCATGCAAACACGGTGAGCTCATGCAAATAACTCAAGGCAAGACAAGTCTAGTGACAAAATCAGACCAGACCCCTCGGTAATGTTAACCTGAAGTCTGGTGAACACCACTGTGTACCAGTCGGGCTTTGGCTGGGCAGTGGCTGATTTCCGAACAGGGCCGAATCTTTACGTTGCTCAAAGTGTTTGAATTGTTTTGAGCCATTGTTTTATTTTCTATTTGGCAGACTGTGATTCTGCTGGAATGTCATTAACTGAAACAGCTCAAAACAGAACGTAGAAACAACAAGGACATGATACAAATCAAACTCCGGTCCATTAATGGAATCGGTCATAACTAGTACCTATCCTAGTTTTTATTTGGTTGACCATGAATTGACCAGGAATGGCGCTTAGCACAAACTGACTGACAGAGGCTGAATGTCTCTTGACCAACTTCAGGCATTGAACAGCAGCTAACAAGCAGTGAACGCAATGAGTAGCCTAGCTACACTTCTGGTAATACAAATCAAAAGGTTCAAAAACAACTTTAAAGTTCAATAACCCACACCTTTCTGCCTTGAGAACCGGCAGGTTCTCATATAAATTAGTGTTAATTTCATAGCCGCACATCCAATTCAGCAGAAGTAAGAAATGAGCCAGTAGCTTAGCAACATCCTGCCTTTACAACTGTTGACAATATCCAGGAAGCTGAATAGATACGAGCTGTGGGTAGATAAAAGTGCTCACTTAACTGAAACAAGGTTTTGTGCAATACTTCCCATGCTGGACTTTACGCACACTCTTTGGTGTGCGGGTTACAAATTAGTCACAGCTGACGACCACAAAAAGTACAAGTTCATTATCTTTAGTAACAACAGCAGGGCACAGGAAACTATTGTAAAATAATTATTTGTTATTGAACCTCGGGAGCACTGCAGCCTTTATTAAATGACATCATTAAATGAGCACAGCATCATTAAATGACCATTAGAGAGGATGCTGACCATCCAAGAGGGTTAGGGTTTGATGTATTTCATGCCGCTCAAGACCACACACACACACACACACACACACACACACACACACACACACACACACACACACACACACACACACACACACACACACACACACACACACACACACACACACACACACACACACACACACACACTAATGGCTAGGAAAAGCTTGGGCTGTTTTCCATAATGCCAACCTGGGTGGAATTTAGCAGCATTCTGGGGGATGGCTTAAGGCCAAAGTATGGAACAGCCCATTTTTTTTTTTGCATAATAGCGGCAGTCCATCAGAGCCACGTGGCAGTTTAATTAGAGGGATGGAACGATTAAGAAGTTATAGAAAAAAAGTAATGATCTGAATTCGATGATAGAATCACAGCTCCCGGGTAATCTTGCATAAACAAACAACAATACAACATCAGGGAAAGACGTGATATTCAATCATGTATCCATATTGTTTCAGGTGGCAGGGAGCATGCAAGGTCAGCGTCAGCAACATTTAGTATTCACAACGTGTGGCACAATAATCCACAGCCAATCTTGTTTCTAACAAAGTCAAAACGGCACACCAGCAGCATTCAAAAGCTAGCACTGCAGGCTTTAGTTCGTCTTCCCCCCCCATCTCTTTGCCGCACTTCACTGGGCTTTACCTCCAGCCGATCTTAGTAAACATACAATTTCTGCCTGCCCCCCAGCTACACGCAAACACGTGTTTGTGTGACGTTAACATCACTCAGGGCTTAAAACAGCGTCCCAATGGGAGGTCAATTGCGGCTGAATCCCTGCAGTTGTTTGGAGTACCCGGCCATGGTTGGGTTCAGATGGCTGGAATCGTCCTGAATGTTTTATCGTTTTCAAAAATGTGGTTGTCACGTTGGTTTTTGTTAACACTGCATTGACGAGCAGTGCAAAGGAAGTCCAAACACACAAATACAATGTTGGGTGCACCACGCAACATAACACATTTCCTTCTAACTCATTTCCCTGAATTATAATCTTGTGAACTATAAAGCAGTTTATTTGTTGATGGTTTTATTATGGTGGTATCTCGCCAAGTTGTAGATAAAGTATTACATCGCAAGTCGTCTTGGCCGTGATCCTTCCTTGAAGCTTTGAAAGTAATCTCTGTTGATTTGTCTACTGTACTGAATTGATAAAGCCCCCCTGTTGTATTATCTGCAGTTCAACGTTTGCAGTTTATACATAACAGATTGGCCAAAACAATATATGAAGAGAGTGCATCCACAGATCCAATCACATAGGCCTACATGTGCACACCACACCCTGTTCCAAATTGCATTGCATATTTCATAAAGGAATGATGTTATGATGTTCAAAATATCCATACCGTTTTAATGGTATTGCCATATTCATTACAAGGTCAGTTTTTGAACTGACCAAGTAATAAATAGCCTTTTTTATACCAACATCAACTGGTGTTGCTGAGGCGTTCACGTGAGCCGATAGACTTGACGTTGATAAAAGAAGCCATTTAGGTCACACACTCGTCTTTGCATATTTTGATTGCGGTATCCAGGTGTGCCAACGCGTTACGTTTATGTTTGCCGTGATTAAGTCAAGCCCCTTCACAATTAAAATAATAGCATTGTAAAAGAAAACAAATTAAAGCATTCATTAGGCTGATAGAAAAGCAACAACGACAACAACACAACACAAAAACACTCACCTGGTGACAGGTAATAAGCAACGCAGACCACACGAAAATGCCCGAGAGGGCCTGAGCGGTCATGGTGTTTAGGAAGATTTGATGACCCTTCAGGATGGTCCCATTCCCGTCCCGAAGAATAGTCATGTTGGATTCGTCCGACATAACTGGCAGGATGGGCGCTGGCAGGTGAACAAAGGACTCGTTTTGGGTGTATTGATCCAATGCCGAGGCGTTCATCTGTAGTTGGAGGGGTGATGATCAAAAACATTATACATTGTTAACACGAATTAATCTCCTGCTGTACTGTCACTGACCTAGCTGACGCCTATTCGAGGAACTTACATGAGCCTACATCCAAGTTACAGTAGCCGCCTATAGATCGCTTAACGTTAGTCTCTTCAATAATTCAACAGCTTACCTTGGCCCCGGTGTCGTTGAGGATGTCCCCTAGCTCGAAAAATACACTTGTTGCTCTGATTTGAAATATAAAAACTAGTTTTCCATCTATCTTAAGTGTCGTATATAAAGAAATTTGCCCATTCGATCACTTTTCCTGGGTCTGGCATAGCGTTATACACCTGAGTTCAACGGCTTCGACTACTTCCTCGTTGATACGGATGGTAAAACTAGGTCGAAGTCCGAGGCACCATAAGTCGATATAACACAATCGTTAAAAGTCAGAAATTTCCAAATAGTTCCGTATACTATGCCCCCAGTTCAACATAATGACCTATTTCTCGTTATAAACACGGACCTGACGACTTCTCTTGGGTAAGCAGGATAAACAGGTTCGGCAGGGCACAGGTGAACCCGGTGACGTGAGTACGCGCGTCGTCATGGTCACGTTTCACCGTGTCCCAAAGTAGCCCTGATCTAGTATTGATCCGCTGGCCACATGCAGTGTTGCTATAGTGAAGTAGTGTGAATAATTAAGGTGTATGAATTTATTTATGTAATTGGCTTATTTCTTGTCTCTCAATAGGAAGGGTAGCCGTTATCGTACTCATTCGAACAACTTGTTAGATTTCAGCTTAATTCTAGACTGTTCGTATAGACTCTGCGTTGTGTATTTTCCGTCGTAGTAGTAATTCTTGAAGTCGAAATCAAAGCAACCTGACAGGTTGGATAAGATCTTGGGTTGAATAGATGGTTTATTCCAGAATGTAATACAGCGATACAGACTTAGGTTGAATAATCTATGGTGGACGCGGATCATTGATGACATTTGGTAATGTGTCAACCCAGTTCAGACATTCAATTTAATTTGTATTGCCCTTAATCACAGGTACTGTCTCAAAGGACTTAACAGGCTATATATTTATGACCCTGACCCTAGCCCCACAGAGGGCAAGAAAATACTCCCTTAAATAGCAAGGAAGAACTCTTGAGAAGGAACGCAGGGTGGGGTTGCATTGCAATGCAGACATGCATTCAAAGTCGGTGATGTTTCATTTAAGGACAGGAATATAAATCAAATGGTGCTCATATACATATTCAGTCAGCATAAGCCATTTATTACATTGATCTCGAATTGACAACAATTTATTCTTAAAAAGAACACATAGTTAAAGAAGTGACAACATGAAAATGACAAACATTAGACAGTTGTGTCTTTTTAAACTTTTTTTACAGTCTTTGACATCCTTTGGCAGCCTGACTCATGATCTGCTACCAGACTTGACAGCTTTTGATGAGGTCTCTCATGAGTTTCACAGCCTCTATAGAGGAGTCCTTTAGGGCCAGTCCCAGCAGCACAGGCCTGTTGCCAGCCTCTTGTGACACACAGGTTGCCAGGTTTTTGGCACACACATGTGTTAAAGGCTGAAAAAAAGAAAGGAAGCATTAACGCGACATAAAAGACTATTAAAATAACTTGGCATACATTGCACACTGCACTCAATGTAGTTTGGTGACAAGGCAGTGGTTTTCCGGACTGGCCCAGTTTCCCATCAATGCATCCCTTCCTTTCACCCTGCACACAGAACCATTAGCAGAAAAGTGTCCAGCTGAATATATCATGCCAAACAGTATGCCGTGATTGACAGTTCCACATGGATATCATCGGTTCATTTTCTTTTAGAATCCATTCTAAAAAAAAGAAGGAAGTCCGATATAAAGACTTGATAATTGCCATGGCTATGTTGGCAACTAGAACTAGCAGTCCTCTAAGTGGGTAACGGTTTTTTTGGTACAGTCCCTGTGGCGTTTTCCCTCCAAAGTCTATTTTAGAATACCTTACTTTCAGATGGCACTGTGGACAACCACAGGAAGAAGTTCCTGAACACAGACATGGCTATATTTAAGAATTTATCAGACTTTTTTTATAAGAATTTAATTGGAAAAAAGACTTGGACATGGGTGTTTATTTTGAATTTTAAGATAACATGTTGGACTTCTGTTACATAAAAGATGGTTCAGAGTACTGCGGAAGGTTAAACAGCAGTCAATTCCAGCTCGAAAACCAGCCACATAGGATAAACATTGTGGAATTACAAAGTCAATGCCGGATGGCAATATACACACTAATCTGATGTGTTAAAAACCTTCCAATTTATTTTGTCCCTATAATGCAACAATCAATTAAATAATTTACTTGTTAGAAAAACTCACAAACAACTCTCCCTGTCTGAACTGAATTCAACTGAGTAGGGAGCATGTGAGAAGAGTCATCATGATAACGGGCTATACAAATGATCATAAACAGTGTCTGCTGTGTCTATGCGTTTGTACACAACCTTTCCTGGCTGGGAGGGTTCACTCTGAGAAAATGTAGCTGGTAGTGTGGTTGGATGTAAAGAGTCATCCTTAAGTCAGGATGTGTTTTTCAATAGCTTTAAAACCTTAAATAAACTCACACAGTATTTATATATTTACTGTACCTCATCTTTTCCCATCAGTACTTTGGTGGTGAACATTGGCATGCTGACATCACTTGATTTGGATTCTGGTGTGACGGACACCAACGTTCCAATCTTCCCATATTGTGTGAGAACTATGAATATATAATTGCTGAATTCGGTACAGATGACCTGCGTCCTGACTCCATTGATTTCCTTCTCCGTTTGTCTTGTTTTGATCATGGTGGTAGACATGTTCAATCCTGTAGGACGCAGATTAAGGACAAATAAGAGTAAACATTAACAGTTAATTGATTGTAAACTCCATGATCAACAACACGCAGGCATGCATCCCATACAGAGAAAATGAAATCCACCACCCGCGCGCGCACACACACACACACACACACACACACACACACACACACACACACACACACACACACACACACACACACACACACACACACACACACACACACACACACACACACACACACACACAGTGTAAGTTAGATACCTTTGGTATTCTGCTACATCTGTGAAAATGTTGTGCTCTTTACACGCAGTAAAACACAAACATCCTCATTTATTATAGCCTGCGTCCTGAGCGCCATAGCTAAATCTACTGATTTAACGTTAAGTCCGCATTGTCTGCTAGGTTAGCAGATTCATTTTCGCCAACAGTAACTCATCAGTCGCCTTTATAGCAAACGCGTTAAGGTGTTCAGGCTCAAATTTCCATTCAAAACAGCGATTGGGACCTCATATAATGTCACTAAATACACGTGTTCGTTCAGATACAAAACACACCATGAGCAGAAGCCCGGAAGAAGACAACAATAAGCTGCAGTAGCAAACATTAGCTCCAGGGACAAAGCGTACTTGCGTAGCTGCGGACAACAATGACTTCCTTCTTACCACAGAGCAGGAACAGTAAATTATGTCTTTCAGAAACAATGTCAGCGATGTACTTTCGCACAGTTTCGCTTTTGCTTTGTCATGCTCTTCAACCACCCAAGAAGCAACCAAAACTCCCCCGCTTGTTTGCACATGCGCAGAAGGAGCAATATACAGTATGAACTAGTGACGTCATGTCACTTAATCGCTTAATGTTATCATTTTATTGAACACATTCATTCATAAAATAAGGTGCCATTACACGTATTTTCATTCACAAACAGATGCATACAATGTTTTGAAGGAGTTGTTGTATATTCCAGTATAGCCAGAAGGTTTATAGAAACATATGAAAGCGCAACAAGCATGCAAATAGCGTATGTACTCAGTTAACAATCAAATTATCTAAGTTTATTAGGGGTGAAGTTATTTAACACATGTATCCACCTATCAATACATCAATCTGAGAAAAACGCAGTGCAGAAAAGTTGTATATTTACTGTAATAAGGGACGATTACATTTCATATGAACTCAACCATATTGAGTTTGATTAGGCTAGTATGTTGAAACACTGTTACATTTTTCTGCCACGACAATACCATCAGTTTATAATAAGATGTATGCATAGTACCCCCTACCGTAACCCCCCCCCCCCCCCCCAACGTTTTGCTGTATTAATCTTTCTATACAGATGTCACAGGCTGGCTACTGACAGCCAAAAAGTGATGGGCTACTCAGGCATATGCATCGGTAGGGGGAGGGAATAAAAGTGCTGACACTGCAAATTATTTCCTCGGGTTGCTTGTGTGGCACTGAAGTTATGTCCATGCCAGATGCAACATAAAGCGTCTTTCACTATCCAAACGCTACGCACACACACACACACACACACACACACACACACACACACACACACACACACACACACACACACACACACACACACACACACACACACACACACACACACACACACACACACACACACGCACATACATGTACACACACAGATATCCCACACATAGCAACACACACACACACACACACACACACACACACACACACACACACACACACACACACACACACACACACACACACACACACACACACACAAGCAAAGATACACAAAAACACATACACACACAGGTATCACACACAAACACACACAATAATCACACACACACACACACACACACACACACACACACACACACACACACACACACACACACACACACACGCACACACACACACACACACACACACAGATATCACGCCCATGTATCATACACACAAACACACACCCACACACACAGATATCACACGCACAGACGCACACAATTCAGATCGTCAAATAGACTGGGCTCAGCGAAATTATTATTCACTCTGAATAAACGGCCCTGTTCATAGAATTGGTGGTTCTACTGCTCTCTGTTGTACTTGATCAATCACTCAAGGCCCCTCCAGTGTGTGTCCTTGACACACTTGCATGGTCACCTGATGTATTAGTTGTGTGTGTCTCCTTGCGCAGCGGACAGCAGTATTATGGAATCTCATTTGGGTGTTAAAAGTACAAACAAAGCATTCTCGGGTTACATAAAAGGATGGGCCCCCTCGTTTGTTTGAAATACGTGCCGCCTCAGACTCAACATTGTGGTCATATCAAATATTCAACACTATCACTTGGCTGTATCTTGCGTCGGTCTGTTATTCCCACAAGGGTAATGCACCGAGGGGGAATGGATTCGGGCCTCACACAAGTGACACGAGAAACAATAGGGAGGCAATGAGGACATGGAACACTTCTCGGAACACGCACAGCGGCTCTGTCGCAATGGTGTTCTGTGCATCACAGTAAAGAACATCCTGAAGAATGAAAGCGCTGGGACCTTAATGCTCGTTGTTGTCCCAGCCCAGAGTTTTTAAATTTAGGATGTGAGATGTTTATTTTTTTGGTATACATTATTTACAACATCTAATATGTCCGGATTATGTAACATTTTATTCAGACGTCTGAGGCTTCCCGGGAAGAAACTTTAATTTATATATATACATATTTTATAGTTATATGGTTCAATAAATCAAAAGTATAAGCAATTTAAAGTAGAATTATAACATTAAACATTGTTTAAAAAGTATGACAAGTAATGCAAGTTGTAAGTCATGTTGTTATACTCACTTTGTGATGAAAAAGATAGCAAAGTACAATGATTTACTATAACTAAAACTATAACTTATAACTTTATTTCTTTACTACATGATAAATGTATAGCACAAAAATCTATTAATCTATAATCTATTTCATGACACCAAAATGTGTTACAGATTGAAGGCAATCTATGTATGCACTACCGGTAATAGGTCCTACCATGATAGATTACTAATCACGGTGTGTTAAAGAGAATGCTGACGCATTGCTCTTCTGCTGTATTTACATTCTCTCCAACACTTGACCCTGTCCATAACCTTCCTAGCTCCTTACTACACCCTTTTTGCTCACTACCCCTCACTTACTCTCTAGACCGTACCCCTCAAAGGCCTAAACCTCTAACCCTTTTGTTTCTGTCGCTCTCATTACAGAGGACTCAAAATCCCCATTTCCATTTGGTCCAAGCCAGGATTGCTTTCTTCAATTCAGTGACGTGCTATGACTTCATAGCAATCTGTGGGACCACAATAAAAGACAAGCATATTACGCCTTTACAAGTGGGACAACTTCTACTCTTGGCATTGGATGAACATTGAGGTCTGATATAACAACATAATATGGACGCTGAATGTGGTTCCTGTTCGGTGCAGATTACGAGATGTTATTAATAATCGGTCACCCTGTTGCTGATTGTCTTCCTCCCTGTTTCTTGGAGATAAGCTCTTGAAAGAGTTTTTATCTTGTCCGTAATTTTCTCTGATAGTCCTACTTGGCCTGCTTGGCTTTTGAGACATGAAATCAGAAGTACTTGTATAAATGAGTTTTGGCATGTTTCCCGCTTAAAGTATGACTGCGGGAGGATGATTAGTAATTTATCCTCTTCACATTTCTTGTTGCATGGAAACACCGGTGTCATGAATTATGTTAATATTTCTACTTTCATTCTGGTTCCAGTCGGAATCAACTGAATGAAGTCTTTATTATTCATGAACAAATCTCAAGGGCCCACGGGCCCCCGAGAACCATGTGAGAACGCGTCAGCAACCACCAGCCCCAACACGTACGAAGGCAGCAAAACACCTGGGGAAAATGATGCACACTCCCGTCACCTGCACCTTAGCAACTGTACGATGCCGAAGACTAATGTTTTAATTTTAGTACACAACGAAAATATTCATTTGAGGAAGATGAAGTTGATGAGCTATTACAGGAAATGTCATAATCCTTGTCCCCTCAGATGTATTATGATTGACCTCTCAACTTGACCCGCAAATTGCTGACCAATTAGGGAATCTCTTCCCTGATAGGTTTGGGACATCCTTCTTGCCTGTCAATTACAGATTTGGAAATGCAACACTTTAGGGAGGGATGTAGGGCGGGAGGGAGCAGAGAAGGAGGGGACTTTCTTTGATTGTTTATTTAAAAAAACTTGCTCTCTGCACATGCACTTTATAACTTTATCAAATCTGCCTACAGCAGCTTAAAGGTTGCTAAAGTTACTAATTAGTTTGCCTTCATCGTTTGTTTATGTTGTTTTATTTTGTTGGGTCGGGCATTACTTTGTCATTCATATAATAACGGAGGCTGCACCCTGATGCCATGGCATGTCATTAGTTACTTTCAATAATGATAACTTTCAAAGATGAGTTCTTTCAATAGGAGAACTAATATGGGCCTACTTTTACACACATAGTTAAGCACGTTATATTGATGAGTCTATTAACTGTAATCAGCTTTGTATGTGCATTAAAATGAAAGACAAGCTGTTTACTTTTCCATCAATGTATTGAGCGGCTGATTAATTAAACTAGGTCGAATTGGTAATTCATTCTACTGATCATCTTGCTGGTCTGTCTGGCAGCAGCACCTCATTAATTCAGGACGACTGCGAGGCATTGAAATTGTAATGGTGTCATTAAATATCCCATTCGCTTGATGATGATATTCCGTTCAGATTCAATTATCTTTATTATTGAGATAATAATCACACAGCACACTATTACTACCACTACCTCTCCATTGGGTCAAATGATACATGTTTCTCCTATGTGGATACCGGATAGCCTACTTTATTATTAATAGTGATAATAACAACAATGCTTATTGTTATTGTTTATAATAATATATAATTAGTTGTTAGTAGGGTATTGAATTAGCAGTGTGTGTGTGTGTGTGTGTGTGTGTGTGTGTGTGTGTGTGTGTGTGTGTGTGTGTGTGTGTGTGTGTGTGTGTGTGTGTGTGTGTGTGTGTGTGTGTGTGTGTGTGTGTGTTAATAGGTGAAGTATGTATTCTCATAAGTATTGTAGTTAGTATTCTAGTTAATTAGCATGAGCATTAATTTAATTCCCCGCAAATTGTATTTTGTTCTTCTTCAGTTAAGCCTTCCTTTCCCACTGCATACTATGTCTGCTCACTTTCAATTACACATCTAAATGTTCATTTTCAATGTACACAATTAGGGCTTTGCCTATGTCCCCGGGCTGAGGCCGAGAGCTATCTATTTAGTCTCAACCCTGACTACTTTTTCAATCGATTTTAATTGAACACGCTGAGCTTTTTCCAGATCCCGAAACAAAGTGGAGACGAGAGCTGTGCTCTCGAATGCACGGCAGTTTCATGTGAGCGAGGAACATTCACTTGTTCACCTGCTCTGCTCTCACCATGAACCAGAAACCACCGCGTGTGTGTCTGTATGTGTGTGTGTGTGTATGTGTGTCAGCGTGTGTTTCATGTTTCAGATCAAAACACGACTGATATGCATATTTTACAGTTGGGCTCAGAGCCTCGTGTCGCTGTTGTATGAGAGAGAGAATGAGACGACAAGAGAGGGAAACAGAGAGAGAGAAGGAAATAAAGTCATAGGGGATATAGAGGGAGAGAGAGAGAGAGAGAGAGAGAGAGAGAGAGAGAGAGAGAGAGAGAGAGAGAGAGAGAGAGAGAGAGAGAGAGAGAGAGAGAGAGAGAGAGAGGGAGAGAGAGAGAGAGAGAGAGAGAGAGAGAGAGAGAGAGAGAGAGGGGAAAACAGAGAGAGAGAGAGAGAGCGAGAAAGAGAGAGAGAGAAAGAGGGAGAGAGAGAGAGAGAGAGAAAGAGGGAGGGACAAACGAGAGAGAGAGAGACAACGAGATAAGGAGGCAGTGAGAGAGAAAGAGAGACAGCGAGAGAGGGCGACAACGTGAGAGTTGGAGAGACAGCAAGAGGGGGAGAAAGAAGAGAGAGGGAGACAGTGAGAGAGAGAGGGTGACAACGAAAGAGATGGGGACAGCGCGAGAGGGAGAGAGACGGGGTGCTGCTCCTCTGAGCGTTTCATGTTTAAGGGAGATGCCATGAGAGCTACTCCGCTGTGTATTCGGCCCGTTGTTGCTCGAAGGAGCAACCATTGTGAGTTCAGCCCCGAATTGAGGTGATGAATAAAGCAACACTGGTGGCCTCAGCACTGAGGAAGAGTTGTGCTTTTCATGTGCATTTGCATGTCGCTCCCTTTTTGAGTAACCACTTCAAGTTTGCTGCCTAGAAAAGGGCTTCTCTGTTGTGGGAGCTAGGTCTGGATTATATGGAAAAATGTATTATCAGGGTATTCATGCATTTTACACAATTTCGATAACAATCGCGGTATGCTTGTGCATTGAAAATACCACATTTAACAGTAACAATGAGGGACACTACATTGAAGTATATGGGAATTTAAAGTCACTAAAAGTAGTTTTCCGTTCTCTCTGACATTTTGAACCTCATATTTAGATCATTTGTGGGCCATATCTCCTCGTTAAGACCGAGTATAAAACTGGGTCTCATGAGAGGTCTGATACCTTAATTTCATGACGGTACAATACAATTCAAAGACGTTAAACAATAACGTTGGATTATTGCCCACCTCTAGACTAGCCTCCCTTTTCCTTTAGCGGTGTTGAGGGTTGACAACGGTATTCAGCACAGACAAAGCCTCATTTAATTACGGAGTCTGTGCCAAAGTAGAGCTTTTTGAGTAGAATGGAGAGCTAGGCTGAAACATGAAGATGCTGCCTCCACAGAAGAGGATAAAGGGAGTGCCAGAATAAAAATGAAGAAAATGTCAACTAAAAAACATTTTCTTCATTTTAGGAATACATTTTTCGTGATCATGGTTATTTCCAAGAAAGTCTGTCAGTATGTCTATTCACAGGGTATACTCGTAGTTGTATCATACTTTTTTAGCTTATTGAGGTATGCTGTTGAAGAATAGCGGGTAATTGTAGGATGATTATACATATTGAGGAGAAACGCCGCCCACAAATGACAATTAGCGTAAAGACTACTAGTATATACCATCCATAGTTTCAATGGCTGGAAGAGTTAAAGGATTGTAGCCTCCTCCCATCTTAAATAGAGAATCGAGCTTGAATCTCTTTCCACCCTTTTCCGATTCAATTGATTGATTGGAGGACAAGCTTTCAGTATCAATACATCAGTTCAGACAACTCAAATTACTCTTGCAGGATAATCCATGTATTTCCTCCAATACTTCAATTATATTGTCAGCATTAAGTTGCATTTCACATTTAGCAGACGTGTTTAGCCAAATTGACTTCCAGATACTGGCCATTGAGGAGCTGGTGTAACAGGCATCTTTTCTCCAGAAGGGCATCAGGGACTTTTGGAGCCTTTTGGGAATCCTAACCACCACAATAAACCCACCCCCATATTCAATACAACATTCTCCTATGGCCAGGAAGTCCAAACACTTGTACAGTATTTGCACATCTCCCTCTGGCTCCATGGGGCCAGTTGCAGAATTTTTAAAATGCTTTTGGCTTGTTCAGGCGTGGTGAGAGGAGCTGGCCAGGCGTGATGCACACTTATTCATGAGATCATATCGCCCAAGTGGTTCCAGTGATTGGCCAACGGTGACATCTGAGGAAGCCTCTGAATTGATAATCTGTTTGTAGGCATGAACCCAATTTAAACAAGCGCAATCCTCTGATAAAGT